>NC_090822.1:118724107-119033712 GCF_000390325.3 Nicotiana tomentosiformis
CATGATTATTTAATATTATTGACCCATAGTGAGTGTCAAAGTCGGTCATCTCGTCTCTACCTCTTCGAGATTAGGCTTGATACTTACTGGGTACACGTTATTTTCGTACTCATACTGCACTTACTGCATATTTTATTGTGCAGGTACATATATGTCCAATGGCCTTTTGGGCACAGAGGTGTGGTTAATAATTGTAGGGACGTACGTGAGCTGCATTCTGTATTACGATCCGCAGCCAACAGAGTCTCCTTAAGGGTTATTATATTTTTCCTGTCTAATTTGTATTCTAGACATATGCTATATTTTATTTTTAATTCCCTAGTAAATGCTCATGCACTTGTGACACCGGATTTTTGGGAATGGTTGTGAATTGTTTAGAAATTTAGTTGCTAAAAATATTTATCATTTACTCTATGAGTTTTATCTTTACAATTTCATTAAAGAAATTTATATTTCAAAAATACTAAAATGGGTAATTAAGTTAATTGATTATGGTTGGCTTGCCTGACAGTGGTGTCCGGCGCCATCACGGCCTTTTTGGATTTTGGGTCATGACAACATGGTATCAAAGCACTAGGTTCACTTAGGTCTCACGAGTCATGAGCAAGTCTAGTAGAGTCTTGCGGATCGGTACGGAGACGTCTGTGCTTATTTTTGAGAGGCTACAAGGCTGTTAGGAATACTTCCCTTCTTGATTCCTCATCGTACGATTCAATTCCTTTGAGGCTTATGCCTACATTTCCTTCATATTCAATCTTATGCGACATGAAGCGCTTGTTATACATTGAGGATCGAGGAAATTTTTAATGGTACTACAGATATAGTACAGGATGCTTCTCCCTATGTAATTAATTGGGCTATTGTCATCGCCTTGTGGAAGGACGCTCTGTCGTTTCAAGTTAAGTATCAATACTATCTAAGGTTTTGAAATTTGGCATTGATTGTTACGACGATTCGTACGTTGTTATCGCACAGTGTTTATGTAATGGTAGAATGCCTGTCTATGTGTCAGGGCAGTAAACGACTTGAAAGAAGGTTTTCTCAGTACATGATTCAGAGGTTCAATGTTTTAATTCCAGCAGAGAAAAGTCAATCGGACTATGAATGTTCTTTGGGGTTGATGGAGTAACGAAGCTTGAAATTTTCGAGTGTGGTAGAGTTCTCAATTTTGATGTGGTCTCGTCACCTTGTAAAATGCGTTAAGGTTCGCCAGTGTTATGGTTTTCTTCAACTCGCCTTCATGACGGGGTGTTAGGAATTGGTATAGGGGAAGCAGTCATTAGAGATCGCGGTGTGCAGTGATTCAGGATCGAAGCAGCGTTTCTAGTATTGATGTCTCGAGAAGGATGATCGTCAGAATGGTTTAAAGCTGGTAACGAGCTATTGGTTCAAGTGCTACAGAGACGGATTTTGAGTTAAGGCAACAACTGGGCAGCGAAGGATGAGAAAGGACATGTGGAAGGTGCCTTGTGGTGGTTAGGTTTCAAAAAGGCCAAGTGTAAGAAAACAGAAGCAGATTAGTTGCTTAAAGGAGATGGTTAATCAAAGTGAGAGAGTGGCAAGGTAGCACATGGGTTACGTGGTAGGATGATTACACGTCTTGAGGAACGTTTGGAGTGATTTGGGATGTAAAATGGATAGTGACTAGGTCTACAGACTTAAGTTGTAATATTAGCTGCTATATTGAGGAAGATTGGATACAACAGGAGGGAGTTGCTTGATATGAAGAAGGATACAACATGACTTTGGATTGGAATGTATTGTCGCACCTCTAGTTGACTTCCATGAGGAGTGAACGGACTGGTGCAGCTGGTAAATGAGCTCGGACTCAGGATAATCTACTGATTTCGTAGTAATTGCACCCAGTGTAGTGACATTGGAATATGTCAGCATGTAATTTCCACAAGTGGGTTATCTTCTGTAAGCAGGTTAGCGATCGTGTGGTGTTGACGAATCTTCTGCAAAGAATTCTACTGGCTACCTGGTAAGAGATTTAATATGTAAATGTGGCTAGTGGTTTGGAGTGTTTATTAAAGGTTAATAGAAGGATTTCGAGAAGATTTGGCGAGTTGCGTGTGCAGGATCATGTCAACGATGAAGAAAGAATCTCGGTGGATTCCAAAATTTTGTAATTGTAGCTTCAAGCTAAGTGGGAGAGCCCACCGTCTATGATTGGATTGCGTAGTGTCAACTTGTGCGGTTTCTGGTTATCGGTGTATTGGTGGGTCATTGCAACTAAGGAAAGAAAATATTAGTGGTAATTTGAGGAAAGTATTTGGGGAATGTGTGCCATATTTGGCCTTATCAATTCACATTCAGGTTTTTGGAAGACTCAGAGTTTATGCTTCGTGTAGATGTAATGCACAGAAAAGTGAAACAGTCGGATATTTCCTTAATAAAGTGTCCATGTGCTAGCAGGGCCTTGGAATTGATCATATTTGGGAACAAGACAGAGCAAATGACTCTCAATAACGGTCCTAGTGGATCAAAAATTTAAAGTGTGGTGTCTAAGGATCTCAAGTCTATAGTATTGTTGAGTATCGAGCTTTTGCAGCAGATTATGAAATGGGGCTTGGAGTACTCTGCGTTATCTTCAGGTTATGGTGCAGCATTAGAGAAACAGAAGAAAATAACTTCGGATTCATAAAAGAAGTATCAGAATGGGTGTACTGGTTGAAGATGTAAAAAGTGCGCACAAGAAGGGATATGAGATAATTAGTGCGTTTTGAAATAGCGTGGTCTCGTGAAATAAGGTCACTTGGGATGAGTTCGGATTTGAGTTCGTGATGTAATGAATGGAGCTATTATTATTTCTAAGACAAGTTGAGAGTAAATTGAGAAAAGACGGATCGACTAACAATGGTTGAATCGGCACGAGGGTGGCAATGATCAGTTCCTTCAGTGCATTGAATTATGCATGTGATTTATGGTGGTACGTGCAAGGCTTGACGGCCGCCGTAATTGATTTTATTTGGAGAAATTAAAGTATTATGACATGTTATGTGTAGAGGGATCCCATAAGAGTTATGGTGGTTTAGATCACTACTTGAGGCCAGTAGTTTTTTTTTTTTTTTTTACGGATATGGAAATTCAGTCACGTGTTGCAATGGTTCTCTTGAAATGAGTTAAGAAGAAGGTTTCTATATGATGAAGTGTTTACCGTATTAGTGGTTCGGGAGTTATGATGGAATTCTTGTACTCCTACGCATTGGCGTGGTTAAGTGCACTAAGTAGCATGGGATTCAAAAGTTGAGGATTTAAGATTTCGGTTCGGTGTTGACAGGGATGTCATGAGCTCGGATGAGCAGGAAAGGGATTTAGATGTTTAAAGTAAGATGGTATTGTTTTTGGTATCATCTAAGGTTGTTGTCAGGTGTAAGAGACTTTGTGTATTGATTTGTGGATTCTTGATATACTTTACACTATTAGTGTAACCGGTAGCATGGATGTGCAGACTTGTTACCTGGTGTAGAAGGTCGTGGGAGCGTGTCTCACGGAAAGATTGTGTAAGAGTGACATGTAGTCACTTGATTGAGTGAAGATTGAAACCAAGTATGAAGATTGTGGTAATATCGCTGATTCGAGAATTTATGCCTGGAGGGCGCTCGGTTTATTTGGTTGTGGACTGTGGAAATTTGTTCCGATTATGACGGCTATTCTTGTGTGTTATGGGAAAAAGTGGGTTATTATTGATCCTTGAAAGGTTTTAGCCTAGTTCGGTGCGATCAGAATCGGCTTGAGGTCTGTGGATGGATTTAAATATGAATACGGGCTCTATATTAGGCCGGATGTGTTCATTTCAGCATAAAAGCTCCCTATGGAGGAGTATTCGAACGTTGGATGTCGTTTCGTCGTCATTTATTTCATGTAATACTAAATTGTTCCGTGTGAGTTATGAAACGGCTTGACAAATTTCTTATGTGATGAGGTTCCGCGTAGCGATGGTGTTATGTGAGCAGGATGGCTCTCGAGATTCAGATCATATATCGCACCTTAGTTGTGCTTGAGTTTTGTAGTGTATGGCGCTGTTGGTCCTTCCAGGGATGAAATTATGCATTGAGCGTGCTTGTGTCCGATATTCAGATATTTTGTAAGTAATGAGCATTCTAGCTCGGTAAGTATTTTCTCATAGATTCTTTTTATGCGGATCGGGTGGCACGCCGCAACGGTATCATGTGTGAATCGGGTTGCACGCCGCAACAGTGTGATGTCGAGTACAGTCACCTATATTCTATTTTGTGTGTTTTGTGTCCCGTTTTCTGAGAAAGGTTGATGACACCTTTTCAGTTGTTTAATTAGTCACGTGAGTTGAGTAATCCTTTTCATAGTCTGTTTTCCTTATGTATCACAATCGAATCCGTAGCTTATTAGCTTATGGTGGCATCATATGAGACTTTTTTTGTCATGCCTAAGGTGGCTTATTGCCTGAGCAGCTTATACTAAGTGAGACGAGGTTATTGGATCTGGGATCAATACGATCGGATTATATGAAGTATAATAAAGAGCAAATACCATTATTTGGTCCATAATGAGGCAATGGTTCTTGTCAGAAGGAGAAACTCAATAATTTGTTGACTCAGCAGTTGGTTATGAATTTTTATACATTTCTTCCATCGTGGAAGCAGTTCAAGAGTTGGAACAGGAATTATATGTATCACGAAGTGTGTTGTGAACATCAGATTCATGGAATTTCGGCTATTAGTATCGGATGATGATATTATGATCATGTGAATGGTGTTGTGCATGGTCTAAATTCAACCAAGGTATGCAACCTTGTATTGGTGCATCGTGTAGTGATTGATACTGTGTTCATAGGTTGGAAACAGGCATGGTGGAGAATTCTGGATGTTAGAATTGGGCTCTAAGGCTTAATCGCCTAAATAAAGGGGAGAATCTTCAGATTGGCTCGAACTAATGAGCTCAATTGGGTGTGGTAGCACGTGTAGGTGCTCGAAGTGTTAAACTGTGATTTTGGACAACTCCGGAACAGTCCTTAGCACGTTCGAGGACGAACGTATATTTAAGTGGGAGAGAATGTAACGACCCAACCGGTCGTTTTGACTGTTAGAACCCCGTTCCCCTAAATAAAACTTCCCGTATGTGTTTTTAATGATTTATGACTTGCGGGGATGGTTGGTTCGGGATTTGGAAGTGTTCGGATTGAAATCGGAACACTTGGTTCCTTAAGTTAGCCTTAAATTGACAAATTTCACTTCGGTCAACATTTTGAGAAAACGACTCCAGAATCGGGATTTGATGGTTCCAATAGGTTTGTATGATGATTTTGGACTTGGGCGTATGTCCGAATCGGGTTTTGGATAACCCGGGAGCGTTTTGACGCTTAATAGTAAAAATTAACTATTTGAAGGTTTAAAATTCTTTAAATTTGGTTTGGAGTAGGATTTTAAGTAATTGAAGTCCATTTGAAATTCCGAGTTTGGGAATAGTTTTGTATAGTGATTTAAGACTTGCAAGCAAATTTTTGTGTCATTCCGAGTAGTTTAAGTATATTTCGGCGCATTGGAAGTAAATTGAATAACTTGAAATTCTTAAGTTTGAATCAATTTGGTTTAGGGTATGATTCTTGATTTGATGTTATTTTACGCGTTTTGAGAGTTCGAGCGAGTCCGTTTTATGATTTCAAACCTGTTGGTATGTTCGGGCGGGCCCCCGGGGGTCCCGAGTGTTAACCGGACGAGGCTCGGACCAATTTTGGGAAATTGAGCAAGGACTGAAGCTCCCAGCTACTGTCATAATCGCACCTGCTCTTGGACAGCCGCAGGTGCGAGCTTGCAGGTGCGAGCCACCAATCTGCAGGTGCGAAAGAGAGGAGCCTGCCCAGCCATCGTAGATGCGGAGTAATTTGACGCACCTGCGAACGCGCAGGTGCGAAGGTCTTGTGCGCAGAAACAGAGGGATGCATAGGTGCGATTGAATGGGCGCACCTGCGCTTGCGCAGAAGCGAGGTCTTCTTCCGTAGGTGGGGAACTAGGAAAAGAGGGAAAATGCGCACCTGCGAGGAATTTTCACAGGTGCGAAAGCCGCATGTGCGGTACTCCTTCCGCAGGTGCGAAAAACCTGTCTGGGCAGAACCTTAAAACGGACGAAAACTCAGTCCATTTCTTTCTATTTTTCATCCATTGTTGGGCGATTTCAGAGCTTTTGAGAAGGGGGTTTCAACTAGCAAATGAAAGGTAAGTTAATTCCACACCCCTTGAGTTAAATATATAGATTATAGGTAGATTATAACTAGTAAATCTTAGAAATCAAAGATTTAGAAGAAAAACCTAGATTTTTTATAAAAATGAGATTTTAACCACGAAAATAGTTATGGAATTGGGTAGAAATTATATATTTAAATTCTTGAGATTATGGGTAATGTTTTCATCCAAATATTTCCATAATCCGAGCACGTGGGCCCGGGGTGAATTTTAAAAATTTTACCATTTTGGATAAGGCAATTTATTTAATAGATAAATTTCGAATCATTTAGCATATATAAATTATTTTGTATAATATTTGGATAGTTTTGGATTTTCGGTGTCGAATTGAGAATTCAACGCGACGTGGTAATCGGAAAGTTGACTTTGAGACGGGGTAAGTCTCTTGTCTAATCTTGTGAGGTGGAAATTACCCCATAGGGATTAAATTGAATAATTATTGCCAATTGCGGGGGCTACGTACGCACGAGGTGACGAGAGTCCGTGCGTAGCTACTATTAATGCTAAAGTCCGGGTAGATTAGGACTCAAAGCATGAATTACATGTGTACATTGTATTCTTTGTTTAATTAATATTAATTGATATATATGAATATATTGTGAATTGTCAGATAAAGATATTAAAGGATGGAAATCTCATATGCTTGATTTTCTGTTTTAATTAATTAATTGTTAAAAAAAATTGTTCTTCCTCCCGAATTTATCTTTAATAAATAAACTCTCTTCCCGGAGGTACATAAGAAAATATCCTCCTTTCTTGTGGAGCGGGCCGAACGCCTCGGCAGGATAGATGCATCTAGGGATCGTGTCGCACGTCCCTCGACAGTGTACACGACACTTTGGATCGGGCCGTATGTCCTCGGCAGAAATCGTGCATAATAATAATAATAATCACACGATACCTTAATAGTTTATTTCAGCTTGCGAAGCTAATTGATAAATTGGAGAATCCTTGAAATTTAATGAATTATTATTCCTGCATGTTAAGAATTATTGTTATTCCTGTAAATAAGACTAATTGATAAATTTGAAAATTTATTTGAATTGAAGGAATTTAATTAATATATTGAGAATTGCTGCATTTGAAGGAATTTAATTACTTCTACTGGTCAATAAAATTACTGTTAACTCTGTGAATCACGTTAATATAAATATTTCTATTTCATGATTATTTAATATTATTGACCCATAGTGAGTGTCAAAGTCGGTCATCTCGTTTCTACCTCTTCGAGATTAGGCTTGATACTTACTGGGTACACGTTATTTTCGTACTCATACTGCACTTACTGCATATTTTATTGTGCAGGTACATATATGTCTAGTGGCCTTATGAGTGTAGAGGTGTGGTTAATAATTGTGGGGACGTATGTGAGCTTCATTATGTATTACGATCCGCAGCTAACAGAGTCTCCTTAAGGGTTATTATATTTTCCTATCTAATTTGTATTCTAGACAGATATTGTATTTTATTTTTAATTCCCTAGTAAATGATCATGCACTTGTGACACCGAGTTTTTGGAATGGTTGTGAATTGTTTAGAAATTTAGTTTCTAAAATTATTAATCATTTACTCTATGAGTTTTATCTTTACAATTTCATTAAAGAAATTTTTATTTCAAAAATACTAAAATGGGTAATTAAGTTAATTGATTATGGTTGGCTTGCCTGACAGTGGTGTCCGGCGCCATCACGGCCTTTTTGAATTTTGGGTCGTGACACCTATAGCCACCCTTATCTCTTCTATAGCCACCCTTATCGCTCATATAGCCACCCTTATCACTCCGCCCATACAATATCCCAACACACATAACAACAGTGAAATGCCTCCCTTATACCCACATAATATCAACAGTGAAATGCCACCCTTATATCCTCAAAATAACAACTCACACAACACAACAATTTACACGAAAAATTATCACGGCAACATAACAAAATCAATTCATATCACAATTTGCCCAATGGCCACAACAAATTTCAAAGTAAAACAAATCAATTAATTTCATAATAAATAGCCGAAGGCTCTACACAATGTGTATAAGACCTCAAAAACAATCAATAGAGATAGAAATTACTCAGCATAGGACAACGCCTTCATTAATCCAAATTCTCAATAATTATATAAACACTTCTTCTTAAGCTCATTTAATTAATTATTTGCACAGAAAAAATCCATAATGAAATTAAATTCCAAGAAATATCAACCCAACAAACTCACGGAATTACATAGATATTCAAATAACAATCACATCAAATTGTCAGATAAAAACAAATTCAACAAACATGGATTTAGGCGTGGAAAATAGATGATTTAATAAATACCAATAATTATCCAATTTACTACACAATAATGCGTAAGACTTTAACCCAATAAAAGCTGCGCATATAAGCCCGAGTACGTACTCGTCACCTCGCGTACACGACTTTTCACATTTCACAAATAGCACATAAAATTCGATGCCTAAGGGGTAATTCCCTCACTCGAGGTTAGGCAAGACACTTACATTTTTGAAGTTATGCCGATATTTCAAAATTGCCTTCTAGCTTGAATTGACCTCCGGACCGCTCAAATCTATCCAAATTAATTGTATAACTTCATTAAAATTCATCGGAAACAATTTCGGATAATAATACGCCGAACCTTCCAAAAATCAAACTCGACCACACCCGCGGGTCATAATACATATTACGAAGCTGCTCGAGACCTTAAGTCACTGAACGGGGCGTTAATTCTTAAAACGAAAAGTTGGGTCGTTACATTCTCCGCCTTTTAAACAAACGTTCATCCTCAAACGTGCTAAGAATTATTCTGAGGTTACCAAATTGATGATTTTTCTTTTACACATATACTCACAGTTGATCCCATGTTACCGGATTTGAGATAAGCCCGACAATACCATCTCAATTGAGATTATTTCTTTTATCCATATTTGTAAATTTTAAGACCAAATTTCTTACACTCCAAACATTTTCAAAAAGTCCGATTTTTTATCAACGTACGGTACTAGTCTTAACTGGCTATAGCAACTCGTGCCTATGCACACATCAACTTTCTTGATAGTATTATATTTTCCCCCGCTTAGGATCATTCGCCCTCAAATACATAACATAACTTATCTCTTCTTTTGCACGTCTCAATCCCTCAAATTTTTACTATCTCCCAAATTTTTCAGAAATTTTTGCAAAGTCTCCCCTGTAATTGGGCCTATCCACCTGCCAGAATAACACCCAAATAACTCCTAACAATACATTCACAACCCAACAAAGCACCATAGTGTATATATCAATAACACTAATCTCAATGTTACAAGCATTGCATTATCATAATGATATCAGGACATGAAACACATCATATGTATGCCCATCACCACATCTCTGGTCTCAAAAGCTGTTCATACTTAATTCCAGCATCATCAATTACTCTCATATTAACCAACACCTCGTTTCGAATTTTCACAACACTGACAACAGAATATGAGGCATGAAAACCTCATAACTATTTACCCGACTTAACGAGTCATGTGAGCACCTAATTTTTGACTATATTTGAATTTTTATCACCTTGTACTATGTACTATATATATATATATATATATATATATATATATATATATATATATATATATATATATATATATATATATATATTACTATTAATTATTACTATTACTATTAACTATTAAAAAATTATTAATAATTTAAAAGGTCAATTATTACTATTAGTATTATTTTTATTATTATTTTTATCTTTATTTTTAAATAAAATGAATTAAAAACCGAAAATAAATAAAAATTAATTAATATTTTTAAAAAAATAAATTTCGGATGGGAATTAAAAAATAGGAAAAGTAGAAATATAAAATTAAAAAGTAAAAGTAAAAGTAGGTAGAAATTGTTTAATAAAAAAAGTAAAAGAAAGTGGAAAATTAAAAAAATAAAAGTAAAAGAATGTGGAAATTTAAAAAATAAAAAGTAAAATAAAGTTGGAATTAAAAAATAAAAGTAAGGGTATTTGATTTATTTTTTTTAAAAAGTAAAAGTAAGTGGGAAATAAAAAAAGAAAAGTAAAATAAGTGGGAAATAAAAAAAGAAAAGTAAAAAAGTGGGATTTTAAATATATTAAAAGTAAAAAACAAAGTGACAAATTAAAAAATAAAAGTAAAGGAAAGTGGAGAATTATTTTTTTTTAAAATAAGAAAAATAGGAAGTGAAAATTCTTTTTAATTAAAAATAAAAAAATAAAAAATAAAAAACTGAAAATTTCGAAATTTTTTTCTATAAATAGAAGAGAAATGTGATGAAAAAAAGTGAGAGAGAGAAAGGAAAAACTAGGGAGGAAGGAATTGAGAAAAATTTACTTTTCTTCTTCTAGGATAAGGAAATTTCTATTCGTGTCATTCTTTCTTCGGCTTTCTTTTGAAAAATCCAGCAGCTTCACCACCCCAAAACCACCAGCCCTTGACCACTTTTGAGTCATCATTAACCCCTCCCCCCACCCCCACCCAAAAAAAAAGCTCCAAAAATAGCCAGTAAATCGTTAGTTTTGCAAGGGCCGTATTTGCAAAAAAAAAAAAAAAAAAAAAAGGTTACGAAATTTACTAATTTGGATTTTTAAAATTAACCACTTTGTGTTTTTGGAAAATGTGTCGGTTTTGATTTTTGTCCTCAATTTGTGTGCAGAATGAGCACCGTTGAGAATGTACCTTTTCGGGTCGTAGATAAAATTTCACTGGGACTCCACATGTGGTGGAATGACCTGGGGGAGGTCAACAAGCTTTATGTGACAAAGGCTTTAGGTGGGCTCACCGGGCTTCTGAAGGGTTGATATAATTGAAGCTTTGATACCGTTTTGGGACCCGACATATAATGTTTTCCACTTCTCTGATTTTGAGTTGACCCCTTTGCTAGAAGAGATGGCAGGTTATGTTGGTCTTGACAGGAAAAGATGTTCCACCAGCCACATTTGCAAAAGCAGGTTGCAACCCTCAAAGAACTTTGTCCCAGCTCGACAGGCAGTTAGAGCTCGATAGATTTGTGCGAGAATCATCGGTATAAGAGTGCCGTTGGCCTTTTTCACCATAAAGTCGGCCATTCCTGCAAGTCCTAGCTCTATATGTCTGTCACTCCTTGGGAATATCAGAGTGCCTAAAAAGGCAACTACGAAGGCTAAACCTTTGCGTGCTTCCCATTTGTTTTTATTTCCCTGATGACTCAAACCATTGTCCGGAGCCTCAAATCCTCGGGGATCTCCATACCGGCTGTATAAGAAGTGGAATGTGCAAAATCCTTTGGCCAAATTTCCATCTTTAACCTGCCGGCTAATGCTCAGAAGGTCCAAAAACTTATGAGGAGTTACGGTTCCTGTGGCAAAGTCATGATACGTAAACCCCAATTCAAGTGCGCATTTCACGCGACTTGACCATAACTTCAAATAATAATAAAAATAAACATGTTGTAAATTGCGGGTGCGTTTCACGTGGCGCGGTTTGCAATGTGTACCAAAATGACAAGTGTGCGATATCGCGACTTGTTCAAATAAATTCCATAAATATTAAAAAGCGGTAAAAGACAAAAATGCACAATGGGTTTAAAACATGTAATAAATCAGATAATTACGCCAAGTATTAATTGTTAAGCAACTGTGCTAAAACCACAGAACTCGAGAGTGCCTCACACCTTCTCCCAGGTTAACAGACACCGATGGAGCGCGAGAACAGTGGGTTTGGTTAGCTAAAGAAAAGGAATACCGGACCACCATAAGCAAGCTAGGGGATCAAATCAAAAACCTCAAATTTAACAGTAGTTTGCAGGCTGCTGAGGATGAAGGAGAAAAGAAAAGGTTGGCCTGAGAAAATGAAGCCCTCCGAGCTCAGATTCAGAAAATGAAAATAGTTGCTGAAAACCCGGTAAAAAGCAAAAAAAATGAAAGACTCATAAGCATTCTGAGACGGAAAGTTAATGATTATGGGTTTGATTTGACAAAGGCCGAGGATGAATTGGCAAAAGCTCGTGCAAAATTGGCGAATAATGCAGAAGAACAGGCAAGGTGTGTTCAGCATTTAAAGCAAAAGTATGATAGAGGGGTCGTGATCTTAAGGGAAAAGCTGACTAATCTCGAAAATAAAATGGTCCAACAGACAGAGGATTTCAAAGCTGAAAGAGAGCATTGCTATACATCGATTTCCCGATTGGAAGAAGTCATACAAAAATTGCAAGACCAAAACCATACGACCACACAAGTATTGGAGGCTCGGTCTCAGCAAATTGGACGCTTGCTCCAAGAAAAGGGTGTCATTAGAATGAGGATTAAAGAAATCGCTGATTACGTCGTAATGAAATGCCATGAATGCAAAGATATGACAAGGTCCCTGTTCTTTACTTCTATGATGACTTTTGTCCGTCATGTGATGGATGATTTAGAGTACCTTCAAGAAGAGATTGCACGCAGGCCCACGTCGAGACCGACTGATGTACCACGGGGCCCCGGAGTAGTATTAGAGGCTCTTATGTATTCCTGATTTTTTTTATTTATTATTTTTGTCTTTGAGTCTGTATTTTTTACCTTTTCGAGTCTGTTTTTTTTTGTTTTGAGTATGTATGTTTAATCATCAGTATTTCCAAAATCTTTGTAATAGAAAAACCCAAAAAGATTTTATTTAATGAAATGTTGAAAAAAAAAACCAAAAACCAAAATTTCTTTTCTTTTATTCTGCATTTATTTTCTGAACTACGTAATGATCTGATTCATGCGACGTCATGATACGTAGGCAATCCCCATCGGATTCGATCGTAGCTATAGACAATCTAGGTGAAAAATAATGAAAAAGAGAGAAAAAGAAGGAAAATTGAGTGAACAAGAAAGAAAAAAGAGTGAAAAATAAAAGAGCAAAAATAGCAATAAGGGAAGGAAAAAGAAATAAGGATTCGAAATTTGAGAAAAGAGATAGTAAAGCCGGGATAAAACATACAGCCGTTGCAAAGACATTTAGAAATATTTAATTGTTTAAGTGCATTGCATCCCCAATATGCGATTCCTTATCTGTTAAATATCTCAAACTAACCAGGTTGTTGTGTGTGCAAATAACAAAGGTCCTGTTTAGGTGGTTGGTTTTGTGGTAATCTGGCTTCCCATCCTTACTTCACGAGATCTAAAGGCAGTGTTCCTATGGCCTCTGAAAGTCATCTACCAATTATTGAGCCTGAGGATAGTCCTGTATCGGCTATTCCACAGTCAGAGTCTGCACCCACTGAGAAAAATAGGAGGTTACGCATCCGCATATTAGAAATGTGGGACGCTTGGTCTAATGGCAAAGAACCGCCCAGTATAATCCCCCGATTTCCTGAACTGCTTCCCAGGACGAGTGGAATCTCTAATGTCCCCATCCCCGTAACAAACCCATTCATCCCGTTTGGATACCCCCACTATATCGTCCAATTTCACCGGTATGCCTTCTGAGGTCGAGATATCAAGCTTATCCCATATAGGCAACATGTGAAAGATCTTAGAAAACGATTCAAGTCCGTCGAGTTCATGTATATTCCTCGATTCCACAACGAGTTAGCTGATGCATTAGCTACTTTGGCCTCAATGCTGTCGTATTCGGGCACTGTCCATATTGACCCGCTGGAAATCCAAATTCGAGAGAGGCATGGTTATTGTAATAAAATTGAAATAGAACCAGATGTTCAGCCATGGTATCATGATATCAAAAGGTTTATGAAAATAAAGAAATATCCTGAACAGGCTAGTGGAGACCAAAAGAGAACCATTAGAAGGCTTGCCAGCGGTTTTTTCTTGAGCGGAGAAATCTTGTACAAAAGAACTCCAGATCTGAATCTCTTAAGGTGTGTAGATACCCTAGAAGCTGAAAAGATCATGAACGAAGTGCATTCGGGAGTATGTGGACCTCACATGAATGGATATGTCCTTGCAAAGAAAATCCTTCAGGCAGGTTATTACTGGATGACCATGGAAAAAGATTGCTTCAGTTTTCTACGGTTAATTTTATTGATGAGTATGTATTAATTCGTTATTTTTCTTGTTTATTCAATGAAGTAATGGCTTTCCATTTTAGCATGCTTTAGTTTTATTTTGTTCTCCTATCTTAGTGACTAAATTGATCCTGCCTGTATCTATCTTTTCCTGCCATAAATTTAGTCTAATTTCAAATATTGGTTAGCAGTAAAATTATAAGAGATTAGGTTGGGCCATGATTGGTGTAACACTTTAATTGAACTTCTCTAGCGTATTTATGGGCTAATTGTTGCGCATGACCAAAAACAAATAAACATTCACAAGCTAGCCAACTTTTTCCATAATTAATTTACTTCATTTCCTCCATAACAATATACATACCTCATGACCTTATAATAATGTCAAAATTAGTAACTGAATAATATTCGAACACCGTAGCTTGATTTAGGCGCGATTAATAATAAATCATCGTGACTATGGGTACGGTTCATGTGGCATAGTCATGATACGTAAACCCCAATTCAAGTGCGCGTTTCACGCGACTTGACCATAACTTTAAATAATAATAAAAATAAACATGTTGTAAATTGCGGGTGCGTTTCACGTGGCGCGGTTTGCAATGTGTACCAAAACGACAAGTGTGCGACATCGCGACTTGTTCAAATAAATTCCATAAATATTAAAAAAGCGGTAAAAGACAAAAATACACAATGGGTTTAAAACATGTAATAAATCAGATAATTACGCCAAGTATTAATTGTTAAGCAACTGTGCTAAAATCACAAAACTCGGGAGTGCCTCACACCTTCTCCCAGGTTAACAGAATTCCTTACCCAGTTTTCTATGTTCGCAGACCAAAAATAAGAGTCAAATTTCCTCGATTTGGGATTCTAAAATAAATCGGTGACTTGGGACACCATAAATTATTCCAAGTGGCGACTCTGAATAAATAAATAAACCCATTTCGAATACTGTCACTTCAATTGGAAAAACTCCCTATCCCCTATCCCCTCGGGAAAAAAGAGGTGTGACAAGTCACATTTAACGCCATCTGGTCACTCGTCTCGTAGGCTAAAACTCAATAATTACAGCACAATTATGGCACAAAAACACATAAAAGAATTATCACATAAGCCTATCAGGCATAACTCCATATTAGTACTATAGTACAAATTAAACTTTATAATGGGAGAATTTAAACTCATAAATATTTCACCACAAGGACCTCGTCCTTATATAACTTCCACCATGGCTTGTAGCCCGATTTAAATATTTCACATCATATATAAAAAAAATGCGAGGATCTCATCCTCAGCTCTAAATCGCCAGTATTTTGCACATTGTGCCAACTGAAATTTCAATTTCCTTTCTTTCTTCTTTTCAATAAATTTTATAAACATTTTTCATAACACATAATGAACCCTCATACCGGTAGGGCATATAATTCATAAAATTAGAATCAATTAATCCGTAACACATCAAACCCACTGTAATGAATAATAGAAATTACTTTTGGACTTATAGCCCTCAATGGTATCCAAAAATAAAAATGACAGACACGGGCTCACATCTTTAAATCTTCCAACAGGGATAAACATATAAGTGGGTCACAAAATTACGAAAGTCACCCATAAGCGGAGCATAATAGGAGGACTCACCTCAATATTCAGAATCGAATCAAACTAAGAATAGTGCTACCTTTTTTTTATTTATTGTAAATTGATTCACACCTGTAACGGCACTATCTGGTGTATCGGCCTCCGCTAAATCATAGCAATTATATCAACGGGCCGGGCCTCCACCTCTTAGGCGCCCTATACCCGCCTGTCCTTCACCCCTAACTAGTTGTGCCCGTGGAGTATTAGCTACACTGGGGTCCATAGTCCGAGTGTTCTCACAAAATTAACCTCTCCCAAGTCTAGGACAATCTCTCATAATATGCCTAGTATCACCACACTCATAACAACCCCTCTGAGGTCGCGATTGCTCGTACTGAGTCTGTGCCGAATAACTGGAATGACCATTATAGGAATCCTGTGTTGGTGGTGCATCGTAAGAACTTACTGGAGCACTCCGAGAAATCTGATGTGCGGACTGAGATGGCCGACTGCTCGAGCCTCCGCTATAATGGGTCCCAGCTGAAAAGTAAAATCCACTGAACCCTCCAGAGCCTCGAGACCTTTTGGCCTCTTTTGACACCTTTTCCCCACCTAGAACACTCTCAATCTTCCTCTCAATCTCCACTACTTATTGAAATGGAGTATCAGTTTTCAACTCTCGATCCATGCATATTTTAAGATCATAATCAAGCCCCTTAATGAATCTACGAACCCGCTCTCTGACTGTAGGAACCAAGATAGGTGCATGACGGGCTAACTCACTGAACCTGATGGCATATTCTAACGATGTCATAGTGCCCTGACACAACCGTTCAAACTCTGTGTGCTACGCATCTCGGAGAGTTTGGGGAACAAACTCTTTCAAAAATATTTCCGAAAATTAAGCCCAAGTTGGTGGTATTGCATCGTCCGGTCTACTTTCTTCATAGATTTTCCACCACAGATACGCTGTGCCTGACAGCTGAAATGTAGTAAAGGCAACTCCGCTCACTTCCATAATACCCATGGTGCGAAAAATACAGTGACAATTTTCTAGAAATCCTTGGGCATCCTCTATAGTTGTGCCACTGAAAGTAGGTGGACTATACATCTTAAACCTCTCAAGTCTCTTTTGTTCTTCTTCTGATGCCCCTGGCCTGACCTCAAGCCGAACCGGAATCACAGGTTGTACCGGTACTACACCCAGAACCTAACCAACGTGAACCTGCTGCTCTGGAGTTGTGGTAGGAGTCTGAGCTACTCCCCCAATCTACTAAATATTTGGCGCAACTGAGATTAATCCCGCCTGAGTTAATGTACCAAACATACTCAGGAACTGTGTTAAAGTCTCCTGAAGTCCGGGGGTAACAACATGTGCTTCTGGTACCTGTCCCCAAACTTGAGCTACTGGTGGCTCCTCCACTGTTATTCTGACAGGTGCTCTAGTCGCGGCACGTGCCCTTCCTCGACCTCTACCTCGGCCTCTACCTCGGCCCCGACCTCTTGCAGCCCTAGCAGTATGTGCGGATGCCTGCTCAGCTAACCCGGTAGCACGTGTCCTCACCATCTGTGAGAGAATAGAGATACAAAAGGCTCAAATTCCACAATCAACAAATCCGCACGATAGGAATGAAAGAAGTTGAAATTTCCTAACCGTTCTGTAGCCTCTCGAAGATAAGTACAGACGTCTCCGTACCGATCCGCAAGACTCTACTAGACTCGTTCGTGACTAGTAGAACCTATGAACCTAGAGCTCTGATACCTACTTGTCACGACCCAAAATCCCACCACAGGCATCGTGATGACACTTAGTCTCTAAGACTAAGTAAGTCGATTTCAATTACATTTCAAGCCATTTTGTTTTATAAGTAATCAAAACTAACAACAGAAATAATCAAACAACCTCCCAAGACTGGTAGTACTGAGTCACGAACTCTAACTGAATGCATGCAATGATCTCAAGGATCAAATATACAATATTGTTCGAATAAGAGTTGATAGTACAAAAAAATGGAAAGACTCCAAGGGACTGCGACGACCAAGCAGCTCTACCTTGAATCCTAGCGATCACACTTTAGCTCTGTCCGAATCTGATATATCCAACACCTGGCTCTGCACAAAAATGTGCAGAAGTGTAGTATGAGTACACCACAGTCGGTACCCAGTAAGTATCAAGACTAACCTTAGTGGAGTAGAGACGAGGTACAGTCAAGACACTCGCTAGTCTAATAACCTGTGCAATATGATATACAAAATAATAGAAAACAAATAACAATAAGGGCAACACAAATCAACCAGTAATATTGCTCAACAATTAATAAATATAAGTACACCCAATTAAATCAAGTCCTTCAAATAAATATCTTTCACATATAATTCTTCCAAATAACTCTCTTTCAAATATAATTTCCTCAAATAAATATCTTTCAAATATAATTTTTTCCATAAATCTATTTCAAACATAATTTCCTCAATTAGGTATCTTTCAAATATAATTTTTTCAACAAATACTTTTTGAATAAAAATGCTTCCAAATAAATATTTTGAATATAATTCTTTCAATAAAAAGTCACCATGTGACACCTCATTTCATAATTATAAAAATACGGGTTTCAACCCTTTTCATATTTTTCGTAAATATGGATCTTAGCCCACTTTCATATTTTACGGCATTTCGTGTCCATAATTAAGTCATCATATTTTCCCGGCACCTCGTGCCCATTTTTCATATCACATCTGCGCAGACAGTTCACGCGCCAATAATAATCATTATTTACTCACGGCACCTCGTGCCCACATTTCTTTATCACAACCGCCTGGCAATAGCTACAGGCTCCAATTTCAACATAAATCAGACTATTATCAATTTACCAACAACAAGACAAATTGCACAACGTATAAAAATAAACACAAGAAAAATCACAACATCACATAAAAATCACCAATGCAACCACTCTACATCATCACATATCATCCTTGACAATAACCACCCTTATCTCTCCTATAGTCACCCTTATCACTCCTATAATAGCCTCCTTTATCCCTCCGCCCTGACAATATCAATAGACACCCTTATCACTCCTATAGCCACCCTTATCTCTCCTATATCCACCCTTATCGCTCCTATATCCACCTTTATCGCTTCTATAGCCAGCCTTATTATTCCGCCCAAACAATATCCCAACACACATAACAACAGTGAAATGCTGTCACGACCCAAAATCACATTACAGGCGTCGTGATGGCACCTAGTCTCTAAGACTAGCTAAGCCGATTACAATTACCTTTTGAAGCCATTTTTAAAAAAATAAGTAATCAAAACTAACAGCGGAATAAATATGAATATACAACCTCCCAAGACTGGTAGTACTGAGTCACAAACTCTAATTGAATACATGGAATAATCACGAAGACCAAATATACAATACTGTTTGATTACAAATTAACAGTACAATGAATTGAAAAGACTCCAAGGGACTACGATGGCCAAGCAGCTCTACCTTGAATCTTTACAATCATGCTTTAACTCTGCTCAAGTCCGATACCTCTAATACCTGGCTCTGCACAAAATTGCGCAGAAGTGTAGAGTGAGCACACCACAGCGGTGCCCAGTAAGTATCGAGACTAACCTCAATGGAGTAGAGACGAGGTACAGTCAAGACACTCACTAGTCTAATAGCCTGTGCAGTATAATGTACAAGATAGTAGGAAATAAATAACAATAAGGATATCATAAAAGAACCAGTGACATGCACAGCAAGACAACACAACACCATTTAATATCGCTCAACAAATAATAATACAAGTACACCCAATTAAATCAAATTCTTCAAAATATATATCGTTTATCTATAAGTTTTTCAATGAAAGTCTCTAGAATATAATCCTCTTCAATAAATATATTTCGAATATACTTCCTTCAAATAAATATCCTTCCAATATAATTCTTTCAAATAAATATCTTTCAAGTATAATTCTTTCAAGTAAATATCTTTCAAATATACTTTTTTCAAGTAAATATCTTTCTAATATAATTCTTTCAAATAAATATCCTTCTAATATAATTCTTCCAAGTAAATATCCTTCAAATATAATTCTTTCAAGTAAATATCCTTCAAATGTAATTCTTTCAAATAAAAGTTACCTTGTGACACCTCATTTAACTTTCCTGGCGGGAGAAATATATTCAACACATCACATCAAATGGCACGGCAATACCTTCGTGCACTTATCTCATTCTCACCAAATATATATATATATATATATATATATATATATATATATATATATATATATATATATATATATATATAAAAGTAGATCAAATCAATTGGTACGGCAACACCCTTCGTGCATTTATATCTTTCTCACCGTACATACATATAACAGTACCAACTAAGTGGGAGAAGTGCCAATAACAATAAAAAGAATAAAGTAGAGGCACACAGGAAGCAACAACGACTACAAGTCACATTGAAAACATAGGTGCATAATAACATCTCAAGATAAAGGCATGAATGTATACACAACAAAATGATATCACAATATAATGTATGTCTCTCATCCTCTCCTGCACGGAAACACCCTTCGTGCCATGAGTATATGATAATATAAAAATAATTGCACGGCATCACCCTTCGTGCTTTTACTCTCATCCTCACCTGATAATATACATGAAACGGCACGGCATCACCCTTCGTGCTTTTACTCTCATCCTCACCTGATAATATAAATGAAGCGGCACGGCATCACCATTCGTGCTTTACACTCTCCCTCACATGATAATATAATTCAAATGGCACGGCATCACCCTTCGTGCTTTACACTCTTCCTCACCAAGCACATGTATAACATTAACAAGCAAGGTAGGAAGCATAAATAATGTCAAGGAGAGTATTTAATCCACAACACAATACAATAATTCATATTACAATTTTTCCACTAACCACAATCAAGTTCCAAATATGTAGCAGAATCAATAAATTTCTCAATAAATAGTCCAAGGCTCCACACAATGTATATAAAACCTCAAAACAATCAACAGATGTGAAAAATACTCAGTATAGGGCAACGCCTTCATTAATCCAAATTCTTGATAATTATATTAACTCCTCAATTTAAACATATTTAATAAATATTTGCAGATAAGGATTCCATAATGAATTTAATTCCAAGAAAAATATCAAATCAACAAACACCCGTAATTCACATAAAATCCAAATGACAATAACACCAAGTTATTATATAAAATACAAACTTGACAAATAAGGAATGAGGCGTGATAATTCAAGGATTTACTAATGCCAACAATTATCTAATTTAATACATGAGAATGCCTAAAACATTAAACCAATCAAATTTTCACATATAAGCCTTAGTACGTACTCGTCACCTCGCGTACACGGCTTTCAAATCACACAATTTCCACATAGGACTCAATGCCTAAGAGGTAATTCCCTCACTCGAGGTTAGGCAAGATACTTACCTTTTTGAAGTTATGCCGATATTCCAAAATCGCATCCTTTCTTGAATTGACCTCCAAACCGCCCAAATCTATCCAAATTAATTGTATAACTCCATTAAAATTCATCGGAAACAATTCTGGATAATAATACGTCGACTTAAAAATTTATTCCAAAAGGTCAACCCGGGACCTGCCCCTTGGAACCCGATATAATTTTCATGAAATCCGAACACCCATTCCGATACTAGTTCAACCATACCAATTTTATCAAATTCCGATAACAACTCGACCTCCAAATTTTAAATTTTTGTTTTTGGAAGATTTTGCAAAAATCTTGATTTCTTCCATTAAAATCCGAATTAAATGATGAATATAATCATAGATTCATGAAATATAAATACTTTTGGATATAGAACACTTACCCTAATCCATTTGGTGAAAAATCGCCTCAAAAATTGCTTCAATCCGAGCTCCATAGCTCCAAATATGTCAAAAATGACTGAAACCTCGAAATATAGCTACTGCCCAGGTATTTACTCTTCACGATCGCGGAAAACGCTTCGCGATCGCGGAAAACCAATTGCGATCGCGAAGAAGAAACTTCTTAACTCTTCCGGACAATCTCTAGTATAACGGTCATAACATTTTGTACATACCTCCAATTGATGAATGGTTTACCTTTTTGAAAACTAGATTCTAAGGGCTATAACTTTCATTTGTTTCTCATCTTCCAATTCCTTATAGATTTCGAGATATAAGCTTCCAAAGTCATCCCTATGTAACATCAATTTCCAAACTCTTCCCGCTTAGCCTGTAGTTTATCCATCATAACTTTTTGTACACACCTCCAAATTACAAATAGTTTACGTTTCTGAAAACTAGACACAAAGGGCTACAAATTTTATTTTTGGATCATCTCCAAATTCCTTATAGATTGTGAGATATAAGCTTCCAAAAGTTGGATCAATGCAGCAGAACTTTCCTCTACGCGATCGCGAAAGGCCTTCCGCGATCACGATTCACTGGTCAGTTTCCTCCATTTTGTGCTTCGCGATTGCGGCCAATTCCACGCGATCGCATAGCACACTGCTATAGCCAAAGACCAGCAGCTATATATGGCCTAGAAATGGTCCGAAACCACTCCGAAACTCACCCAA
This sequence comes from Nicotiana tomentosiformis, assembly GCF_000390325.3. Taxonomy (NCBI): domain Eukaryota; kingdom Viridiplantae; phylum Streptophyta; class Magnoliopsida; order Solanales; family Solanaceae; genus Nicotiana; species Nicotiana tomentosiformis. The sequence continues at coordinate 118,746,522 of NC_090822.1, forward strand.
GCCCCTCGGGACCCCGTCCAATCACACCATCCAGTCCCATAACATAACACGGACCTGCTCGAGGCCTCAAATCACATCGAACAACATCAAAACGATGAATCACATCTCAAACCAAAATCTATGAACTTTGAACTTTCAAATTCTATATCTTGTGCCGAAACACATCAAATCAATCCGGAATGACTTCAAATTTTGCACACAAGTCATAATTGACATAACGAAGCTATTCAAATTTCCAGAATCGGATTCCGACCCCGATATCAAAAAGTCAACCCCCCGGTCAAACTTTCCAATAATTCAACTTTCGCCATTTCAAGCTTAATTCCACTACGGACCTCCAAATAATTTTCCGAACACGCTCCTAAGTCCAAAATCACCCAACGGAGCTAACAGAACCGACGGAACTCCATTCCAGAGTCGTCTTCACACATTTTCGACTATGGTCAAAATCCTAAGACTTAAACTTTCGTTTTAGGGACCGAGTGTCCCAAATCACCCCGAATCATCCGATAACTGAATTTAACCATGCACGCAAGTCAATACATATAATACAATGCTGTGCAGGGCCTTATGCCGCCGAACGGGACTTAAATTCTCAAAACGACCGACCAGGTCGTTACATTCTCCATCTCTTAAACAAACGTTCGTCCTCGAACGTGCTAAGAATTATTCTGAGATTACCAAATTGATGATTTTACTTTTACACATATACTCACGGTTGATCCCACATTACCGCATTAGAAATAAGCCCGACAACACCCTCTCATTTGAGATTGTTTCTTTTCTCCATTCTTATAAGCTTTAAAGCAAAATCCCTAACTCTCCAATCATTTCCAAAATGCCTGATTTTCATCTTGACGCACGGTATTAGTCTCAACTAGCTATAGCAACTCGTGCCTACGCACACATCAACTTTCTTGATAGTGTTGAAGTACTCTGGGATATTACATTCTCCCCCGCTTAGGTTCATTCGCCCTTGAATGATGAGTAGAGTCTGCCCTCAAACACATAACATAACTTTTCTCTTCTTTCACACATAAAAATCTCCTAAATTTTTCTAACTCCCAAATTTTTCAGAAATTTTGGCAGAGTCTCCCCTGTAATTGGGCCAATCCACCTGCCAGAGTAACACCAAAATAATTCCTAACAACACATCCACAACACAACAAAATACCACAAGGTATATATCAATAACACCAATCTCAGCATTACAAGCACTGCATCACAATGATATTAGGACATGAAGCACATTATATGTATGCTCATCACCACATCTCGGGTCTTATAAGTTGTTCATAATTAATTCCAGCATCAGCAATAAATCTCATATTAACCACCACCTTATTTTGAATTTTCACAACACTGACAACAGAATGTGAGGCATGAAGACCTCATAACTGCTTACTCGGATTAATGAGTCATATTTAACGCCATCTGGGCACTCACCTCGTAGGCTAAAATACAATAATTACAGCACAATTATGACACAAAAACACATAAAAGAATTATCACATAAGCCTATCAGGCATGACTCCCTATTAATACTCTAGTACAATTTAAACTTCACACAAGGGAGAATTTGAACTCATAAATATTTCACCACAAGGATCTCGTCCTTATATACTCCTACCGCGGCTTGTAGCCCGATTTAAATATTTCACATCATATAAAAATGCGAGGATCTCGTCCTCAACTCTGTATCACAAGTATTTTGCACATTGTGCCAACTAAAATTTTCAATTTCCTTTCTTTATTCTTTTCAATAAATTTCGTAAATAGTTTTCACAACACATAATGAACCCTCATACCGGTAGGGCATATAATTCATAACAATTGGAATCGATCATTCTGAAACACATTAAACCCACTGTAATGAATAATATTAATTACTTTTAGACTTAGAGCCCTCAATGATGTACAAAAATAAAATGACAGATACGGGCTCACATCTTCAAATCTCCCAACAGGGATAAACATATAAGTGGGTCAAAAAATTACGGAGTTCACGCATAAGCGGAGCATAATAGGAGGACTCACCTCAATATTCAGGACCAATCAAATTAAGGGAAAATATCCTTTTATAACAAAATCAGGATTGTACCTGTAACGACACCATCTAGTGTATCGGCCTCAGCCAAATCATAGCGATTATATCAACGGGTCGGGCCTCCACCTCTTAGGCGCCCACTACCCGCCTGTCCTCCATCTCTAGCTGACTGTGCACGTGGAGTGTTAACTGAAATAAAGCTTGTAGGTGGAGTGATCTGATGAAATCCACCCCTCCCAAGTCTGGGACAATCTCTCATGATGTGCTTAGTATCACCACACTCATAGCAACCCCTCTGCGGGTTCGGCTGCTCACACTGAGTATGTGCCGGATAACTGGATTAACCATTACAGGAATCCCGTGCCGGTAGTGCATTGTAAGAACTTACTGTAGTACTCTGAATATTCTGAAATTATTTTTGTGACCCCGCTGGTACTAACATGTAGAATTATTAAGGATGCGAAAATACCGCAAGCCCCAGCATCATCCCATACAATCTCACCTCCTAATCATATACATGTTTCGGAGAACCTTTCAATACCATATAAATACATCTCAGGTCCCAACTGATATAGCACATGACCTCGCAATTTGATCGTTGATAGTGGACTCCCTTCACTTGGTGCGAAGCCACATGATACATTTCGATGATCCACAATACTAACCTTCATCGCTCATAGGACACCGGTCATAAGACACCTCAAGCCATTTATTTGGCGCATGTCATCTTCGTGACAGTTAAACTCGCTTCCTCCAGTGCCTTGGCTATGTATGTACCCTTCGCTAAATAGAAATCCCATACGAACTACATAGTCTCTAATACCACCAACTATTTAAGATCTACATCCACCTCGTGACCCTACCACAATTGTGATGATTAGGCAATTAATTAAACCTTCTTAAGATCATACTTATTAACTAGCTATCAGAACCTGTTGCACCTCAATGTACACAACTGAATGATCTCTCAATACTTCTGCATCCTCGATCTGGATGACACGTTGTAATAATGGTTGAGCAACCCTGGCTCCCTTATAACCCCTTTATAGTATCAGGAACCGTTGGCGCATAGTTGATACCGAGTGAGCAATTTCATACACAAGTGGATGCAAAAAGACATAAGAAATATGCTTCAAGCAGAATAAATGTCGCTTGATAAGGAATGAAAGAAGTGAAATTTTCTAACAGTTTTGTAGCCTCTCGAAGATAAGTACAGATATCTCTGTACCGATCCGCAAGACTCTACTAAACTCGTTCGTGACTCGTAGAACCTATGAACCTAGCGCTCTGATACCAACTTGTCACGACCCAAAATCTCACCACAGGCGTCGTGATGGAACCTAGTCTCTAATACTAGCTAAGCCGATTACAATTACCTCTTGAAACCATTTTTAAAAAAAAATAAGTAACCAAAACTAACAGCAGAATAAATATGAATATACAACCTCCCAAGACTGGTAGTACTTAGTCACGAACTCTAATTGAATACATGGAATAATCACGAAGACCGAATATACAATATTATTTGATTACAAATTAACAGTATAATGAAATGAAAAGACTCCAAGGGACTGCGACGGTCAAGCAGCTCTACCTTGAATCTTTACGATCACGCTTTAACTCTGCTCAAGTCTGATACCTCCAATACCTGGCTCTGCACAAAAATGTGCAGAAGTGTAGAGTGAGCACACCACAGCGGTGCCCAGTAAGTATCGAGACTAACCTCAATGGAGTAGAGACGAGGTACAGTCAAGACACTCACTAGTCTAATAGTCTGTGCAATATAATGTACAAGATAGTAGGAAACAAATAACAATAAGGATATCATAAAAGAACCAGTGACATGCAAAGCAAGACAACACAACACCATTTAATATCGCTCAACAAATAATAATACAAGTACACCCAATTAAATCAAATTCTTCAAAATATACATCTTTTATCTATAAGTTTTTCAATGAAAGTATCTAGAATAAAATCCTCTTCAATAAATATATTTCGAATATACTTCCTTCAAATAAATATCCTTCCAATATAAATCGTTCAAATAAATATTATTCGAATATAATTCTTTCAAGTAAATATCTTTCAAATATACTTCTTTTAAGTAAATATCTTTTTAATATAATTCTTTCAAATAAATATCCTTCTAATATAATTCTTTCAAGTAAATATCCTTTAAATATAATTCTTTCAAGTAAATATCCTTCAAATATAATTCTTTCAAGTAAATATCCTTCAAATATAATTCTTTCAAATAAAAGTCACCTTGTGACACCTCATTTAACTTTCCTGGCGGGAGAAATATATTCAACACATCACATCAAATGGCACGGCAATACCTTCGTGCACTTATCTCATTCTCACCCAATATATATATATATATATATATATATATATATATATATAAGTAGATCAAATCAATTGGCACGGCAACACCCTTCGTGCATTTATATCTTTCTCACTGTACATACATATAACAGTACCAACTAAGTGGGAGAAGTTCCAATAACAATAAAAAGAATAAAGTAGAGGCACATAGGAAGCAACAACGACTACAAGTCATATAGAAAACATAGGTGCACAATAACATCTCAAGATAAAGGCATGAATGTATACACAACAAAACGATATCACAATATAATGTATGTCTCTCGTCCTCTCCTGCACGGAAACACCCTTCGTGCCATGAGTATATGATAATATAAAAATAATTGCACGGTATCACCCTTCGTGCTTTTACTCTCATCCTCACCTGATAATATAAATGAAACGGCACGGCATCACCCTTCGTGATTTCACTCTCATCCTCACCTGATAATATAAATGAAACGGCACGGCATCACCCTTCGTGCTTTTACTCTCATCCTCACCTGATAATATAAATGAAACGGCACGGCATCACCCTTCGTGCTTTTACACTCTCAATGGCACGGCATCACCCTTCGTGCTTTACACTCTCCCTCACATGATAATATAATTCAAATGGCATGGTATCACCCTTCGTGCTTTATACTCTTCCTCACCAAGCACATGTATATCATTAACAAGCAAGGTAGGAAGCATAAATAACATCAAGGAGAGTATTTGATCCATAACACGATACAAAAATTCATATCACAATTTTTCCACTGACCACAATCAAGTTCCAAATATGTAGCAGAATCAATAAATTTCTCAACAAATAGCCCAAGGCTCCACACAACGTATATAAAACCTCAAAACAATCAACAGAGGTGAAAAATACTCAGTATAGGGCAACGCCTTCATTAATCCAAATTCTTGATAATTATATTAACTCCTCAATTTAAACTTATTTAATAAACATTTGCAGATAAGGATTCCATCATGAATTTAATTCCAAGAAAAATATCAAATCAACAAACACCTGTAATTCACATAAAATCCAAATAACAATAACACCAAGTTATTATATAAAATACAAACTTGACAAATAAGGAATAAGACGTGATAATTCAAGTATTTACTAATGCCAACAATTATCTAATTTAATACATGAGAATGCCTAAAACTTTAAACCAATCAAATTTGCACACATAAGCCTTAGTACGTATTCGTCACCTCGCGTACACGGCTTTCAAATCACACAATTTCCACATAGGACTCAATGCCTAAGGGGTAATTCCCCCACTCGAGGTTAGGCAAGATACTTACCTTTTTGAAGTTATGCCGATATTCAAAAAATGCATCCTTTCTTGAATTGACCTCCAGACCGCCCAAATCTATCCAAATTAATTGTATAACTCCATTAAAATTCATCTGAAATAATTCCGGATAATAATACGTCGACTTAAAAATTTATTCCAAAAAGTCAACAAAAGTCAACCCGGGACTTGCCACTTGGAACCCGATATAATTTTCATGAAATCCGAACACCCATTCTGATACTAGTTCAACCATACTAATTTTATCAAATTCCGATAACAACTCGACCTCCAAATCTTAAATTTTCGTTTTTGGAAGATTTTGTTCTTCCATTAAAATCCGAATAAAACAATAAATATAATCATAGATTCATGAAATATAAACACTTTAGGATATAGAACACTTACCCTAATCCATATGGTGAAAAATCGCCTCAAAAATCGCTTCAATCCGAGCTTCATAGCTCCAAATATGTCAAAAATGGCTGAAACTCGAAATATAGCTATTGCCCAGGTATTTACTCTTCGCGATCGCGAAAAATGCTTCGCAATTTTTCAGCCCCAAAATTGCGCTTCGCGATCGCGGAAAACCAATTGCGATCGCGAAGAACAAACTTCTCAACTCTTTCGGACAGCCTCTAGTATAACGGTCATAACTCTTTGTACAAAACTTCAAATGATGAATGGTTTAACTTTCTGAAAACTAGATTCCAAGGACTATAACTTTCATCTGTTTCTCATATTCTAATTCCTTATAGCTTTCGAGATATAAGCTTCCAAAGTCAGCCCTATGCAACAGAGATTTCCAAACTCTTCTCGGACAGCCTGTAGTTTATCCACTATAACTTTGTGTACACACCTCCAAATTACAAATAGTTTACATTTCTGAAAACTAGACACAAAGGGATATAACTTTTTTTTTGGATCATCTCCAAATTCCTTATAAATTGTGAGATATAAGCTTCTAAAGTCGGGTCAATGCAGCAGAACTTTCCTCTACGCGATCGCGAAAGGCCTTCCGCGATCGCGATTCACTGGCCATTTTCCTCCATTTTGTGCTTCGCGATCGCGGCCAATTCCACGCGATCGCATAGCACACTGCTGTAGCCAAAAACCAGCAGCTATAGATGGCCTAGAAATGGTCCGAAACGACCCCGAAACTCACCCAAACCCCTCGGGACCCCGTCCAATCACACCATCCAGTCCCATAACATAACACGGACCTGCTTGAGGCCTCAAATCACATCGAACAACATCAAAACGATGAATCACACCTCAAATCAAAATCTATGAACTTTGAACTTTCAAATTCTATATCTTGTGCTGAAACACATCAAATCAATCCGGAATGACTTTAAATTTTGCACATAAGTCATAATTGACATAACGAAGCTATTCAAATTTCCAGAATCGGATTCCGACCCCGATATCGAAAAGTCAACCCCCTGGTCAAACTTTCCAAAAATTCGACTTTCGCCATTTCAAGCTTAATTCCACTACGGACCTCCAAATAATTTTCCAGACACGCTCCTAAGTCCAAAATCACCCAACGGAGCTAACAGAACTTCATTCCGGAGTCGTCTTCACACATTTCCGACTATGGTCAAAATCCTAAGACTTAAACTTCCGTTTTAGGGACCGAGTGTACCAAATCACCCCGAATCATCCGGTAACTGAATTCAACTACGCACGCAAGTCAATACACATAATACGAAGCTGTGCAGGGCCTTATACTGCCGAACGAGACTTAAATTCTCAGAACGACCGACCGGGTCGTTACAAATGTCTCCCTTATACCCACATAATATCAACAGTGAAATGCCACCCTTATATCCTCAAAATAACAACTCACACAACACAATAATTTACACGGAAAATTATCACGGAAGCATAACAAAATCAATTCATATCACAATTTGCCCAATGGCCACAACAAATTCCAAAGATACAACAAATCAATTAATTTCATAATAAATAGCTGAAGGCTCCACACAATGTGTATAAGACCTGAAAAACAATCAACAGAGATAGAAATTACTCAGCATAGGACAACGCATTCATTAATCAAAATTCTCAATAATTATATAAACACCTCTTCTTAAGCTCATTTAATTAATTATTTGCAGAGGAAAAATCCATAATGAAATTAAATTCCAAGAAATATCAAACCAACAAATTCACGGAATTACATAGTGTCACGACCCAAAATCCCACCACAGACGTTGTGATGGCACCTAGTCTCTAAGACTAGGTAAGCCGATTTCTATTATATTTTGAAGCCATTTTTTTTAAAATCTAACAGCGGAAATAATTACATTACACAACCGCCCAAGACTGGTAGTACTGAGTCACGAACTCTAACTGAATACATGGAATGATCACGAGGACCAAATATACAATATTGTTTGATTACAAATTAATAGTACAATGAAATAAAAAGACTACAAGGGACTGCGACGGCCAAGCAGCTCTACCTCGAATCCTTATAATCGCGCTTTAACTCTGCTCAAGTCTGATATCTTCAATACCCAGCTCTGCACAAAAATGTGCAGAAGTGTAGAGTGAGCACACCACAGCGGTGCCCAGTAAGTATCAAGACTAACCTCAATGGAGTAGAGACGAGGTACAGTCAAGACACTCACTAGTCTAATAACCTGTGCAATATAATATACAAAATAAAAGGAAACAAATAATAATAAAGGCAGGATAAAACAACCAGTGATATGCACAACAGACAACAAGAACACCATTAATATCACTCAACAATTAATAAACACAATTACACCCAATTAAATCAAGCCCTTCAAATAAATGTCTTTCACATAGTTCTTCCAGATAACTCTCTTTCAAATATAATTCTCTCAAATAATTATTTTTCAAATATAATTCTTTCAATAAATCTTTTCAAATACAATTTCCTCAAATAAATATCTTTCAAAATACAATTCTTTTATATGATACTTTCTAAGTAAAAATCCTTTCAAATAAATATTTTGAATATAATTCTTTCAATTAAAAAGTCACCATGTGACATCTCATTTCAAAATCATCAAAATACGGGTCTCAGCCCATTTATATATTTTTCGTAAATACGGGTCTCAGTCCATTTTCATATTTCCACGGCACCTCGTGCCCATAATTAAATCATCATATTTGCCCGGCACCTCGTGCCCTCATTTCATATCACAATTGCACGGACAATTCACGTGCCAAATATCATTATCATTTCATCACAGCACCTCGTGCCCACATTTTATATCACAACTGCACGGACAATTCACGTGCCAATATCCCCATTTCATATCACAATTCACGGCACCTCGTGCCCACATTTTATTTTATAAACCGCCTGGCAATAACCACATGCTCCCAATTTCAACAAAATCAGATTATTATCAATTTACTAACAACAAGACAAGTCGCACAAGGTATAAAAATAAACACAAGAAAATCACAACATCACATGAAAATTTTCAACGCCACAACCCCACATCATCACATATCGTCCCTGACAATAGCCACCCTTATCGCTCCTATTGCCACCCTTATCGCTCCTATAGCCACCCTTATCACTCCACCCAGACAATATCAATAGCCACCCTTATCGCTCATATTGCCACCCTTATCGCTCCTATAGCCACCCTTATCGCTCCGCCCAGACAATATCAATAGCCAATAAATACAACAGTGAAATGCCACTCTTATAACCACATAATATCAACGGTGAAATGCCACCCTTATCTCCCCAAAATAACAAATCACACAACACAACAATTTACACGGGAAATTATTGCAACAACATAACAAAAATCAATTCATATCACAATTTGCCCAATGGACACAATCAAATTTCAAAGCTACAACCAAGTCAATTAATTTTACAGCAAATAGCCAAATGCTCCACACAATATGTATAACACCCAAAAACAATCAATAGAGATAGAAATTACTCAACATAAAGCAAAGTCTTCATAAAAGATCAAATTTTTAATAATTATATAAACACCTCTTCTTAAGCTCATTTAATTAATTATTTGCAGAGGGGAAAATCCAAAATAAAATTAAATTCCAATATTTATCAAGCCAGCAAATTCACGAAATTTCATAAATAATCAAATAACAATCACATCACATTGTCATATAACAATAGAGTCAACAACAAGGGTTTAGGCACGACAAGTAGATGATAAAATATATGCCAACAATTATCCAATTTACTACACAATATGCTCAAGACTTTAACTCAATAAAATTTGCACATATAAACCAAGTACGTACTCGTCACCTCGCGTACATGGTTTGTAATTACCCAAGTTGCACATAAGACTCAATGCCTAAGGGGAATTTTTCCCACTCGGGGTTAAGCAAGACACTTACCTTTTTGAAGTTAGGCTGATATTCCCAAATAGCCTTCTTGCTTGAATTGACCTCCGGACAGCTCAAATCTATCCAAATTAATTGTATAACTTCATTAAAATTCATTGGAAACAATTCCGGATAATAACACGTCGACTTAAAATTTTATTCCAAAAAGTCAATAAAAGTCAACACGGGAGCCGCCTCTCGGAACCCGACATAATTTTCATGAAATCCGAATACCCATTCCGATACGAGTTCAACCATACCAATTTTATCGAATTCCAATAAAAAATCGACCTCCAAATCTTAAATTTAAACCAAGAGGGTTTTCTAAATTTTTCAACCCAATTCACGAATTTAGTGATAAAAACAACAATAGATTCATGTAATTTAACCAAAATCAAGTTAGAAATTCTTACCCCAATGTTTTCCTCGAAAAACTCTCGAAAAATCGCCTCACCCGAGCTTCCTTGGTCCAATAATGGAAGAATGACACGAATTTGGACTTTATTATGCTGCCCAGGGGTTTGTTCTTTGCGTTCGTGAGACTCCCCTCGCGTTCGCGAAGAACAAATTCTTCAAAAGTCATTTTCAAACTCTTCTCAGACAGCCTTTAGTATAATGGTCATAACGTTTTGTACAGAACTCCAAATGATGAATGGTTTGACTTTCTGAAAAAACTCCAAGATCTATAACTTTTATTTGTTGCTCATCTCCCAATTCCTTATAGATTACGAGATATAAGCTTCCAAAGTCAGCCATATGCAACAGAGATTTCCAAACTCTTCCCGGACAGCCTATAGTATATACACCATAACCTTTTGTACACAACTCCAAATGATAAATGGTTTACCTTTATGAAAACTAGACACAAAGAGCTACAACTTTTATTTTTTAATCATTTCCAAATTCCTTATAGATTACGAGATATGAGCCTCTAAAATCAGACGACGAACAGTAAAATTTCCTTCTTCACGAACGCGAGAAACTCTTCGCGAACGCGAAGAACAAAGCCCTAACAGCAAAATCCTTCTTCGCGAACGCGAGAGGCTCCTCGCGAATGCGAAGAACAACACCAGAACCAGCAACCAGCAGCATCAAAACACCCAAACTTGGTCCAGAACCACCCCGAATCAAACCCGAGGCCCTCGGGACCCCGTCCAATTGTACCAACCAGTCCCAATACATAACACGAACCTGCTCGAGGTCTCAAATTACATCAAACAACATCAAAGCCACGAATCATATCCCAATTCAAACCTAATGAACTTTAAAATTTCAAATTCTATATCTTGTGTCGAAACACATTAAATCAATATGGAATGACTTTAAATTTTGCACACAAGTCATAATTGACATAACGAAGCTATTCCAATTTCCAGAATCGGATTTCGGCCCCGATATCAAAAAGTCAAGCCCCCGGTCAAACTTTTCAAAAATTTATTTTTCGCCATTTCAAGCGTAATTCCTCTACGGACTTCCAAATAATTTTTTGGGCACGCTCCTAAGTCCATAATCACCATACGGAGCTATTGACATCATCAAAATTCTATTCCGGAGTCGTCTTCACACAGTTCCGACTACGGCAAAAATCCTAAGACTTAAGCTTCCATCTCAGGGACTAAGTGTCCCAAATCTCTCTGAATCATTCGTAAATCAAACTCGACCACACACGCGGGTTATAATACATATTGCAAGGCTGCTCAAGACCTTAAGTCATTGAACGGGGCATAAATTCTTAAAACGACAAGTCGGGTCGTTACACATAGATATTCAAATAACAATCACATCAAATTATCATATAAAAATAAATTCAACAAATAAGGATTTAGGCATGGCAAATAGATGATTTAATAAATGACAATAATTATCCAATTTACTACACAATAATACCTAAGACTTTAACCTAATAAAATTTGCACATATAAGCCCGAGTACGTACTCGTCACCTCGCGTACACGGCTTTTCACATTTCACAAATGGAACATAAAACTCGATGCCTAAGGGGTAATTCCCCCACTCGAGGTTAGGCAAGACACTTACCTTTTTGAAGTTATGTCGATATTCCAAAATTGCCTTCTTGCTTGAATTGACCTCCGGAACGCTCAAATCTATCCAAATTAATTGTATAACTTCATTAAAATTCATCGAAAATAATTTCGGATAATAATACGGCGATTTAAAAATTTATTCCAAAAAGTCAACAAAAGTCAACGTGGGACCCGCCTCTCGGAACCCGACATAATTTTTACGAAATCCGAACACCCATTCCGATACGAGTTCAATCATACCAATTTTATCAAATTCCAACAACTAATCGTCCCCCAAATCTTGAATTTTCGTTTTTGAAAGATTTTTCAAAAAACTTGATTTCTTCCATTAAAACTCGAATTAAACAATGAATATAACCATAGATTTATGAAATATAATCACTTTAGGAAATAGAACACTTACCCAAGTCAAAGACTTGAAGAACTCCTCCAAAATCGCCCAAGAACCGATCTCCAAAATCTCAATCGAAATATGGTAAAATGACCAATTTTGGTCCTTAATGATTCTGCCCAGTTTCGCACCTACGGACACATTAGTCGCACCTGCGAGCTCGCTTTTGCGAGACAATTCTCCCTTCTGCGATGTTCACTGACCACTGCCCTCTCGCACCTACGGAAGAGTTCCGCTTCTGCGGTTACGCAGGTGCGGAAAATGCATCGCACCTGCAACCTCTGCCTATTCAAGCCCAGGCCGCATCTGCGACCATTTTGTCGCTTTTGCGGTCGCGCACCTGCGACCATTTCCATCGCAGGTGCGGTTGCACCAGAACTAGAAAAATTTCCGAATTCCTTCAAGCACCATTTTAGTCTGTTTAATCATCCGAAACTCGCCCGAGGCCCCCGGGACCTTAATCAATTATACCAACATGTCTCAAAATATAATACGAACTTAGTCGAGGCTTCAAATCACGTCAAACAACACCGAAATTACGAATCGTGCATCGAATCGAATTATGAGTTTTTCAAATCTTTCAACTTCTATATTTTGCGCTGCAACGTATTAAATCAATCCGGAATGACTTCAAATTTTGTAGACAAGTCATAAATGACGTAATGGAGCTATTCCCATTTCCGAAATGGAAATCCGACCTCGGTATCAAAATTTCACCCTTCGGTCGGACTTTCCAAAAATCTTCTATTTTTTAACTTCCGCCAAAATGCGTCGAATTGTCCTACGGACTTCCAAATCCAAATCCGAACATACGCCTAAATCCGAAATCATCATACGAAGCTATTTCCATCATCGAAATTCCATTCCGGGGTCGTTTGCTCAAAAGCCAACTCACCGGTCAACTCTTTCCATTTAAGCTTCAAAATTAAGAATTTCTCTTTTAATTTAATTCCGAACCTTCCAAAAATCAAACTCGACCACACCCGCGGGTCATAATGCATATTACGAAGCTACTCGAGACCTTAAGTCATTGAACGAGGCGTTAATTCTTAAAACGATAATTTGGATCGTTACAGCTATTTTGCAGATTTTAGAGTGATATTTGATTCATATCACAATTAGAACTAAACTAACTTAGTAGGAGGTTTTGATCGGCACTATATTGCAATTAGAACAAAAGTTGTACTTTAAATCGAAATTGATAATATTTTGAATATTACAATTACATCCACCTTCAACTTGCTTCCTTAAACAAATATTTTAGTTATTTAAGGGAATAAGAGGTTATTAATATTTTAGGAATATTTTTATCATTCAATAGTTGGCATGAAATATTTGTGCTTTTATAATAATATAATATAGAATAGATATAGATATAGATAGATATAGATATAGATTATTATAGCACTATGTTTTGTTCAAATATTTTTGTTCAACTTCAAATATATTTCTTCTCGTTTGATATCTTAGATATTTATCTGAAAAGTCAATAAAAGTTAATTTGTGGCTTAGAAATTAAAAATGATGAAAACAAATTATGGACACTTAATTATTGCCAAAGGACACTGTCACGACCCAAAATCTAACCATGGTCGTGATGGCGCCTATCGTATTACAAGGCAAGCCTACTTACCAAAATATTACTACTAAACCGATTATAAGAATTTAATAAAATATTTCAACATTTAAATTTTTCATAAACTAAATCAACTCTAAATATAATATAAAAAAATACGGAAACGAACCCCAAACATCGGGGTGTCACTAAATCATGAGCATCTAAAACTATGAACTAAGATATATAAGTTGTCTAACTGTCCAAAAGAAGAAATGACAAGAGGAGTAACAAGGTCCTGCGGACGCTAACAGCTACCTTGCAGTCTCCAAAGATAGCCGGCCTGAACTCAACGATCGCCACGCTCTAACTCACCTGGATCTACACATAAAGTGCAGGGTGTAGTATGAGTACAACCAACTCAGTAGTAACAGAAATAACTAAGGAACTGAGCAGTAGTGACGAGATAAGTAAAATAGTCCAATTATTTATTTTCACAATTTAAAAATAAACAGAAATAAACAGATAAATTCCATAACTCAGTAAATGCCACAAAGAAGTTTAACAGATAAATGCAGCAACAACACAAATAAATACAACCTCACAGCAGTGTCACTCCATCACTCATCACTCGCACTCAACACTCAAAACACTCAACACTATGCGCTCACTGGGGGTGTGTACAGACTCCGGAGGAGCTCCCAAAGCCCAAGCGCTAAGTACGGACAACTCACGTGCCATCATATCAATACCTGGATCCGCACGGTCAACTCACGTGCTACGCAGACAACTCACGCGCTATGGTATCAATACCTGGACCCGCATGGTCAACTCATGTGCTACGCGGACAACTCACGCGCTATGGTATTAATATCCTCACAACCAGGCCCTCGGCCTCACTCAGTCATGTACCTCTCCAGCCTCACAATGCACCACAAATAAGGGAACAGCCCACATCAAGTATCACAACATATTAGCAAATAATAGAGACTGAGGTAAACATGCACAATAATTTCTATAACTGAGTACAAATAATGTGAGCATGAATAAAGCCTAAGCATGATCTCTAACATGAAGGAAAACAAGTTCAACAACAAATAAATACATAACCACAAATAATAGCCATTAGGCCTCACAGTCTCACGGGACGGACCAAGTCTCAATCCCTCGCGGTGCACACCCACACGCTCGTCACCTAGCGTGGGTGTCACTTCTGAATAATCACATGATATCAAATCTCCTGGTTTATACCCTCAAAGCCAGAGTTAAAACTGTTACTTACCTTAACAACGTAAAATCCTACTCCGGGATGCTCTCATCTCTGGACTCGGTCTCCAAAAGCTTCAAATCTAACCATAATCAGATTAATACCATCAACATAGGCTAACGAATCGAATTCCACAATAAAAACTATAAAATATGCCAAAAACTGAAACCGGCCAAAACCCGGCCCCCGGGCCCACGTCTCAGAACCAGTCAAAAATGACAGAATAATAAACCCCGTCCTCTTTCGAGTCTAACCATATAAAATTCATCAAAATCGGACTCCGTTTGGTCCCTAAAATCCTCACTTAAGCTCTCCAAATCTCAAACCCTAACTCCCTCAATTTCACTTTGAAATCATCAATCAAATCCCAAAAACGAATATGGATTCATGAAATATAAGCAAAACTGAGTAGAGAACACTTACTCCAATCCTTATGGTGAAAATCGCCCCCAAAATCGCTCAAATCCGAGCTCCCCAACTCAAAATATGACCGAATGAACAAACCCTCATTTTATATATTTTTCTGCTAGTTATTCTGCCTCGTTTCTCATGCCAAACGATCCCGAAACTCGCTTTTTATGCCTCCAATGGATTTTTTGTAAACCATTAGTCAAGTTAGGTTTTTGAATCACTCAATTTGACCTTATAATGAAGGAGATATGTAAGTTTTAATATTTGCAATTCGTGAAGATTTTTAAATACACCGTCAGGGCAATATCGTAATTAATCTGAAAAATCTGGCAACCTAATTCTTAGTAAACTGACCATAAAATTCTCATACGATGTTCAAATTTGACGATTCTTTTTGCTACGGGTCCGTAATTACAATACGGATCTAATGCTTCAATCAAAAAATAAATCGGAGCTCATTTGTTCAATATAATATTATTTATGCTTGAAGAAACGGCGTCGAAACATAAGAAAAACGAGCGCAACACACCCAAACCTATCTGATACTCACCCGAGGCCCTCGGGACCTCAACCAATAATTCCAACAAGTCATATATCACTACCCGAACTTAGTCGAACCTTCGGAACACCCAAAACAACACCAAATCAACCTCGGATTCAAGCCTAAGAACTTCTAAACTTCCAACTTTCGCCAATTCAAGCCTAATTCTACCACGGACCTCCAAATTACATTTCGGACATACTCCTACGTCTAAAATCACCCATCGAAGCTAGTCGAAGCATAAAAATCCACATCCGAATTCGTTTACTCATAAGTCAACTTCTGATTGACTTTTCTAACTTAACTTTCTAACTAAGAGACTAAGTGTTCATTTCACTCCAAAACTACTCCGGACCCAAACCTACCATCTCGATACAACTCAACACCGCTGAACAACACATAAAGAAGCGGGAATGGGGAAATAGGTCTATAACTCTCGGAACGACTGGCCGGGTCGTTACATCCTCCCCCTCTTAAATAAACGTTCGTCCTCAAACGTGCCAAGAGTTGTTCTCAAAACCATCAAGAACTCTCTCCGAACCCCAATAGCACAAAACCAATCCGTCAGGACTGAATCCTTCTAACTCAACCAAGCTACGCAAACCACCAAAAACCCAAGGACATTGCCACAAAACACCTGTAGAACTCATTACCTCATACACACCCAAAGAACTAATCATACTCATTACCATGTCGATCCAACCTACTACCAAGATGTCCTATCTATCCGAGTTCCTTCTGAATTACCTTCAAATTGATACTTTGCCCCGCCATAACACCACAATCCTCAACCCAGACTCAGCACACGAGACCCAAGCATAAAACCATACCACCCTAAGGCTCATAAGCCGCTGAATACTCTCTTAAATATCCCCAAAAGTACCACAAGCATGCGCTCACACAATCAACACCTCAGTGCTCAAGCTACAGTCAAAACCCGGCCTCATGTCCTCTAGACTGGCCCGGCATCAACACATAGAAATCACATCTCGCACCTCATCCAGGGAATCACAAACCGTCGATGCACAACTGATACCGAGCGCCAATATGCGCATACGAATGCGTGGAAGGAATTCAAAGAGTTACACTTCAAGCAGAATCAATACCGCACGAAAAGAATTCAAGAATGTGAAATTTTCCTAAAGGTTCTGCAGCCTCTCGAAGATAAGTACAGACGTCTCCGTACCGATCCGCAAGACTCTACTAAACCCGCTCATGACTCGTGAGACCTATGTAACCTAGGCTCTAATACCAACTTTTCACGACCCAAAATCTAACCATGGTCGTGATGGCGCCTATTGTATTACAAGGCAAGCCTACTTCCCAAAATATTACTACTAAATCGATTATAAGAATTTAATAAAATATTTCAACATTTAAATTTTTCATAAACTAAATCAACTCTAAATATAATATAGAAAAATACGGAAATGAACCCCAAACATCGGGGTGTCACTAAGTCATGAGCATCTAAAACTATGAACTAAGATATATAAGTTGTCTAACTGTCCAAAAGAAGAAATGACAAGAGGAGTAACAAGGTCATGCGGACGCTAACAACTACCTTGCAGTCTCCAAAGATAGCCGGCCTGGACTCAACGATCGCCGCACTCTAACTCACCTGGATCTGCACATAAAGTGCAGGGTGTAGTATGAGTACAACCGACTTAGTAGTAACAGAAATAACTAAGGAACTGAGCAGCAGTGACGAGATAAGTAAAATAGTCCAATTATTTATTTTCACAATTTAAAAATAAACAGAAATAAACAGGTAAATTTCATAACTCAGTAAATGCCACAAAGAAGTTTAATAGATAAATGCAGTGACAACACAAATAAATACAACCTCACAGCAGTGTCACTCCATCACTCATCACTCGCACTCAACACTCAACACTTAACACTCAAAACACTCAACACTATGCGATCACTGGGGGTGTGTACAGACTCCGGAGGGGCTCCCAAAGCCCAAGCGCTAAGTACGGACAACTCACGTGCCATCATATCAATACCTGGATCCGCACGGTCAACTCACGTGCTACGCAAATAACTCATGCGCTATAGTATTAATATCCTCACAACCAGGCCCTCGGCCTCACTCAGTCATGTACCTCTCCAGCCTCACAATGCACCACAAATAAGGGAACACAGCCCACATCAAGTATCACAGCACATTAGCAAATAATAGAGACTGAGGTAAACATGCACAATAATTTCTATGACTGAGTACAAATAATGTGAGCATGAATAAAGCCTAAGCATGATCTTTAACATGAAGGCAAACAAGTTCAACAACAAATAAACACATAACCATAGATAATAGCCATTAGGCCTCACAGCCTCGCGGGACAAACTAAGTCTCAATCCCTCGCGGTGCACACCCACACGCCCCTCACCTAGCATGGGTGTCACTTCCAAACAATCACATGATATCAAATCTCCGGGTTTATACCCTCAAAGCTAGAGTTAAAACTGTTACTTACCTTAACAGCGTAAAATCCTACTTCGGGATGCCCTCGTCTCTAGACTCGGTCTCCAAAAGCTTCAAATCTAACCATAATCAGATTAATACCATCAACATAGGCTAACGAATAGAATTTCACAATAAAAACTATAAAATATGCCAAAAATCTGAAACCGGTCAAAACCCGGCCCCTGGGCCCACATCTCGAAACCAGTCAAAAATGGCAGAATAATAAACCTTGTCCTCTCCCGAGTCTAACCATATAAAATTCATCAAAATTAGAATCCGTTTGGTCCCTCAAATCCTCACTTAAACTCTCCAAAACTCAAACCCTAACTCCCTCAATTTCACTTTGAAATCATCAATCAAATCCCAAAAACGAAGATGGATTCATGAAATATAACCAAAACTGAGTAGAGAACACTTACCCCAATCTTTATGGTGAAAATCGCCCACAAAATCGCCCAAATCCGAGCTCCCCAACTCAAAATATGACCGAATGAACAAACTCTCGTTTTATATATTTTTCTGCCAGCTATTCTGCCTCGTTTCTCATGTCAAACGATCCTGAAACTCTCTTTTTATGCCTCCAATGGATTCCTTGTAAAATTTTAGTCAAGTTAGATTTTTGAGTCACTCAATTTGACCTTATAATGAAGGAGATATGTAGGTTTTAATATTTGCAAATCGTGTAGATTTTTAAATACACCGTCAGTAGCAATATCGAAATTAATCTGAAAAATCTGGCAACCTAATTCTTAGTAGAATGACCATAAAATCCTCATACGATAGCCAAATTTTACGATTCTTTTTGCTACAGGTCCCTAATTACGATACGGATCTAATACTTCAATCAAAAAAGAAATCGGAGCTCATTTGTTCAATATAATATCATTTATGCTTGAAGAAACGGCGTCGAAACATAAGAAAAACGAGCGCAACACAACCCAAACCTATCTGAAACTCACCCGAGGCCCTCGGGACCTCAACCAATAATTCCAACAAGTCATATATCACTACCCAAACTTAATCGAACCTTCGAAACACCCAAAACAACACCAAATCAACCTCGGATTCAAGTATAAGAACTTCTAAACTTCCAACTTTCGCCAATTCAAGCATAATTCTACCACGAACCTCTAAATTACATTCCGGACATACTCCTACGTCTAAAATCACCCAATGAAGCTAATCGAATCATAAAAATCCACATCTGAATTCTTTTACTCATAAGTCAACTTCCGATTGACTTTTCTAACTTAACTTTCTAACTAAGAGACTAAGTGTTCATTTCACTTCAAAACTATTTCGGACCTACCAACTCGATACAACTCAACACCGTTGAACAACACATAAAGAAACAGGAATGGAGAATCAGGGCTATAACTCTTGGAACGACTGGCCGGGTCGTTACAGATACTGTTGGTCTACTTTTTATAATATGTGATTCAAGTGAGTATTAAATTAAATAACTTACTGTTTATAAAAAGACATATTATCTAGTGAGAAATTATTTTTCTTTTACATTTTTTTATGAAAACTTTATACTTTTTAATCTAACACTCTTCCACTTGTATATCCTAGCATTTTATATGTATGTTCTATATTAGGAGTAAAACATTAACGCACAACTTACATATGAAAGAAAGGTGGTAATAATCTACTGTAAAGTAACATATTCTGGAATGTATTTATTTAGCTCTACATATTATTTATTGTATTTGTCTGTCTAAAATGATTATGATAGATCAAACCAACTACAAGGAAAGCTTTATATATATATATATACACAATTCATGGTTGGTAGACATACACACACAAAAATTAGGGGTGGATCTAGAGAGTAAATGCGACGAGCTCGATTGAAGCTATATATATATATATATATATATATATATATATATATATATATATATATATATATATATATATATATATATATTCTCCTTTTTCTCTTTTTCTTGCATTTGGTTTTTGAGGCCTGCTTTAGGGTATCGATTAATTCGAATTAACATCATGTAAGGTCCACTAAAAGTGGAAGTGCTCCTATAAAAAAAAAATCAATTTTCAGTATTCGAACTCGAAACCTCATATTAAGAATAGAGATATTATATTCATCAATCACGACAATCCTTATAGTATCCATTTGAAAATTCAGTAATACAAGTGATTGATTGCTTTAAATTTGGACGTGCCCCAATACTATTAATATTAGCACTAGTGAAGATAAAGTATTTCCACTTACTTTAATTTATAATAACTTTGGCACAAAATTTAGTTTAATTTGCACCATTCATATATAGTGATTGCTTTGAAGGCTGAACTTATCAATGATGCATGAATTCTGCAATTAGTCGTGCTGACATGTTGCTTTCATATACTACGTAATACAGTGCTCTTTTAAAAGAGAAACACTACTAATTAATTTCAAGAACAAAATTTTTGCTTTAGTTTTTTGTAATTTATTGCGTAAAGAAAAGAAAATTAAGTTTCCATCTTTCAATAATATAATGTAATCCATTTTATCTCCCGAAAATGATGAATTGGGTCTGAGGTAATTGTAAGTCGCACAACAAAAATTGGCATGTTTTTCTCAAAATATTAATGCTTATAGTAAATAATGATTTATAAATTATTTGATTGTGTAAATATCTTTTATTTATCCATCATAAAACTTAATCTCCTTTGAAAATGGGGAGAGGACTAACTTTACATTGAGAAAACAACAGATTCCATGCACAAGGATTCTTGGATTTTTTTTTTAAACAACCATCATCTTAACTATTCAAATCAAAATGTAAAGCATCTACAATAAGGGATGGAGGGCTAGCATTCCATTCCATCGAGTGTAACGACCCGACTTGTCGTTTTGAGAATTTGCATTCCGTTCGGTGGCTTAAGGTCTCGAGCAGTTTCGTAATGTGTATTATGACTTGTGTGAATTGTCGATTTTGATTTTCGGATGATTCAGGATTAAATTGAAAGAACAATCTTTGTTTAGAAGCTTAAAGAAAAAGAGTTGACCGGAGTTTGACTTTTGTGCAAATGACTCCGAAATGGAGTTTTGATGGTTTCAATAGCTTCGTATGTGAATTTCGGACTTAGGAGTATATCTGGATATTTATTATGAAGTCCGTAGTTGAATTTGGCTTGAAATGGCGAAAGTAAAAAATTTAAGGTTTGGAAGTTTGACCGAAAGTTAACTTTTATGATATCGAGTGCGGGTTGTGATTCCGGAAATTTCAGTAGCTTTGTTATGTCATTTATGACTTGTACACAAAATTTGAGTTCATTCCGGATTGATTTGTTATGTTTTGGCCCAAGATTTAGAAGTTGAAAGATTTAAAGTTTATTAAGTTTGAATTGAGGTGCAATTCGTCCTTTCGATGTTATTATATATGATTTGAGGCCTCGAGTAGGTCCGTAATATGTTTTGGGACTTGTTGGTATGTTCGGACGGTGTCCCGAGGGGCTTGGATGAGTCTCGGGGTGGTTTCAGACCATTTCTAGGCCATTTTTAATTGCTGATTTTTGGCTACAAAGGTATGCATGGCGATCGCGAACATTTTGTCGCGTTCGCGAAGAGAAAACACCAGTTTGGGGCCTTGTGAATCGCGATCGCATAGAACAAAATCGTTGTTGCACTAACCCGACTTTGGAAGCTTATATCTTGCAATCTATAAGGAATTTGGAGATGATCCAAAAATAAAAGTTGTTTTCCTTGATGTCTTGTTTTCAGAAAATCAAACCATTTGTCAATTGGAATTTTGTACAAAAGGTTATAACCATTATACTAGAGGCTATATAGAAGAGTTGGGGAGTTTTTCTTCGCGATCGCGAAGGGCAAATTTTGGGCTGGAAAATTTTATGCTTCGCGATCGCGAAGCATTTTCTGCGATCGCGAAGAGAAAATACCTGGACAAAAGCAATATTTTGAGGTTTCTGCCATTTTAACATATTTTGAGTTATGGAGCTCGGATTGAAGCAATTTCTGAGGCGATTTTCACCATATGGATTGGGGTAAGTGATTCTAACTCAGTTTTGGTTAAATTACATGAATATATATTATTGTTTTCATCATTAAATTAGTGTTTTAGGTTGAAAATGGTAAAAAATTTCATAAACTTTAATTGAGGATTTGAAGGCCGAGTTGGGGTCGAATTTGAATAATTTTGGTATGGTTGGACTCGTGATTGAATGGGGGTTCATATTTTATAATTTTTGTCAAATTTTGAGATGTGGGCCCCACCATTGACTTTTGATTAACTTTTCGAGCGGAGTTGAAATTTTTTATAAATTGTTAAATTGCAAATATTGGAGTATATTTTAATTAATTTGCACGTTGTTTGGCTAGTTTAGAATCGTTTGGCTTGTAATTGAGGAGATAGGAAGGCGTTTGGAGTTTGGTACGCGCGGAATGGAATTTTTGGAGTAATGTTTAGCTTGCTAGACAGCGGATTCGGCTTGTTTGAGGTAAGTATTTTGCCTAACTTTGTTGAGGGAATTTTTCCTACTAATTGCCATTATTTGTTACATGCGGGGGTGATATATATATGAGGTGTGTAACGATCCAACCGGTCATTTTGAGCATTTGCATATCGCTCGGTAGTTTACAGGTGTGAGTAGCTCCGTATGAGGTATTTTGACTTGTGTGAATCGTCGATTTTGGTTTTCAGGTTATTCGATACTGATTTGGAAGAATGATTCTCAACCATGGAGCTTTAAATTTGGAAGAGTTAACCAAGTTTTACTTTTAGCATTTGACCTCGGATTGAAATTTTGATGGTTCAGTTAGCTCCGTTAAGTGATTTTGGACTTAGGAGCGCGCCCGGATAGTGATTTGGAGGTCCGTGGTTGAATTCAGCTCGAAATGGCGAAAGTTGAAATTTTAAAAAGTTTGACCGGGAGTGGACTATTTGATATCAGATTTGGATTGTGATTCCGGGAATCGCAATAGCTTCGTTATGTTATTTGGGACTTGTGCGCAAAATTTGAAGTCATTCCGGATTGATTAGCTATGTTTCGGCACGAGTTATTGAATTTGAAAGTTCAAAGTTCATGGATTTCAATTTGAGGTGCGATTCGGCGTTTCAATGTTGTTATGCGTGATTTGAGGCCTCGAGTAGGTCTGTGTTATATTATTGGACTTGCTGGTATATTCAGACGGGGTCCAGAGTGGCTCGGATGAGTTTTGGACGAGGTTCAGATCATTTTACTTCATGTTGCTATTGCTGGTTCTGGTGTGACCGCACCTGTGGCTAGTTTGTGCAGGTGCGATGGTCGCAGAAGCGACGAAGGGGTCGCAGGAGCAAAAATAGTGCTTGGTGAGGAAGACCGCAAAAGCGGAGATTTGGGCGCATATGCGGATGCGCAGGTGCGAGGTGATGGAGCGCAGGAGCGAGATATTTCGCAGGTGCGGATGGTGGCTTGCACCTGCGATGTCGCAGAAGCGGATATGCTGTCCGCAGGTGCGAGGGTCAAGTCCTCCGCTGATTCCACAGAAGCGGCTAATGTGCCGCAGGTGCGAAAATGCTGGCATAAGCTATAAATCGAGGTTTTGGTTCTTTCTTCATTTTGGGAACTATGGAGCTTGGATTGAGGCGATTCTTGAGGTAATTTTCACCATATGAATTGGGGTAAGTGTTCTCTACTCGATTTTGGTTATATTTCATGAATCTACCTTCGTTTTTGGTAATTGGATTGTGAATTTTATAGAGAAAATTAGGGGTTTTGGCCTAAAGTTTCATAATATGAATTTTTTAGTTTTGAATATCGATTTGGAGTCGGAATTGAGTGAAACTAGTATGGTCGTAATTGAATGGGTTATCGAATTTTGTGAGTTTTATCGGGTTTCGAGGCGTGGGCCCGGGTGTATTTTTTGCCGAATTTAGATTTTGATTCAAGATTTGATCTTTTTCAATCGGGATTGGTTCCTTTAGCATTGTTTGATGTATCTGAGTTGTTTTTGATAGTTTCGAGCCGTTCGGAGGTCGAAACATGCGGGATGGCATTTTGGAGCATCGCTTGGCTTGCTCGGTGTTGGAATTGGCTTGTTCGAGATAAGTAACTCTTCTAATCTTAATGTTGAGGGTACGAAACCCCGAATTACGTGTTATGTGATTGGTATTGAGGTGACGCACATGCTAGGTGACGGGCGTGTGGGCGTGCACCCTGTGAATTGTAACTCCATTATTTTCATGGCACTGTATAGTGGCCCTATTTTTGTTAATATCTGTGTTATCACCATGTGATAAAATAACTGAGCTGTCAATCATGCTAAATATCACGTTTAGGCTTTATGCTGATATTTTTAGGACCCATAGTGGTCGTTTCTTGCTGTCATCTCACTGATTTTATTGATATTTTGTACTTAGTCATATTCATGCATTCATATCATATCTCAGTCTCAGTTGTTATTTATTGATACATCATGTCATTGTTGTCGGGCTAGTTTCATGACATTGTGAGCCCGTGAGTGAGACTAGAGAGATTGATGACTGAGTGAGGCCGGGGGCTGTTTGTGAAGATATTGATACTATAGCACGTGAGTTATCCGTGCAGCATGTGAGTTGTCCGTGCGGATCCAGATATTGATACTATAGCACGTGAGTTATCCGTGCGGATCCAGATATTGATATTATGGTACGTGAGTTGTCCGTACAGCACGTGAGTTGTCCTACAGATTATAGCACTTGGGCTGTAGGAGCCCCTCCGGAGTCTGCACACCCTCAGTGAGTGCATTCGATTATATATATGTGGATCGGGTTGCACGCCGCAACGGGCCTTATGGTCATATGTGGATCGGACTGCACGCCGTAACAGGTATTGTACAGCGCTGAGTGATTGAGTGTGCTGAGCATTGAGCATAGTGAGAGAGAATGCGAGACAGTGAGATTTAGTACTCTAGGAGTGTGAGTACATGAGCTCATCATCGAGATGCATTGCATTTGACATGCGTACTTGTGATACATGTATAAAGGTGCATTTCCTTCTGCTACCCAGTTGTGGGGACATTTATGATTTTACCTGTATCTTGACATGTAGGCATAAAGAAGTACTTTCCTCATGCTATTAGAAAATGAAACATCTTACTTATTGTTGAAAAAATTTTGGGAAAAATCACAGTTTTCAAACTTACTCGTATTTTGGCTTTTTCGGTAAAAGATTTGGGTTTTCACTGAGATACTTGAAAAGAAATGCCTACTTTTCTGGAATTGTGAACAAACTGAGCCTTTTATTTATGAGATACTCTTTTGTTACTTGTACTATGCTGTTATGAATTATTGTGGAATATTGGTCTTGGACCCGACCTTTTTGTTATCTCGTCACTACTTTCAACCTAAGGTTAAGTTTGTTGCTTATTGAGTATATGGGGTCAGTTGTACTCATACTATACTTCTGCACCTTGTGTGCAGATGTTGGCTGCTGATGTTGTTGTGTTTGATGGGAACCGGATTTGAAGATGTACCTGCGTCCCGGTTGTAGCTGCCCCTTGTTCGTAGTAGCTTTAGATCTATAAAACTCTGTTTATGTACTTTTCAAACTGACGATGTATTTATTTCATTTCAACTTTGTAAATTTTATTCTTAGAAGCTCATGATTCGTACTACCAGTTCTTGGAGAATGTATTAGATTCAGATATTTCTTTACTTAATTGCTTTATTAAATTATTATTGAAATTGGTTGTGGTTAATTGGCTTGCCTAGCGGATTGGGTGAGGTGTCATCACGACTAGTCGGATTTTGGGCCGTGACAAGGTGACAAGCATATATGCATGTTCTAGGGTTAATCATGCTCAGGGGTAAATTATACGATTTATTGTGCTTTGTAGAATTATGTGATACTCTAGTTTCATGTCTTCTTTGACTTCTAGATTTCTATGAATATGACATTAAATGCTAGAAACCATGATTTGGCTTAATATAATTTGATTAAAAATCTGACGGACTTTTGTGAAAATTACTGATGTGCTAAATCTGGTCGTTATTATACTTCTTGAAAGTCGTGATTGATGTTCAATTTGAAACATTCGTTTAAACACTCTCCTTGATGTTATTTATGCTTCCTACCTTACTTGTTAATGATATACATGTGCTTGGTAAGAAAGAGTGTAAAGCACGAAGGGTGATGCTGTGCCATTTCATATACATCATCATGTGAGGGAGAGTGTAAAGCACGAAGGGTGATGTCGTGCCATTTTTTATATATTATCATGTGAGAAAAAGTATAAAGCACGAAGGGTGATGCCGTGCCATTTCATATACATTATCATGTGAGGGAGAGTGTAAAGCACGAAGGGTGATGCCGTGCCATTCATATACATTATTATGCACGAAGGATAATACCGTGCCATTTCATTCATATTATTATGTGAGGATGAGAGTAAAAGCACGAAGGGTGATACCGTGCCATTATTTTTATATTATTATATATTCATGGCACGAAGGGTGTTTCCGTGCAAGCGAGGACAAGAGACATATATTATATAGTGATATCTTTTCGTTGTGTATACATTCAAGTATTTATCTTGAGTTTTTATTGTGCACCTATGTTTCTTATATGACTTGCAGTCGTTGTTGCTTCCTGTGTGCCTCCCACTTTATTTCTTTTATTGTTGTTGGCATTTCTCCCATCCAGTTGGTACTGTTATATGTATGCTCGGTAAGAAAGAGATAAATGCACGGAGGCGTTGGCGGTAAAGGAAGTTTTTGAGAGGTAGTTCTCAAAAACTCACCGTGCCTATCCCGAACAACCATCCCTGCTCCAGCTTCACCAGTTGCAAGGTCGACGGATGCATCAATATTGCACTTGAGGGCCAAATCATATGGGGGTTTCCACTTTCGATTCTCCTCGTTAAACTGCCCATGTGAACCATATTACGTGCGTAATTGGCAACATTCATTGATGAAGCTAATAGCTTTATCCAATATGCGATTAATATCGTGTCTAACACAAGACACGATTAACTCTCTTTCGGTAGTGAAAGTAGTTTCAGTAACGGCATTCTTTGGCGACTGCTAATAAGTCGCCACTAAAAGTAAATGAATATGTCGCCGTTTCCACTTGCGACGTAGCCTCAATTTAAATTCTGTATGTCCCCATTTCGACTGGCGACCTAGCCTCCATAAATTTGGTTACTTTTTGTGACGAGTTCAATCGCCACAAAAGATAATTTCTCCTTATATTAGCTTTAGTGGCGAATTTGTGAAGGCAAGTCGCCTTCGAAAAGCGACATATTTACTTACTTTCGGTGGCGACTTAGTAGGTCGCCACAAATATCGCCACTGAAAATTTTATTTTTCCTACTGAATATTCTCATTTGTTATTTTCTTCCAAACTTCCATCACGATTGTCATAATTATTAGTAGGTGTTTTACTTTGTTATTTATTATGTGTGTGTATATATATATAACAAAGTAATAGATCGGGCTCGAGCTCGAAGATAGAACGGCGAGCCTGGAGATCGACGTATTCATTGAGATCGAGGCCAGCAACAATCGAGATCAAGCATGACTGACTTCGAGTAAGGCGTAATAACAGAATGGCGAGATGTCAGCAATCGGTCGAAGATCACGGCGAAAATCCTGGAACAGATCAAATCAAAGCGGTTATTAGTGCCAATCATGGGGTGTATTTCCGTTATTAAAGTTGTACCATAATTAGGTTTCCTCTACTATATAAAGAGTAGTTCCAATCACTTGTAAGGTATCATTATTCACTGATAAGAATATACATATATTTTTTGTCTTACTTACTGTTCATCACTGCTTGTTCTATTATATATTGTTCAAAGTAACTAACCTCGAGACTATCTTGAATCAAGGTCGAGGCATCGTTTGCAGACCGGTTTGATTTATTTTACTGTCCAAGTTATCTATTTAATTCGTCGTTTATCAATTGGTGTTGGTTTAAATCACATATCTTTAGAACCACAATATAAATTTAATTGTTACTCAATTTTTAGGGTAAACAGTTTGGCGCCCACCGTGGGGCTAAAGATAATAGTGATTGCTCAGTACTAATTCTGGTAAAACACACTATTTTATGCTTGTTCTTGTCAAGTATCTTTGCTTTCAGGTTAAAATATGTCAAACGCACAAAACGCATCCACACACGGTGATAATGGCCTCTTATTCCATGGTGAAACCGAAAATGTGATTGCTCTAGGAGTCGAGGTGCCATAGGCTAATCTCGGGGGAGCACCGGTTGCCAACCCAGTCGATGTCAGTTCGCACGTTGCTCTAAATGTGGACCTAGGCA
The DNA here is from genome assembly GCF_000390325.3 of Nicotiana tomentosiformis. Lineage (NCBI taxonomy): Eukaryota > Viridiplantae > Streptophyta > Magnoliopsida > Solanales > Solanaceae > Nicotiana > Nicotiana tomentosiformis. The sequence continues at coordinate 118,775,533 of NC_090822.1, forward strand.
CAAATCTCGATGAGAGTGTACGCAGAGAAGGCCGATCTAGTGGCCAAGGAACACAGGGCAGGGGAGACGAAGGAGTCAGTCTCCAAGTGATATTCGAGATGCTTCAGGATCAGCAAGCCGCTATTGCTCAGTTACAAAATCAACATAGATCTCCGAATAGGGTTGAGCCGGAAACTACTTGCTGTACCGAGCCGGTACCGGAAAGGTCGAATGGTAACGAATCGGGGACTGATCCTACGGTAATGAAAATGCTCGAGGAGCTCTCGAAAAGAATTAAATCAGGGGAGAAGAGAATCGAAGCCAACGATAAAAAAATGGAGACATACAACTCTCGATTTGATCAGATACTGGGGGCACCGCCAATCTTGAAAGGAATGGATTCGAAGAAGTTTGTACAAAAGTCGTTTCCTCCAAGTGCGGCTCCGAAGCCTATTCCAAAGAAGTTTCGTATGCCAGAAATACCCAAATATAATGGGACCACCGATCCCAACGAGCATGTTACTTCATATACATACGCCATCAAGGGTAACGATTTATAAGATGATGAAATCAAATCAGTGCTGTTGAAAAATTTCGGAGAGACCCTTTCGAAGGGAGCAATGATTTGGTATCACAACCTGCCACCAAATTCCATCGACTCATTTTCCATATTAGCAGATTATTTCGTAAAGGCACACATCATGGCCGTAAAGGTCGCAACAAGGAAATCAGACCTTTTTAAGGTAAGATAAAGGGATAATGAAATATTGAGGGAGTTCGTGTCCCGATTTCAAATGGAACGCATGGAGTTGCCACCGGTCACAGATGATTGGGCCGTTCAAGCTTTCACCCAAGGGTTGAATGAGCGGAGTTCGATAGCATCATGTCAATTGAAACTAAATTTGATTGAGTACCCAGCTGTAACTTGGGCGGATGTGCACAATCGATATCAATCAAAGATCAGGGTCAAGGATGACCAATTAGGAGCCCCTTCCAGTTCAGTACATCCAAACAGGTCGATAGTTAAAAACTAGAGGGATGTCGACAGGGAGCCAAGATCGAACAAAGACCGATGTCAACCATATACCGCATATCGAAGGAACAATGGTTCAGGACGCAATTTCGCCCGGAGCGATCGAAGAAGTGATCGAGGACAGAATTCTCGGGGACTTATGAGCAAAAGTGGTTTTGACAAGTATGCCGATCCTATAGAGGCACCCCGGTTATCGGAATATAACTTTAGCATGGATGCATCGGGCATTGTATCGGCAATCGAAAGGATCAAATATACTAGGTGGCCTAGACCCATACAAACTGATCCTTCACAAAGAAACCCAAATTTGATATGCAAGTATTATAGCACGCATGGTCACAAGACCGAGGATTGCAGACAATTAAGGGAGGAGGTAGCCCATCTATTCAATGAGGGCCACCTTCGAGAGTTCCTCAGCGATCGAGCCAAGAATCATTTAAGAGAAAGGGACGCCAACAGGAAAAATGAACAGGAGGAACCCCAACATGTCATTCATATGATCGTCGGTGGGATCGACATTCCACAGGGATCCATATTCAAATGCACTAAGTTATCAATCACTAGGGAAAAGCGAATCCTAGATTATGTGCGCGAAGGCACTTTATCATTCAATGACGAAGAAGTAGAGGGCTTCTCTCATCCCCATAACGACGCTCTGGTAATTTCTATCTTATTAAATAAAGTTCAAGTTAAGCGTGTTTTAGTGGATCCAGGTAGCTCAGCGAATATCATCCGATCGAGGGTCGTGGAGCAGCTCGACCTACAAAATCAAATCTTGCCCGCATCTCAGGTCTTAAACGGCTTCAATATGGCCAGTGAAATAACTAAAGGGAAGATTATTCTATCAGTGAACGTGGCTGGAACCATTCAAGATACCAAGTTCCATGTAATCGAGGGCGGCATGAGGTACAATGCCCTACTCGGAAGGCCTTGGATCCACAATATGAGGGCAGCCCCTTTGACTCTCCACCAAATGATGAAATTCCCGACGACGGCCGGTGTAAAAATAGTATACGAGGAACAGCATGCTACAAAGAAAATATTTACGGTCGATGAGGTAACGCTAATATCGACACTATCAACCTCAAAAAGGTCGAGCATCAAAAGTAAATAGGAAGTTAAATAGCAATCACAGCCGACAGCCTCGACCGAATCAGGGAAGCAGGAGATAGAAGAAGAAGAGGAGGATTTTTTGATCCCTCAAACTTTTATTGTTCCCGAAGATTCTGACGCCCCCAAATCAACGGTCGAAGAGCTGGAACAAGTTATATTGATCGAGTACCTACCCGAGCAAAAGATATACTTGGGAATAAGATTAACCCCCGAACTCAGGAAAAAGCTTATTCAATTTCTTATTGATAACGTAGATTGTTTCGCTTGGTCCCATTTAGACATGACAGGGATCCCACCGGAGATAACGACGCATCGACTAAGCTTGGACCCTAGGTTCAAACCGGTGAAGCAAAAGAGAAGACCCCAGTCCGAGGTAAAACACGCATTCATAAAGGACGAGGTAACTAAACTTCTCAAAATAGGGTCCATTCGGGAGGTGAAATATCCCGAATGGTTAGCCAATGTAGTTGTAGTCCCTAAAAAAGGGAACAAACTTAGAATGTGTGTAGATTATAAGGATTTAAATAAGGCATGCCCCAAAGATTCTTTTCCACTGTCTAACATCGATCGCATGATCAATGCCATAGACGGTCACGAGATTCTTACTTTTCTCGATGCCTATTCTGGGTACAATCAAATACAAATGAACTCGGAGGACCGAGAAAAGACTTCATTTATCACCAAGTATGGAACATATTATTATAATGTAATGCCCTTCGGGCTAAAAAAATGCAGGAGCTACTTACCAACATCTAGTAAACAAAATATTCGAAGAACAAATAGGTAAATCAATGGAAGTTTATATTGATGACATGCTAATTAAGTACCTACGCGCAGAGGACCATTTGGCTCATTTGCAGGAAATGTTCGAGATTTTAAAGAAATACAACATGAAGCTCAATCCCGAAAAATGTGCTTTCGGGGTCGGTTCGGGCAAGTTCCTTGGCTTCATGGTATCAAATCGGGGAATCGAGGTCAACCCCAATAAAATCAAGGTCATCAAAGACATCACCGTCGTAGATAGTGTAAAAGCCGTGCAGAGGCTAACTGGATGGATAGCCGTCTTAGGCTGATTCATTTCAAGGTCGTTAGATCGAAGCCACAGATTTTTCTCTCTGCTCAAAAAGAAGAACGATTTCGCCTGGACCCCGGAATGCCAACAGACATTAGAGGAATTGAAGCGATACCTATCGAGCCCACCACTGCTTCACACTCCAAAAGTAGATGAGAAACTTTACTTGTACTTGGCAGTATCGGAAATCGCGGTAAGTGGTGTCCTAGTTCGAGAAGAGCAAGGTACGCAATTTTTCGTTTATTATATAAGTCGAACCTTAGGAGAAGCAGAAACTAGATATCCACATTTGGAGAAATTGGCACTTGCACTGATAAAGGCCTCTAGAAAGTTAATACCATACTTTCAATGTCACCCCATATGCTTAACCACTTACCCACTTATTAATATTTTGCACAAGCTCGAACTATCGGGCCGATTGGCCAAATGAGCCGTCGAACTCAGTGGGTACGATGTAGAATATCAACCCTGGATGGCCATCAAGTCTTAAATTTTAGCGGACTTCATGGCCAACTTCACGCCAACTTTCGTACCCGAAGTCGAAAAGGAACTCTTGTTAAAATCGGGTACATCATCGGAGGTATGGACCCTTTTCACAGACGGTGCTTCGAATGTGAAGGGGTCCGGGCTAGGCATAGTTTTGAAGCCGCCCACGGGTAGCACTATTAGGCAATCTATCAAAACCTCTAAGTTGACTAATAATGAGGCCGAGTACGAGGCCATGATTGTAGGTCTCGAGCTAGATAAAAGCTTGGGAGCAGAAATCATTGAAGCCAAGTATGACTCTTTACTGGTAGTGAACCAAGTTAACAAAACCTTCGAACTTCGAGAAGATAGAATGCAAAGGTATTTGGACAAGATACAGGTAGCCTTTATAGCATGTACCTCGAGAATAAAACAGTGAGGCCGATGCACTTGCAAATCTAGGGTCATCGGTCGAGGAAGATGAGATCAGCTCGGGGACTGTCATTCAACTCTCGAGATCCGTGATTGAGGAAGGTCATGCCGAGATAAACTCTACAAGCTTAACCTGAGATTGGAGGAATAAATATATTGAATACTTGAAGAACGAAAAGCTCCCATCGGACCCTAAAGAGTCTAGGGCCCTACAAACCAAAGCTGTTCGATTCACATTGGCTGAAGATGGAACATTATACAGAAGGACATTCGATGGACCATTGGCAGTGTGCTTAGGACCAGGGGACACCGATTATGTTCTATGAGAAGTCCATGAAGGCACTTATGGGAATCACTCTGGCGCCGAATCACTAATTCACAAAATCATTAGAGCATGATACTACTAGGATAGCATGGAAAAAGACACTAAAGAGTTTGTTCGAAAATGTGATAAATGTCAAAGATTTGCACCGATGATCCATCAGACCAGAGAACAACTTCATTCAGTCCTAGCCCCATGGTCGTTCATGAAATGGGGAATGGATACCGTCTGCCCTCTGCCATCGGCCCTAGGTAAAGCTAAGTTCATTTTATTTATGACTGACTATTTCTCTAAATGAGTTGAAGCACAGGCGTTCGAGAAAGTGAGAGAGAAAGAGGTCATAGACTTCATCTGGGATCATATCATATGTTGATTTGGGATACCCGCCGAAATAGTGTGTGACAATGGAAAATAATTTATCGGCAGCAAACTGACGAAATTCCTCGAAGACCACAAAATAAAAAGGATGTTATCAACACCATATCACCCTAGTGGGAACGGACAGGCCGAATCGACGAACAAGACTATCATTCAAAACCTAAAGAAAAGGTTGAACGACGCTAAGGGAAAATGGAGAGAAATTCTACTCGAAGTTCTCTGGGCATATCGAACAACATCAAAGTCCAGTATGGGGGAAACCCTGTTCTCCTTAGTACATGGCTCTGAAGCCTTGATTCCAGTCAAAGTCGGGGAACCCATTGCCAGGTTTTGACATACAACAGAAGAGTCAAATCACGAGGCTATGAATACTAGCCTCAAATTATTGGATGAAAAACGAGAAGCCGCACTCGTTCGAATGGCTGCACAAAAGCAACGAATCAAAAGATATTACAATAGGAGAACCAACCTTCGCCACTTCAGAGTTGGGGACTTAGTCCTGAGGAAAGTCACCATCAACACTCGGGATCCTAATGAATGGAAGCTTGGCCCAAATTGGGAAGGACCCTACCAAGTCATCGACATCATCATAAAGGGATCTTATAAGCTCGGCACGATGGACGGCGAACACTGCCAAATAATTGGAACATATCGCTTCTCAAACGGTATTATTGCTAAGGTATGACTTTATTCCCTTTTTTCATTTATATATTCAACACTAACTCACTGCAGATGATCGAACGAAGATATCTAGACCTCAGGTTTTAAAGCACGCGGTACACTCTTTTTCCCTTAGATCAATTTTTATCCCAAGTGGGTTTTTCCGGCGAGGTTTTAACGAGGAAACAATTATGTGCTATCTGGGGACAATTCAACAGTATCCAAGGCTTTTTTACAATCAACCTCGAATACTGGGGGGCATCATCCTCGGATGTTACACTGTCGAGGAAACTACTTCATGTCAAAGGGTCTCGGTAGAGAAACTTTGTAATGGGCCAAACGGTCGACTGAACCGTGTCTGTATAGATTAGTCGAGCCTCGATGGCAAAACATGTATGCATGTATAGATTATACAAAGAAGCATTCTTTCTATATCAAACATCTTGTGTCTCAAAGAAAATTTTCTACTATACAAGCTCCATACTTATGATTTTGTGAGAAATGGCTCAAGGGCCAAGTGCAAATATACCTCGTACACTCGGGCACTATCATCGATGATCGACATATTCGAGTAATCTAAACTAGACCTCAAAGAGGCACCCCTCGATCTATAGGCCGAGGGCATAGCTTTCGGGGACTAACACTTCGAACAAGTTTGAAGTGTTATTGGGATGTAAGCCCAAGAGGCATACTCAAAGGCTACGGCCAAAGTAAGGCGGCTCGGAGATGTCCGAATCCCGCAATAAAAATAGGCCTTCGAATTCTTTAAAAAATCAGTTAAAAAAAGGCTACCCTCGACAAAAGGGCTTCGATGAAATCAGCCCTCGAAAAACCTTAAGAGGTATCAAATTATCTTAACACAAATGTGCTAAGGCACAAAAGGTAAAGGGGTTTCAATCGACATCGAACCCTCAAAAAACCCAATGGGTAAAGAATATAAAGAAATTTTTACTAAATCTTCTAAGCCGAAAAAGGGAAAAAGTAGCCATCTTTTAGAGGCCATATCGGCCCAATCTAAAGAGCCTAAGGGCCAATACACTTAGAGTTCGAGATTTTGTTCTTACTCAATTCGGACCTAAGGGTTCCACTATTCCGAGCTCAAATAAAATTGACTCGAATATAGCTTGAAGATTCATCATTATTTGATATAAAACCTTAAGGGGTCTGATACTGTGAGTTCGAAACTTACTCGAACTCGGCAACAAAAATAGTACAATTATGGCTTCGATCAAGCCATCCGAAATCAAAATCCCGAGCATATTGTTGAGCTCGGGGACTCGCCTTCGCTTAACTAAAAAATCTAAGGGTTTGTTCTTCTCTGAGTTCGAGCTGTTGCTCACTCGATTATAGAGGCTACAGCAACCCGATTACAACAAAGTTTTCACAAGACAAAGGCAAAACAGAATTTATCATAAGTCAAAAATCGGAGACGAAACGGAAAGAAAAGGAATCTTTCATATATGCAAAGTATTTACAAAGACCACACAGGGTCTTACACAAAAAACAAAAGGAGAAAAAATCCTAAGTGCCTAGTCTGCCTCGGGAGCTGCATCTTCGGGAGCTTTATCTTCATCTCCTCCGCTCTCGGATCCACTCGCAGAGTCTTCATCATCGAAAAGCAAAGCTCCGGCCTCGTCCTCCAAAACTTTTGCACTCTCGATATCAGCCGTGAGGTCGAAGCCACGAGCATGTACCTCCTCAAGAGTCTCTCTTCGATACTGGCACCTAGCATGATCGGTAACACGGGACAATCTAACCTCAACAGCATCAGAAAATTTCTTTGCCCGAGTGTTAGCGGCTTCAGCGTCGGCTCGGTAGGAGGCCACGAGCACCTCTGCCTCGGATGTGGACCTTGCAAGCTCAGCGGCCAACCGAGTCTCGAGCTCTTCGACCTTCTGGGCTCGGGCCAAGTTCTCCACCTTCACACTTTGGAGTTGATGCTCAGCCAAAGACAGTTGGGCCCGAACCGCATCTTTCTCCGAGGCGAGATGGTCCATACTCTGCTTTCACCCCAAAGTCTCTGCCTCTTTCATCTTGGCTTCCTTACGAAGCTGCTCAACCAATTCGGCCTTCTGCTGAACCTGCAGAATCAAAGTGTTAGTCGCCAATATTAAATTAATACATAACAAGCTCCCAAAAATTGACATTACTTGCTTAATGAGCTCGATCTGATCTTGATGAGCTCTTGTCAGCTTGGCTCGAATACTCATGATCTCCTCTTCTTTTTGCACATAGAGGAGTTTGAGGGAGTCTCTCTCCTCCATAAGCTTTTTGAGATCAGTCTCACATCGGGCTAGCTCAGCCCGGTATTTGGAGGACACTTCTCGATGGAGCGCCGTAGCCTGTGCAGAAAGAAATAAAATCAGACTTAGAAAAATAAGAACAAACGTAAGCATGGTAACATCATCGACCACAAGTAAAACTCACTTGGATCAGAAGCCGCTGAGCCTCATCAAAAATGAGTGATGCGTCCAGGTCAGAAACATCATCGACCCCCGTGAAGCAGCCGTGAAATATATCATCCCCTTCGGGGGCCGTCCCCACATCGGGTGTCCCCATGGACCGGGCATCCCGAAACTGCCCCTCAGAGAACGTGGGATCGGGCGGCGAATCATCAACGTTAATTGCCCCAAGCGAGTCACTTGGGGCATTCTCTTCTCTTTGAAGGGCCTCAGAACTAGACCCTTCGAGCAAACCCACCGGTTGCTCATCACGGCAGGAGGTATCCTCAACACCCGATGACTCGGGAACTTTGCTCGAACCTTCCTGCGAGATCACTTTGGTCTGCGGCTGAACCTTCTCGACCGTCACCGGCTCCGCAGTTCTCAAAACTTCGATGCCCTCCCTCTTCTGAGCCACCAGCAGGCAGTCGACATCCTCTTCCTCCTCGTCTTTATCTCGTAGCATTTGGACTACATCGGCAGGCAAAACGGCGAGATCAGTCTTCGACTTTCGAGCCGTGCAGTTCTTAGGCTTTGGGGTATCTGATGGCGAGGCCCTTTTCCTTTTCTTGTCTTTGGTCGACTTCGGGACCTCCTCTTCCCCGAGGGGAGGCGGCCTCATAACAACACTATCTCCAAGACCTGTATGAGAAGAAATTAAGTTAAAAGGAAGTATTTCACAGGAAAGCATCAAACACGGACGGGGAAACTTACCATGATTTCTGGCCTCCCATCGACCCTTGGCCAAATCACGCCACGAGCGCTCAGCATATAAAGAATTTGAAACCAGTTGTCGAACCCAACCTACAAGGTTTGGGACTGCACCAGGAAACAAGGGGGAAGCTGCACCATAAAGAAGAATATAGATGAGAAGAGGTAAAGGAAACATAACAAGTAATCAAACGTTATCGGTGAAGTTTTACTTACGCTTCATGTTCCATTCTTCGTGGAATGGCATCTTCTCGGTGGGGATTAAATCGGAAGTCCTAACTCGGACAAACCGGCACATCCATCCTCGATCCTTGTACTTGTCTATGCTCGAGAATAGCACCTTCGTGGCCCGGCGCTGAAGCCTTATCAGTCCACCCCGATAAAGACGGGGGTTATATAGCCTAATGAGATGATTGAGGGTGAAAGACATCCCCTCGATATTGCTCGAGAAGAATCTGAGCAAAATGACAATGCGCTAAAAAGAGGGGTAGATCTGGTCTAGGGTTACCCGGTATTGGTGGCAGAAGTCGATTATGACAGGATCGACGGAGCCCAGTGTGAAAGGGTAAGTATACACACTTAAGAACCCGTTCACATGAGTGGTGATGTCCTCTTCGAGGGTTGGAATCACCACCTCTTTATTCTCCCAGTGGCAGTACTTTTTCACCTGCTCGAGATCATCTTCGGATATCGAACAGATGTATCTAGACATGGGCTCGCATCGGCCGGGAATCGAAGAGGGTTTTCCGACTTTAAAGTCGGAAGTAAGTTCACATGGACCGGGGATGCACTCTTCGATATGTGGCTCCACTGGTGTTTTGTCACCGGCCGGCCGCGATGAGGAGGCTTTTTCTTCTTGAGGAATGGTCTTTGATGTTTTTGCCATTGCTATATGAGGTTTAAGGAAGAAGAAGGCGGAATTTGTATTTTAATAAGAGATTGGTATATGGAAACTAGCAAAATTGATGAACTTGAAGAAGATAGAAGAGCTTTTGAAGATTAGAAGAAGTTTGAAAGTAAAGTTTGAGAAGATTATGAAGGTGGTCTATTTATAATAACCACTTTGATGGTTTGAAAGCACTGGTGGCCGACCATCAACTGGTGTTAATTAATGATTTTGGGAACTGTGCAGACGTGGCGCTTCAGTCGCTTCTGTCGTTTACATCACGATATTGACGTCATAATTGATTGAGGTATTAAATCGAAGTCTCGAATTCGTTTTCTTCTCGTTACACTCCAAAAAAAATGAGGGGACTATTTGTATACGATCGAAATCGGGTATTATTTGTATACGATCGAAATCGGGCATACCCGATTTCGGCGGCAGGGGAGTGCCTCGAGGGTAACCTCATAATAGATCGGGCTCGAGCTCGAAGATAGAACATCGAGCCTGGAGATCGAAGTGGTCATTGAGATCGAGGCCAGCAACAATCGAGATCAAGCATGACCTACTTCGAGTAAGGCGTAATAACAGAATGGCGAGATGTCAGCAATCGGTCGAAGATCACGGCGAAAATCTCGGAACAGATCAAATTAAAGCGGTTATTAGTGCCAATTATGGGGTTTATTTCCGTTATTAGAGTTGTACCATAATTAAGTTTCCTCTACTATATAAAGAGGAGTTCCAATCATTTGTAAGGCATCATTATTCACTGATCAGAATATACATATACGCTGCTTTCTTTGTCTTACTTACTGTTCATCACTGCTTGTTCTATCCAATATTGTTCATAGTAACTAACCTCGAGACTATCTTGAATCAAGGTCGAGGCATCGTTTGCAGACCGGTTTGATTTATTTTATTGTCCAAGTTATCTATTTAATTCATCGTTTATTAATTGGTATTGATTTAAATCACATATCTTTAGAACCACAATATAAGTTTAATTGTTACTCAATTTTTAGGGTAAACATATATATATGTATATGTTTAGGTGACCAAACGAAATAAAATTAAAGTGAAAAAGTTAACTACAGTCAGACCTCTCTATAACAACATCCCTATATATTAGTCATTCACTATAAAAGCCATATTTTTCTTATAACCAATTTTTTAATTTATATTTTATCTCTCTATAATAACTTTTTACCTATAACAGCAACAACCATATTTATAGGAGAACGCTCTTTATTAAATTACCCCTGTATGACAACCGTATAGAATCTTTTAGATTACTAATAATAATTCTAAAAATATGCACACAATCTTTTTCATTAAACAAAGTTTCTATCTTGCATAAGATATAAGATTTGAAAATTTGCACATGATATCTTTTCTATTTGACAAATTCAAAGAATATTTCGATAAAAAAATTAAAAAGTTAAGCTCTTAGATTATCTTCAAGGAAAAACTATTGGATACTTTTTTGCTGAAAATTTGGACACAAACCTTCGCCAATTCAAGAGTTATATCGCTAGTGAGAGAATGAAATCTACAAAACAAGTTATAATTACAAAGTTCTTCCATGAATCTTGAAATAATTTATTTTTCTAGATAGCTTTAAAATGACTGCCTTAGAGTTTAAATCTTTATACGTTTAGTTATAAATTTATTAATAATATATTAGCTTTTTTCAATATTTAACTAGTGAAATATGCATATTTTTGAGATTTTAAATTTGAATAATTTTTTTATCTTTTATATGTAATATTAAAAAGGAAAAAATAGTCGATTTTTGGATAATTTTTATTTATAACAGCCAAAAATATTTAAACGTCAAATGTTGTTATAGGTGTATAACAATCATTCATTATAAAAGCCAAAAAATATCGGAACAAACGAGCCTATATAGAGATGGTTGACTGTATATGTTTGAGTACTAGTTCGGAACACTTATTTTCTTGTGCAAATAAAATTGTTGTTTCGTCACCAAGGGGCAGATTCCTTTGGAAAAGAGGCCTCAATTCGGATTATAATGTCACGAGTTTCTCAATTATTTCATGGTCATTTCTATTGTTTGAGCTTTTCCATTTTATTTGTTACTCTTTTTTGAACCCCTAAGAAAAAAATAGACAAAACTCTCATATATTTGGTGGTACATATTATTGACATATTTTGCTTCGTCACAAGGGAAAACGAACTTGTTAATAGTTTATCTTCTTTATGAAAAGATTAGTAAATGTCTAAGAATGCAGAAAATGGTCCCTTGATTCATGAGATACTACTCAAAGAATTCTTTATAATATACTTACAAAAAGTCAAATTCATGTGTAAACCATTGCCTTAACAAAAAATAGTAGTATTCGAACTCAATTTTTTTTTTTAGGTATATCTGTTATTATCGACCAGTATAGGTGTTAAATAATTTTATCATTCAAAACTTAAACAGATAGAAAAAAGTCACCGAACATTATCCATTAAATTCCAAAAGTTAATAGATTGACATCAAGCACAGAATTTTACGGTATGTTATCTTTGCTGAAAATTACCCTTCTTTTGAAAACTAGTATTAGTATTCGCGTGATGTGTGAACACAAATTCTGTCAAATTATAATTTGGGTTATTTGAAAACAACCTGTCACGCCCCGAACCTAGGAGCGAGACAAACACCCGGTGCCCCACCTAACCTTGCGTACCAAATTACGACTAAGGGACTCTGAACATATAATGTCATACTTTGGCCATGGGGCCACCTTGCAAGACAATTTGCGAAGCAAAATATAAAACTGAATGGAAACTAGCGCTAACTAAACATCAATATAAAGCTTGGCCGAAAAGGCCGTCATAACTACTACAGCTGACAAACCACCAAATTATACATACCAGGCCCACAAACCCAACATACTGTACTAACCAACAGGATATGTCTACAAGCCTCTACTGATAGATATATTATGATCGGAACAGGGCCCCGACCTACCCATAACATATATACAGATATACATAAGATGTACACAAAACTCTAGACCTGGCAACTCCGAAAGACGTGGAGCTTACCGATCAGGCTGAACTCGGGAAACACCTACTGAGGAGGTCTACCCGTCTGTCTGTCTGAACCTGCACGCATGAAATGCAGCGCCCCCAGAAAAGGGACATCAGTACGAAATAATGTACCGAGTATGTAAGGCAATAAAATAACTGAAATCTAAAACTGAACTGATAATATGATAACTGAAATTAACTGGGAGTCAAAGATGGTCTGGAGATATACTTACCTGCTGATAGTGACTAAACTCCTTCAATATAGTAAGTAAAATAAATGTCCGGCCCTATAAGGCTCGGTACGTGTAACTGCTCGGCCGTAGTAGGCTCGCTCATAGGCGCTCGGCCATACTGGGCTCTGTACCTCGGCCATCCTGGGCTCGCTCATAGGCGCTCGGCCACAGTAGGCTCGGTATATATAACTTACCATCTGATCAGAGGTTGCCCAATAGGGGCCTGCCCACCGATTATAGCTCGATGGTGGTGAAAATAGTGTAATATTGTATATATATATATAGACTCTCTGCTCTCTTGACTGAATAAAGACAAAACTAAACTGAATATGAAGTCTCGATAAGGAATAATATTGTAACTTATGAGACTAGAATAATGTGAATAAATTCATGAATACGAACTTCTCTTTATGTCTCATTATTAACATATGTAGCTACGAGATCATGCCAAAATGAAGGAAGGGCTTAGCCTTAACATACCTTATCACAATCTTTCCAATCACCAAGTTGAACTCACCTCTTTGCACCTTAATCTACAAGAATGATAATAATACTATCGTTAAGTTATGAAAGGTATAACTATCGCACAACGAACGACAAACTTATTTTGTATTAAAACGGGCAGCATCTCTCCTATAATCCTTACTTCCTCCAAATTCAAGATAACACCAACAATACAAGAACAGAACAATAACAACATATATACATCATTTTTCAGCCCTATATACACCATCAAATACTACAAAATAGCCCAACACACCCCAATCTCTTCATACACAAAACGACCACCGTAGTAGTGTCAAACGACCCGAAAATATTATGACGAACGACCAGCCAACCACCCTACATTTATATGGTGTTTCTACACCCCCTTCCTCCTCCAAAACTCCACAAAATAGTAGTAAAACACGCAGCCCAATAGCAACACAAAACAGTCCACAAAATAGTCCGCTACAAGTAAATAACTCGAACTCACGGCTTTCGATCACCATCCCGTGAGTTATTACAAGTATAGAACGACTTACCATGAATTTACAGCAGAAAAAATGGATGAAAGAGATCAGTAAACTCACCTTTTTTGTTGGATAACTCAGCTCCTATCTTGGTTCTTCAAACTCTAGGTTTTACCTCCAATTAGAACTTGAAAGGGAGAGAAAATCAATTAGGGTTTGTGGAAAATATTTGGAAGGATTCTTTGCAGAGTTTATGTCTGGTTATTATGCTCTATTTTAAGTCTAATATATGAAGAAAATAGGCCTTTAAAAGGCCTCTTTGGACGACCCGAAATGGCCCATTTTTGGGCTTTCATTTAAGCAAGTAGGTGACACACCTACTTGTCACCTAGCAGCTTGTGCAGTATCGCAACAATGCCCATATCTCTCTACTCCGATATCGTATTGACAAATGGTTTAATGCGTTGGAAAATAGACTCATTATCTTTAATTTGATGGGTGGAACACCCCATAACTCTAAGTATATTGGGAGAAAATTGCAGTTACATTTGACCCAAAGTTTCAGTAAAACTTATGAATGTAACTTGTGATGACTTTCATCGACTTTTGTTCCACAACTCGCTTGACTTCAAAACATAACACACGGATGTCATACGACTAATATAAATCATAACATAATCTCCTTATCATGTTAATCACCCTAGTCTCACCCCAAAGGTACATGTTATAACATTTCCAACTTGTCGACTTTCGACGAAACATTGTTTTATTTAATTGCTTTAGCTTCTGAACTGTCCAACCCTCTTTGTACTTGTTGTTCATGATCTTCAATATTTGTAACCTCAGAGGTAACATGATTAACTTACTTTATATACTTTTAAATATTATCTCATTTTTGGTCCTACATTAGTTTGCTTACGACGCATGTTTTACGTACGAAAATATAGGGTGTAACACAACCCCTCTATCTTTTTAAAGGCAGGGGTAAAGTTTGCGTACACTCTACCCTTCCCAGATCTTACACGTGATACTACACTGAGTATGTTGTTGTTGTTGTTATTATTTGAACTATGTGCAAATAACCTTAAAATATAAATTTTTCAGATAAAAATTATATATATTAATTAAGAAACGGAAATTTTATATATATATATATATATATACTGAATCTCTTAACTTTAATATTTAAATTTCGTTTCGCGATCAATATTAAAGAATATTGAACATGTCATATTGTGATCTGTCTTATTTGAACATATTAAATCATATTATCTTAATAGAAAAAATTTCGAAGATTTTAAGATCATACAAATGAATATATTTCTCCAGTAGGAAAAGTCAATAATCTCAATTTCCTGGTATCTATATCTAGCCTTTGCTTTTACAACTATCAATTTTGATGGCTTTCATTAGGGAATAGAACCTAACAACTTGGACTAAAAAAAGGTAATGAATCTTATTCTGTCTATTGTTGCCAAGTGTCAATCCTATGAGCAACTTAGAGATGAAGTATTGGATTGGGGGTGGGTTGAACTGGGGTGTGGGGTGTGGGGTGGTGGGGGGCAAAAAGTGATCCTCTATTATTAATCTTGAAAGATTCCACAAAAAATCAGGTCCACAAGAATCAAAATTGTATCTTTATAATTCACAATTTGTGATTTGTGAAAATATGGAATAAAATATTAGACATTGACAGTCTTCTTTATTAGCTATTCCAGTTATTTCTTTTATACACAAAATAAAAGTGGTGTTTGAATTCGCTTTTGCGCATCTTAACTATATTTCTGAATACTTATCACTTTCTACCAGCACAAATATCGAATAACTCTTTTTGCTACTAATTATTAAACATATGAGGAAAAAATATCTATGCACACCCTTGGGTGCTTGATATTTCAATTTGATTAACATCGCAATCTAAAGACTATAGACTATACAAAGTCATCAAATTTAGGTAAAAAAAAAAAACATTAAAATATCTGATAAAGTTATAAAGCAATTAGAAGGAAGTCAATGGAAAAAAAAAAGAAAAAAAGAAGAAGTTAAACAACCACCTTGACCCCCCATTAAACACTTTATTACCTTAGTCTTAATTACTATTTCTGTTGACTAAAAAACCATTAGTTGATCTAGCTAGACAGGTAGTTACAATTTAACAACCTATATATTACCAGTTTCAAACAACTCCCATCATAATTGGAAAAAAAACTTGATATTTTTTTATATATACAAATACATAACATAACCCCTACCCGTGCGGAGGCAACATTTTCACCGAAGGAAAATTGAAAAGTAAAAAAAGTGAACATGCGAAAAAGTCAAGAAAATTCAACATCTATTATATATACATAAAAAAATTAAACCTTATATATGCAAGGTAATTTTTCGGCATAAAAAAGTAAGAAAAAAAAAAAACCCGATGCACTAAGCTCCCGCTATGTCTGGGGAAGAGCCGGACTAAAAAGTTCTATTGTACGCAACTTTACCCTGCATTTCTGTAAAATATTATTTTCACGGCTCGAACCCGTGACCTCCCGGTCCCATAAAATAAGGCTCCCTTTGCATTAAAAAAAAAAAGAAGGTGAACATACGAAAAGGTCAACGAAATTCAACAGTACATCTATTATATATTACATAAAAAATTGAACTTATATATACTATGTAATTTTTGGGCTTCCGCCCCTAGCCCCCACAAAACTCCTCTAGCCTACCCCTATGAAGAATATTGGCTAGAAGTATGTCTTACTTCCAAAAATGGTACCTGTTGTCCTTAGAATGGTGCCAGAGAACTCTATTTTACTATGGCCCATAAGGGTCATTTATATGCAGAAAACTAGATAAGTACTGTTCTTAGCAGTATATGCATATCTTATTCATGATCCAAGAACCATGTTATTCAAGTTCTATTTCATGTTCTTGACCATTTTCATTGTCTTGTCATCATTTAGATGTGCTGTTGTTTCAGATTCTGAGTCAGAATCTTGGTTTGTGCACCAATATGTAAGACAAGCTCAGAGAAAATTTGAGCAAAAAACCAACAATTTTTGGGAATATGATGAGCAATCCAAGAGTTGGGTACAAGTGAATTTGCCTTATGACTTAGTTTCTTGTTTCAAGGATAACTGTACAAAAGTCAATAGAATTATTGATCAGATTACTAAGACTACTACTTATCAAGAACCTGAAAAAAGGGAGATATTTACAAAAGTTAAGGATGAGGAAAGTTGTTCTTATTCTAATCTTCCTTTGAGAAAAAGAGTTTCTTTGACAAAAATGTCTGAGATATCCATTTGGATAACTGGTATAAGTGGATCAATTTATGAAAGATTTTGGAATGGATTGCAGTGGGTAATAGCACCTCACGATTTGCCATTATCAGCAGGATATGCAGTTTCTATTTTTATTGTCAATCAGACAATTCTTGCTCTATCAGAGTCAGGAAACCTCTATCAGGTAATCTTTAAGCATCCAAATAGACTACAAATAAGCATGTAAACAATCATTCAACTTTTTGATAAAATTTAGTGAATATCATAATATGATTTTCTTTTCTAATATTGGACTGATGCGGAAATATATGGAGCGACATGGACAGTGATGATTCATATGGCAGACCTCGACTTGCTTGGAGTTGAAGCGCAATCGTTGTTGTTGTATTAGATTATGATTCTCACTCATACTTGTTGTTTATCTTCCTTTGATCTAAATTTTAGTGAATATCAGATCATAATTCTCTTTTATAATGATGGACTGATATGGGCTTAAATGGAGCGACGTGGACAATGAGGATTCATATAGCCGACCCTGACTTAGGATTGAGGTGTAACTGTTGTTGTTGTTGACCTGTTGTTATTGTTTTATCAAATTATAATCCTCAATCAAATTTGCTGTTTATCTTTGGTGTGAATTTTAGAGAATATCTTATTATAATCCTCCTTTATAATATTGGACTAAGACGGGCTTAAATGAAGCGATATGTACGGTGAGTATTCATATAGCTGACTCCCAAGATGTTTGGAATTGAAGCACAGTTGTTTTTGTTGTTGTTGTTGTATCAGTTAAAATTTTCAATAAAATTATGGTCTTTATCTTCCTTTAGTGCAAAAAGGGTAATCTATATTTTCCCCTCAGTTGCAGTTAAGTAATGATCAGCCAGTTTGGATTGATATTACACCACCAAGTACAGAAACAACACAAAGTTCTGTAATTCAAATTGGATCAGGAGTTGTCTCCAGTGATAGGAAGTGAGTATAGCATAATCACTTGGCTTTATGCTATTGAAGATTTTGTTGAGGAAAAACAAAGTTAAATTATGTTACTGGAGATAGTTGTGACTTGTGAGCTCCAGGCTAAAGCTAATAAGACTTTGAATTTGTGCATCAACATCAGGAGAATATATTTCTGCACAAAGAATGGAACTTTATTAGAACTCTCTGAGGTTGATCCCCTAAGGTAAGAACAACTTATGCATATCACACACTAAAGTGCTTTTTATTCTATAATGACTGATAGAATGGACGAAAGGGAGCTTTGGCGTAACTGGTAAAGTTGGTGCCATGTGACCAGGAGATCACGGGTTCAAGTCGTGGAAACAGCCTCTTACAGAAATGCAGGTTAAGACCCTTGTGGTCCCAGACCCCGCGCATAGCCGAGATCTTAGAGCACCGGGCTGCCCTTTTTTACTGATAGAATGGACACAATTTTTTGTTTTTAGTACTGCACAAAGTCAGAATGTTATATGCACAAGCCAAGAAGCTAGGAGAGAAAATGCGCGAACTAGGTAGCAAGAATGTCTTTTGCTCAAGAATATATAATGGAGTTTGCTAAACTGTCTGTTTACATATGTAATTAGGTGGACAGATCATGGAAAACCTCCAGGAGGAGATGTTGCAGCAATCGCGGACGCATCTACATTTAGATCAGAAGTAGTCTTTACTATAAGGTGAAACAGCAAAAAGATCCTAGTTCTTTTGTTTCAGTATCATTCCAATAACCTCTGTAACTTTGTCTAATGGATGTCATATTTTGCTTCAGTACCGCAGGAGATCTTTATGAATATGATGAGAGATCAAGGCCGTCGTGGAAGAAGCATATAAGGAAAGAGTCTTCTGCCCAAAATACTTCTCTGAAACCATCTCTAGGTTGCTGTTTACAAGGAGTGATAGGAGCTATTTCAAAATCTCTATTTCTCTTGACTGAGGTACAAGATCTTGTTTTGTCCATCGCCTACGCTTACAAATTTAGTTTAAGAAAAAAGAATACCATACTAAGAAACTATGCAACAACAGTCATTTTTTATATATAAGTTCAAGAAACTAGGCCTTGATTCAATGCATTTGATCAAGCAAATTCTTGCTTCTCATGTGTATAAAATCCTATCATAGCATCACTATCTAATTCAGTGCTAACATATCGTGTTTTGACTTCCTTTTCTTATGAACTTTCAAACGTATGAAGGGAGGATACTTGATAGAGAGACGGTCACAGCAGAGGAAATGGAAATGGATCAATCATGGAAATCCAAAAGATCATATCCTCTCTTCCATTACATGTCTTTCTGAAGAAAATTTGGCTGAAAATGCAAACTCATTGTTTCTAACAACTGCATCTGGTTACATCTTTGAATATCGAATTCCAGATCATTCAGGTATGTCTTTAACATACTTGTATTCTCCTTATAAATGTGTGAATTCATTGCCGAGCAACAGATACAGTATTCATTTGAACCTTAAACAAACATCAATATTTTGAGAATGAGGAGAACAAGTAATTTTAAAGAATATCTAACTGTTCTATCTCTGTCATTCTGGATCTAACTTATATTCTCGACCACTCATTCACAGGCGTCAGCTGCATCTTTAGAGTAGTTCGATGCTGCTTCGCCACACTTCTTAATATATGCTACCATAAAAAGTAAACCAAATGAAGGAAATATTCATGTAGATGCAGTAAGTCTTGTAAATATGCCTCGAAAATTGAGTATTCGACGTGACTACAGGCATTGAACAAGATGATGACATTACAGAAAGTTGGATTAATCATATTTATCCTCCTCATGCCAAGGCTGCGCGAGGAATTCCAGGAGTGCAATTGCAAACTGGCAGAATTATTTTTCTACTTGATGATGGTAGGCTTGGAGAACTTCACCTATCCGGCCTCGGAGGTGAAAATTCAGGACCACATTATCAGGTTAATGCGAGAAGAAAATCATCACAGAAATATGTCTGGTCTATAATAGATGCATCAGAAACCGAAGGATGGAATGCAGAATATTGTACTGAAGAACATGGACCGTCGAATTGCATTGCAGGCATCAAAGATGAAACCACTCAACCTGATCTCACAACATCAAATGCGAGAAGGCGAAGGAGTAACAAAGAACAACAAAGTTACATATCAATTGATATGTCTGCTAAAAAGGCTACTGAACCTGAGGAAGACTACAATATCCCGGATAAATGGATCAACTCAAATTTCCATCTGAGGGTGATGCACGAAGGAAAATCGTTCTTCCTAATAACAAACGATGGATTGATTTTCGAGTATCTAAATGCTGAAAATGTCTGGTTCTGGCTTAGACATGATCATTCAACAGCTATAAGAGGTGCCCTTGGAAACTACAATGGAAGTTTGTTTTTGGTTGATGAGCAAAGGAATTTGCTCATAAGAGAAAGAAATGGCGATGAACTCGCATGGATAAATTGCACTGCTATGAGGAAAGGAAGACAAGTAATTGGAGGTCCTCCATGGGATGATCTACCAGGGAAATATCGAAAAGTTACTAAAGAAGATGCAGTTTTCTTTGTAAGCAAAAGTGGGAGATTGCTACAATTCTCAGTAAGTAGCATTATACTATGTCTACTTGTCTAGTTTCGCGGTCCAAAAAAAGGTAAGTATCGTAAAGAAAACGAGTGGAATTAAGCATATGAAAGGGCAATCCGGTGCACTAAGCTTCGCTATGCGCAGGGTCCGGGGAAGGGCCGGACCACAAAGGTCTATTGTACGCAGCCTTACCGTGCATTTCTGCAAGAAGCTGTTTTCACAGCCTCTTGCAGTCTAAATAATGATAAAATGAAGGCAAAAATGAGTGGCGTTAAGTATATATTGGATTAAAAAACTTGAGATCTCAAAGCTTCCATTCAAAATAGTGATCGATAATATGAAGGCCAAAATGAGTGGCACTAAGCATCTATTAGATTCAAAATCTTGAAATAAGCTTCTAGTCTAAATAGTGATAAAAGGAAAGCTAAAGAGTCATAAACTGTTTCTATAGGTTGCACTGAGAAAGTTCAAATGGAAAGATTGTCGATATCCAGGCAACACAAAGATTGCTAGCATTGCTGACCAAGAGCTGCTCCGAGAGAACGTGGTATTTGTCATTGGAAGGAACGGACGCTTATACCAGTATAACAAAGTGAACGGATTATGGCACGAGCATTACCAGTCTCAATATTTGGTTCTATCGAAATCTCCTGGAACTGCAATGAGGTTATCTTCACTGTCACTACAGGGTTCTCTTTTCATGCTATCAGAAGATGGTGGACTAGTTGAATATCAATGGAATCCGATGTCCAACGGATGGAATTGGATAGAACATGGAACACCTAATCCAAGTGTCATCCTTGTTGGTTCACCAGGACCATGTTTCAAAGGTGCTCATTTGTTCTTAATAGGTTCAGATGGAAAAGTATATCTTAGGTTCTTGGACAATGGGACATGGAAATGGAGAGGCTGTGGCTTTCCATATATAGAAAGTAAAGTCAAGGAAAATGAAGAACATGTCTCTGACCCTCATGATCGTACAGAAACTTGTAGTTACGATGATCTTGCAGCTCGCTTAGAGATAATTGGACAAAACCTGCAAGCCTCAAACAAAAACTGTGATTCCAAGGTTTGTGTTTATCGGCAATATTTCCTCTACTGGCTTCTTGATTCTTTAGACTATGTTACATGGACCCTCCGTCTTCCCTAGACGTAAACTGTTGTTATATGTCATTACGCCAGTATTAGATCCTCCAAATATAACGCATTTTGGAGGATCTGACATAGATGCAACGGCATTTTTGGAGGATCCGAGCAACATAAGATACATGTGAGTTCATGCATCTCTAAATGTCGTCACGAGTTGACTTTGGTTTATAAACAGGTGGCATCTACAAGACCAATTCCTCTTACTGAAGATTCAGTCATATTTGAGCTCAGAGATGGCAGAGTAAGTAAATTTGAACTCCTCTCAGCAATAAAGTCAATTACTTTGAAAAGCCTTAGATTGCTAAGTAGACTTGCCAAAACTTAAACAATCACTAAAACCTCAGTTCTAAATGCTGCTTATATGCCAAACCAAAGACTGAATGTTTAGAGGTTTGAAAACTTTGATCACTTCATAGTCTCCTTGAAAATGCTCTTAACACTTTTCCATGATACAACTTTCCCTTTAACAGAATCTGACATTATTAAAAGTGCTAGAAAAACTTATTATTGATGCAAAAGATTTATCTTGAATAAGTATATGAGATATTTCATCCCTACAATCTACACCTTGCCTATCCATGAAAGGAAAAACATTGTAGATTCAAAGTTTTTCACTTTTTTTAGTTATAACGGCGGGCCTAAGCCAGCTTGCACGCACCTCAGTTATTCCACCAGTATCTACTATCTTCCACTAACATTGTACTGGGTAACTCTATCCATCAATATTTAGGTACGTAGATGGAAAGAAATCATCTAACATTGTTTTGTCTCAACCGAGATTTGAACCATGATCTCCCATAATCTATGTTGCTCGGACTCTCTGAAAATGTCGCTGGGTGCGTCGCAGATCCTCCAAAAAGTAGTGTATTTTCGGAGGATCCAACACGGGTGCGGCAGCATTTTGAAGAGTCCGCGCAACATACCCCATAACTATCACTACCAGAAATCAGCTAAACACCGACCAAAAAAATCGACCAAAGTTGGTCGGTTATGGCCAATTACCGACCAAAACGCGACCATTTATGTGTTGAGAGTATTTTGACGGTCGGAAAGGCATATCGACCAAAGTTGGTCGGAAATTACCGACCAACGTTGGTCGGTATGCTTTAAACGACCATCTGACACTGTAAATGGTTTACCGACCAAAACTGGTCGGAAACATATTTTATTAATTTAATTTTACCGACCAAAGTTGGTCGATGTATTAAATTTATTAATTTTTATTCCCGACCAACTTTGGTCGGTAAATGAAAATATGTTTTTTTTAATAAATTATTAAAATTAAAAAATTCCGACCAACTTTGGTCAGTACTGGAAAAATATATTTTTTTTAAATAATTAAAATTAAAAATTATCGACCAACTTTGGTCGGTAAGCTCAACAGTGCAGGCAAAATACCGACCAAAGTTGGTCGGTAATGTTGAATTCTGGGAATTCATTGTTCATTAACGACCAACGTTGGTCGGTAATATGCAATTTTTTTTTTTTTTATTATTTACTGACTAGAGTTAGTCGGTTTTCTGGGTTTAATTTTGGCATAAAATGCCTGTTTTGGTAGCTACACCACCTACCAGCATACCAATACCCCCAATTCACCTCATAAAACCCCTAATTCACCCCAAATTCATCCACATATCCAACAACAACAACAACAACACAACAACAACAACAACAACAAAGTTTAAAAAATTGGGCCTACATTACCGACCAAAGTTGGTCGGTAATCAAAAAGTTTCTTTGACTAAGCAAGTCTGACCAACTCGATCAACTTGGTGACCAATTTACCGACCAACTTTGGTCGGTATGTAATTTAAAAAAAATATAATTTTTTTTTTGTTTCTGTCCATGTTGACGGTTTTTGGTCGCTTTTTCTGACTGACCAACGTTGGTCGGTACCTCTTGGTCGATTTTTAGCGGATTTCTAGTAGTGTTTACACTGCATTCAAAATTGTTGACAAGAGTATATCGTTTTTAGTTGGCAGAAATGCGACGGAATGGAGATACAGATTGGAAATGGTCACGTACCATTGGCACTCCTACTAGCCTCTGCATATCAAATTTCTGGGCAACTTTAGCATCATAACATGAAAACACATTGTCAATAATAGCTGCAGGACATGGAAATGATCAAGAAGTGCAACAATTATACATGTAAATATATACAAGAATAACCAACAGAAAAACTTGTACAGTTTTCAAACATATCTCTTTGTACAGAAACTGTATTAGAGTACTAAAATGCTTCTAACTCTACAGCTTATGCATTTTTGTAGAAGTCTATGTTATATATAGCTCGTTTACAAGTATGTTTCTGATACAAGTGCATGTAATTAGTATTATAATTGTATCTAGTTGATATATATATATATATATATATATATATATATATATATATATATACACATTTATTTATTTATTTATTCTTTTTTTTTAAGTGTAATTCGAAGAACTGAAATATTTACGCTCATATCATACCTGTTCAACAGACAGTGGCTACTAAGGGGCGTCAAATGATACCCCTTCGCGGGAAAAATACACTGTGTAGCCAGGTAAAAAAATAAATTATATGTAAATATACTATGCATTGACTCCCCTTAATTTTCTGGTATGTTTACTTTTATATATTTTGACATCTCTTAACGAAAATTCTGACTCCGCCACTGTCAACAGAGGTACCAAAAAAAAGGTTGTGATATGGTAGTTAAAGTTATTTTAAAGTGACAAAAAAAGTTTAGGTAATTTTATTGTTATAAGGAATAAAGTTTAGTGACCACATATGAAATTTATCCAAGATAATTTCATTTAATAATTAATAGATTAAAATAAAATAGTTCACATTTAAAGATCTTGGATTCAGATATTCCTTTAAAAAATCCTATAAAAAAACTATAGATGTATCGTGTATACCACTTCATAATTAATATTATCTAAGCTAATGTGTCAGAAAATGTGTCTTAAGTACTGCAAACATCATTCCATTACAAAAAAGAAAAGCAAAAGTTGAATTATGTATAAAGAGTTCAAATATAGTATAAATATCTTACCACGCCCGTAGAATGCTAATTTTTTTTTTTTTTTATCATTTTTTATTTCAAGGATACTATTTTGTGTCTTTGTGAGGGCTAGATTTAAGAAGAAAATATATAGTACTACTAATCTTCACTTCACCAAATTTGGCAAAAGAACTCATGTCACTCTCTTGAAAAATTGCAGGACTTGTTAGATATTATAAAGGTTGAGTGTGCTTGATTGCCTAATTATGTGGGCCCTATATCATTGAATTAACTTATATTTATTTGCTTTAAATATTTATGTCAAATCAATAATTTAACTTTAGCTATTATAAAATGAAGTGAGAAATGTATATAAATATAAAAGACACATGTCTTTTATTTATTGATTTGTTGATTTGACGTAAATGTAAGTTTTCGTTTGTTTCACTTTATTTGTCGTAATTTGATTTTACATAAAATTTAATAAAAAATATTTATAAAAATTATGATTTTAAATATTATGTAATATTTTTATGACTTTAAAACTTTTGAAAATTATAATTTTAAACATGATATAGTAGCACTTTTTTGTTTTGCCGATCTTAGACGGGCGCTTTTAAGGAACAATAGTCATCGACTCACCATAATCGTTTCTCCTTTTTAGGAATTTTAGAATCACAAAACTGAAATTCCTAAAATACAAGGGAGGTTATCAACCTAGTCCATAGGCCTTCTTGATCGTCCATTAACCCCGTCAGAGTATGCCATAGCATTCTATTAAAATTTCTCATAAAAAAAAAAAGTTTTGATAATATATCATACTTTTTTTAACGAACTAATAAAAATATAATATTATATAAAATAGAACCGAGAAAGTAAGATTTTTTCCCCAAAGGTACTACCGAAGCATGTTATAAAACCTTTGAATAGACGCATGTCCCAATCCCACTTGGTTTGATGTTAGGGACAATTAATCTAACAACATTAATGTTGGAGGGTTAGGTGGTCTCTCGGACAAGACAATAAACATTAGTATACTATATTACAAATTCCAATAATGTATTTTCTTTACCCAAGGAATTCTTCATATTTGCACTTTTACCCGCTCCATTCATTAATTATGCCTCTGATATGAAAGGCATAATGACATGGAAGCTGAAGTAGTTGGAAAGCCTTTGACCAAATTAACTTGTACATAAGCGAAAAATATAGTTTTTTGTATTGAAATTTGATTAAATTTAAATTCGCATAAAAAGTTTTAGTGGGCATTTAGACATAAAAATTGTGAAATTTCAAAAAAATTAAATTTTTTTAAGTAAAAATGATATTTAAAAATTAGAGTTGTGTTTGGACATGAATATAATTGGAGTTGTTTTTGAATTTTTGAGAGGAATTTGAAGTAAAAATTTTAAAAAACAGTTTTTGAAATTTTTTTAATTTTCCAAAAAATCTGAAATTCAAACTTCAAATGAAATTTAAAATTTTTACGGTCAAAAACACTAATTTTAGAAAAAAGTAAAAAATTTCGGAAAAAAGATGGAATTTATTTTATGGCCAAATAGACCCTTGTGTCCGAGAGTAAAGCGTCCCCTAATAAAGGTAGCTTCCTATTCAGGATTCGAACAGAGAAGTGACCTACTGTTAAGGATGAAATGTACGTGCCGTTCTACCACAACTCTTATGGGTAAGGAAAAAATAATGTGTTTAATTATAATTAAGTAATAAAGTAATAAATATAAAACACATGCTATATTCATTGATTTGATGTAAATATTGAATGTATTAAATTTTTTTCCTACTAAGCTGCATATATATAAACACATTAAGTGAAATATGAAGTGAATTTTTTTTCCTGGACCAAAAAGAATATACATCTTGATGTAAAATTACTCAATTAAAAGGAACAGTATATAGTTTTCAATTGTAAATTATATTTCATTTTATCTAATGAATACTATTTTAATATTTCAAAAATTAAGAAATTAGTTTCTGGATTTTCGAAAATATATGCGTTGACCCACATATTTTGAACTCATCGTACGTTTTTAACCAAAAGGAAAAAAAGTTTCAAATGAAAAGGTTTGAGAAGAAAACACATTATAGAAATCTTAAATGAAACCTTAATCTAATATTAATAATTAGCCTATTTATTTATTTTATTTATTTATTTATTTAGAGTAAAAAAAAAAGAATTGTTTGATAGGACACTAAAAAAAAGAGGAATATGATCTATTTTAAGTATTAGAATTTTTTTATATTTTATTTTAAGGACTCGAATACTCTAATTAAGAAGTGTGAAAGAATTTTATTTATCCTACCATATTTCACGATAATATTTAAAATTTATAAATAGAGAAGAGAATCTAATTTACAATTTAAGTGAATTGGGAAAAGGTACGGAGAACGAAGAAGTTTGTCAGTATAATTATGCTTTTTAAAGTGAACGTGCACTATTCCAACGCACATCACCAGTAATCAATTACACTCTCAATCACAGCGCGTGATTAGACGTAGCACAAAATTTTGACTAGATTTTTGGGGATATGAAATGGATAACGACAGTACTGTGTAGACTTCGGGTTGCCCATTTGACCCGGAGTTTTATTGATAAAATAATATTTCTTCTCTTTTTGTTTTTGTTTTTTTTTAAATTGTTAAAAGTATTCTTTTTGGGGAATGGTTTAAGTAAAGAAAGAAGTGAAAAGGAGGGGTAAATGGTAATTAGTGCTAATTGAGTTTGAGATTAACCGAGAAAATGGTACTAACATTTTTCTTTTCTTTTTGCCTGTTTAAGTTTTAACACTAATTTTAATATCTATTTGTTTTTTTTATTATTTTATAAAAAAAGTATCAGAATCCTATATTTATGATAACATTTTTCTCGAAATTGAACTTCCTTTGAGTTTTCAACAATTATTATTTACTTAATTGTTAACTTATGCATTTGATTATTTAGTTTTAAGTAATGACCTGACTATCAAGATCGGATATAGTTAATTTTTAGCAAAATTTATTTTAGTAGAGGGTAGATGGTGATGTCGCGAAATAGAACAATCAATGGTTTAGGGTAGACTCATTTATTAAATCACGCAGGGCTCGGGTCAAGGTCGCACTTCCAAAGGGTATGATGTAGACAACCTATTCTAAAACAAGCATTACTAGTTACTTCCACAGTTCGAACACGTGAACTATGGGTCACACAAAGACAACTTTACCGTTGGTCCAAGGTTCTCCTTCAAAACTCCGAACTTACTATGATCCACAAGGTTATGACCCGACCCGTTTTGAAAAATGGCCTAAATGGGTTGTGGAGTGTAATTAACAACAATTTATTACTAGTTGAATGCGAACTTGTGAAGACAGGGGGAGAGTGGTTGACAGGAAACATTTCCCTGTGAAGCAGATCTGAAATACTCAGCATTATTTTGTCCATTTCTATAAAAAGAGAGGAGAGAGGAGCCCCCACAAAATATTAGGGAAGATAAAGACTAGACTTTGAGAGATAAAGCTAATTTATTTACTCTCCCCTATGCTGTGCTGCCCCCAAACTAAAAGAAAAAAAAGTTGTGGTTCTTATTACCTGTGCTGCAGCATCATCAAGGCAAATGCTCTTGTTTTTTGCTATTCTATCCCTACCCCTCAAACACAATAATTTAGTGGGCGTTTCCATATAAGAATTGTAATTTTTTTAAAAAAAAAGTGAATTTTTTTAAGTGAGATATTTGAAAATTAAAGTTGTGTTTGGACATGAATATAATTTTGGGTTGTTTTTGAATTTTTGTGAGTGATCTGAGTGAAAAATTTGAAAAAATATTTTTTGGAGTTTTTTAAATTTTCGAAAAATTTTAAAATTTATTTTCAAGTGAAAATTAAAAATTTCATGGCCAAACACTGATTTCGGGAAAAAATAAAAAAATTCTTATGCCCAAACGGGCTCTTAACCTTTTATAGAACCTAAATTATCGGTTCAAAAAAATTCTATGATTTTGAAAAAGTTAAATCTATTTTTTTTATATTGGGTAATAAGTTTTAGACTTTAGCAACGCACTTTATGCGAGCCTAAGTACAAAGTGAATAATATACTAGTGAGCTTGATTGTAACATGATATTTGAAGTTATTTAGTGTGCAACCTTTCGATTGTTGCGGGGCAAATCTGAGCGTTCAATTAAGTTTAGACAAATTTCAAATATTTGAGAAGATAATGGAGCAAACTTCGATAAGGACATTGAATCCTAACGAAGGGGAGTTTATGTAAAAGCCAAGGAAAATTTTACATTGACAAAATAGGAAAAATATGTTGGCTAGAAAAATGAGCTTAAGCCCTTGGTGAAGTATTTTAAAACTCTACGTACTTAAATTCGAAACAAATGATATTAATAGTGAGCTGGATTGTTTCCCTCCTGATAATGAGAGTGTGCCTATTTGTGCTCATCTTTTAAACACAACCATTACTTGTTTTAACATTTATTATTGCATTTTTATTTTAGACAAATATCACAAACTTTTTTAGTGATGACACCGATAATATTTTTAAAAATAATTATTCGTTAGAATCGCGACTGAAAATCAAGTAGTACAAGATACACCTTAAAGAACAATCCGTCAATCACACTCTTTACTGCCAGATAAACAAATATTGGCATATGGTGAGGGTAAAAGAGAATGAAAAGAAAAAAAAACAGTTGATGCCACAAAAAAGAAAAAAATAAAGATTTTTATATACTATATTGGATCCAAATTTCAAAACTTTATCAAATTTTTAATTGGATATAATCTCCTGCTGCACTTCTCTTTTACTTTTTGAAAGTTGCATTAAACTCAGAAACTATATAAGACATTCGTATTTTTTACTACATTTTTAATCTATTAGAAAGACGACCTTTATCTCTTTTAGCCTACTACTTTTGATATTTTAAACTACTGTCAATTTTGGACTCGTGCATTATTTATTTGACCAGATTTTGGAAAAAAGGTTGTATGTACATGAATTTTATTATATTTGAAAATAACATTTAGATATAGAGTTAAAAAGTTTTTAGTTTCAAAATAGATTTAAAAATATCTTCATTTCAAAATATGAAAGTAATTTAAAATTTAGTTAATTACCCGATGTAATAGCATCAAACAAAATTATCAGACAGTTCACGTGTATTAAACACGATAAATGATTGACTAATTATCTAATCAGTTTGAAAAACAAGCATAACGTTTTCTATTTTTCCAAGCTGTATGTGACGATTTGATGTTTCACATGTATTTTGCTCATTTTATTAGTTTGTT
The DNA here is from genome assembly GCF_000390325.3 of Nicotiana tomentosiformis. Taxonomy (NCBI): domain Eukaryota; kingdom Viridiplantae; phylum Streptophyta; class Magnoliopsida; order Solanales; family Solanaceae; genus Nicotiana; species Nicotiana tomentosiformis. The sequence continues at coordinate 118,805,492 of NC_090822.1, forward strand.
TAGCAATATTATCTTATTTTGATGACAGGAAAACAACAACAATCCTAGCAAATGATGAATCAGATCATAATAATAATCCTATTTGTATCCAAAGGTGTGCTCTAAGCCTGTAACGATCAATAAAATGAGTGAAAATTCTAGAAAATAATTTTTAATTTGAGCAAATATAATACTAAATTAAGTGTAGGAGAGTCTTAAAGCAAACGTAATGTTATTTCTGTATGACCTATAAGTCACGAATTTGAGCCGTGAAAGCATCCACTACTACTTGTATTAGGCTAGATTGTCTATATTAAATCCTTTGAGAACGACCTTTCCCCAGAACTTACGTGAACACGAGATATTTTTTTACATATAACTACCTTTTTTAGGTAATATTTTTTTCATATTTGTCAGAATTTAGTAGTTAAAATAATTCATACTGATAAAAGGTAATAATTGATGCATACTAACTGCATTGGAACACCACTATTATAGAGAAGATTAACAATCTATACTAGATTTAATTTTTATGTCTAGCCAAATTAAAACAATTAAATTGAGACAAATAAAATGAGTCACTAATTTTCCTTGCTAGGTCAATTATATCCTTCTCAAGTATCACGTTGAATAAGGCATGTAATGATTGCACAAATATAACATCAAACCCCTATCATTACCTTTTATAACATGGTTTATATCTTGGCCACCTCTTCCTAATAATTTCCCAAAAAAAAACCTTCCCCTAACCCCACCCCCAAAATCCCCCTCCCCCACCCCACACAAAATTCTAATAAATCCTCAAAATCACTACTTTTTTCACTCTCTTTCTCAAAGTTTTTTAAAATCTTTTTACTCACTATTTAAAAGTCTACTATCCTCTATCATTGTCCTTCTTTCTCTCTCTTGTTTCTCTTTCTAGAAAGGTTCCAACTTTAGGGAAAAACCAAAGGGGTTTGTAGTAGTAGAAGTAGTAGTGATACTCACACCAGTGAAGTAGTTTAGTAGTAGTGAATGTTTTTGCAATGGATGCATATGAAGCAACAAAGATAGTTTTATCAAGGATTCAAAGTTTGGATCCAGAAAATGCTTCAAAAATCATGGGTTATATTTTGATACAAGACCAAGGAGAAAAGGAGATGATAAGATTAGCTTTTGGTCCAGAAACCCATTTGGTTTCACTAATCAACCAAGCTAAAGCTTGTTTAGGACTTTCATCAAACACTTCATCTGCAACTTCAACTCCTAACTCTCCTTCACCTTTTAACCCCATGTCAAATGCTACAAAGTTGAACCCTTTCCCACAATCTTCACCAAGAATCATGATTCCCAATAATGGGTTTGTTCATTCTTCACCTAATTCACCGTGGTCTAGTGGGTCACCTGTGTTTTCTAGAAGCCCTAGACCAATAATGGCTAGCTCTAGTTCACTATCTTATGCTGCTGTTGTGAATGGTTCAACTAATTCTGTTTCTGGGTCTTCAACTACTTCACTATCACTACCTTTTTACAATAATAACAATGAGCTTAATGATGAGTTTGGTAGTAATACTAGTGTTCAAGTTCAAGATCATCAAGTCTTGTCATTTCTTGATGAGTCATCATTGGATCCAATTATGAGTCCTAGTGGTAGAAGTGATTCACTTGTTTTCCCTTATGGGAATTGTGAGGAAACCCCTCATCTTCATAGGAGGAGTTGTTCAGTGAATGATGTTTTTCTTGGTGGGGGTGGGGGGCTAGATGATAGTGGGGGTGGGGGTAGTGGGGGGTTTGGTTGGAGGCCTTGCATGTATTATGCAAGAGGGTTTTGCAAGAATGGGAATAGTTGCAAGTTTTTGCATAGTGTTGGTGGTTTTCAAGATTCTGATGGGTCTAGTGCTATTGTTGGTTCTCCTAGTAATAATAAAGTTGATTCTTTTGATGATTTTCTAAGGATGAAAGCCTTACAACAGCAGCAACAACAGAGGTTTGCTGCTGCTTCTCTTATGGCTTCTGGTGCTCATCATCATCCACTTGCTTATAACAAGTGTATGAACATCTTGAATGATAACCAAAGGTATTTTTGATGTATCCTTAGCTGATATTTGCTTCTGTTTGTTGTTCTTTTAAGGAAAGTTTTTGACTTTATAACTTTCTTGAATCTGGGGTAGTAATATTTCTCACTTGATGAAGGTGTAAATGTTTGTCTTGCTAGTAATTTGGTGATTTATGCTGCTCTTTCTAGTCTAATCTTAAGCTTGATTTGGTATGTACTTGTATTAAAAAACTTATCCGGAGCAATTAGCACTTTGTTTAAGGTTAGGTAGTTATAGTCTAGTATATACTGCTTAGGTTATTCTGATTTGGTACATCATTTGGAGCTTGGGATTTGGAATATTGGTTGGACATTTGAGGTATCTTCATGTATGGTCTTGAACTGCAGATCGGCTGCAGCAGCGTTTATGATGGGAGAAGAATTCCACAAATTTGGTCGATGCCGGCCTGATAGAAGTGATTTTTCAGCAATGGCGATGGGCGGTATCTCAAATTCAAGTTCGCGACAGATTTACTTAACATTTCCTGCTGATAGCACATTTAAGGAGGAGGATGTGTCTAATTACTTTAGGTACGTGTGCATTGTGGTCTAGATTCTTGAAAATCTTGTAATTGGAATGAAAATTGATAGTGAAGTGCCCTTGTAATTTGTTTTTGAAGCATGTATGGGCCAGTTCAAGATGTTAGAATTCCGTATCAGCAGAAGCGCATGTTTGGATTCGTTACGTTTGTCTACCCAGAAACTGTGAAGCTGATCTTGGCTAAAGGAAACCCTCATTTTGTGTGTGATTCTCGTGTACTTGTCAAGCCCTACAAGGAAAAAGGAAAAGTCGCAGACAAGTACGAACTGATGATCACCATGTTAGTGTATTCTTGAGTTATTACGGCTCCTTTATTCATGCCTAATGTTTCCTTATTGATTGAATTAAAGGAAGCAACTGCAACAACAGCATTCGATGGATAGAGGAGAGCTGTCGACATGTTTAAGCCCATCAGCGCTTGAGTCTAGGGAGCCATATGACCTTCCCTTTGGTAAGAGATGAATTAAATTTCTGATTTTCTTCTCAAGTGTAAGATGGATTATTCATTTGTTTGACGGTTTTTAATTGTCTTTTCATATATAGGAGCAGGAATGTTTTATAATTCGCATGAGATGATGTTGAGAAGAAAATTAGAGCAGGAGGCTGAATTGCAGCAAGCCATTGAACTTCAAGGCAGAAGGTTAATGAATTTGCAGCTGATGGACCTGAAGAATCAACACCGCAATGATCACTTCCCGTCAAGTCTCTCTGCTAGTCTTCCAACTGCTTCGGAGATGCAGTTTCACTCTCAAAACAGTCATAGTCTTCTTCCTCTGTCTAATGGCATTGATGAAGAAATCCCTGCAGGTTTACCTTTGGGAGATTCTTTGCTGTTTTCTACTTTAGTTTGGTGGTTCGAGTTTTTGCTGATTTTATTTCTTTCTACAGAAAATAACGATATCCATGAAGCTACCAAGGCCCCATATAATGCATCTGATGAGAAGGTGTCTCAGGAAATGCTGCCTAGCGATATTGGGAACGAGAACGGCAGCAAGGAGCAGACCGCCAACACCGACGACTCTAATCTTCAAGAAAGGTACTGAACATCAATTTCTTCAATAGAATTTCAAGATTATTAACAGCATGAATTCTTAGTTCAAGCTTGTAGTTGCGAGCCTTTTATTTTGGTGTCCCCATTGAGGATGTCAGAGTTTGCTAGAATTGGTTCTAAAATAGTGCAAATTAGTGTTTTTGGAATCTCTCTAATGTTATTGATTTTTGTTTGGTGTTGAAGCAGCTTGGAGCACATCCTTCCTGATAACCTTTTTGCTTCTCCAACAAAGTCTGCTGCAGAACACCAGGCCTCATTCTCCACTGATTCAGCTGAAGCCGGCGCTAGATCCCCAATAACTACTACTACTACTACTACTTCTAACAATATCTCTATGCTTCCCACAACTTCTGCCCTCAACATGGCTTCTCTTAAATCTTGTTACTTCCACATGCCAAGGTACTTAACCTCTCAACATCTTTTCTCAATCCACTCTCTTTGGTTTTTAAAAAAGAGTGAAAAGAACTTAATTTGAGGTGGTCATTGACCAGGTTTACTTCTGGGCAAGAAGCCATTGAAATGTAGGTGTTAAGAGTTTGTGCAAGGCTAGCTAGGAGGGATTAACTAGCTTGGTAAAAGAATCTTTTTTTATTTGCTTTTGGTTTCAATTTTATTTGTCATTTTTGTTCTAAATTAGATTCTCTCTGTGTTTTTTAATGCAGAAAAGTTTGAGTAGTACCATATACAAGAAGTAAAAGTCCTCTAGCTGTATAGCCAAAGTATACCAACAACAGAAGTAAAGATTGGTAAGGAAGATCTCGTCAAGATTGTTGTCATCATCAATACCATACTACTTACAACAAATACATAATGTATACGTAAAGGACAGATGAACTGATTAATGGGAGTGGGGTCTCTCTCTGTGTTTATTTTGTACCCTCTTTTGTAGTTGTGTGCTGGACCACGCTTTGAACAATAGCAAAAAGATCCAAGGCAGGCTAGTAGTAACCCTTAGTTATGATAGTAGTTTCCTCTCTTTCCTTTGTTTTTCACTGTTGTTAACTTGCTATCATGTAAAAATTAAAGTTGAAATATGAAAAATGCCTTTTAGATCATCACTTTCTGCTAAGTGGGGTTCTAGATTTAGCTTCCAATATTTTCAAGAATGGGGTGATACTACTACCATTTACTTTGTTGGACCTAGGCTATATTCTGCGGACTTCCCAAATATGCTGTCACACCCGTGTCGGATCTTCCATAAATATTTCTACTTTTGGAGGATCCATCACGCAACCGTCAGTATTTTTGAAGAGTCCGAGCAACATAGGAACTAGGTATTCAAAAGGGAAATAAAAGTGTGAATACTTTGCATGTAGATTGCAAAGATCTTTGTTTGCCTTTTTTAACTCCTTTATCATTTATTAGGAGTAGAGGGATTATACTTGGAAAAGGAAACCAGGGAAGAAAGGGGCATCCAAGGTTGTGCCTAACGGTCAATTAAGTGAGTGAAACTATAGGAGATCAGAGTTCAAATTTCAGTAGCGACAAAAAAGCTGGGCAATTTCTTTTCATCTGTATAAACACTCTTGGTGTATTCGATACTTGTGCTGGTAGAGGATGATAGATGCTAGAGTTATAGTTATTATGGAAGTGCACACAAATTGGTCCGGATACTACTCCTTTGGGGAGGGTTTGGAGGGGTGGGGGTTGAAGGGAAAATGGTGGGGTTAAAAAAGATGTGTTCTTTTGTGCTATCAAAGGCTACTTTAAGGGGGACTCTTTTGTCTCATTTTGTGGTTTCTTTTAGTTGGACATGAGGGTTGAAGGGCCATACTATCACATGGCTACTGACACAAAATTTGAATGGTATCAGAGAGGGGTTACCCCCCAAACTCCACTTTCACTTTCAAGTCCCATATAGCCTTATTCATACTTAAATGTGTCTTTGCCCTTTTGTTCTGTTTTGGCATGCTTTCCATTTAATCTATTGTGTACATGTGCAGCCAAATTTTGATCCTTTTGCCCCTAATAACTACTAGAATAATTTTGTCTTCTCACTAACATTAAAGAGTCTAAACAGGATTTGTTTATAATAATGATACAACATAAAGTGATTGAATTGATGTTCTTTTATTTCCTAATGTCTATTATTTTGGGACCCTCAATTGGAGTTGGTGGAGATCCTCAGGGTAGATATTCCTGTTTCTCTGTCTCTTGATTTTATATGGTGTTAAGTCCAAGAAAATAGATAAGTATTCATAGAAATTTGAGTTCTTCCACGAAATCACGTGCCCCATACATTTATGTTTTATTGTATAGTTTTGTGCTTTGTACATAACGTTATCTGCCCTAGTCTGAGGTCATATTTGGCTCTAAAGTCCACACTTTAGATTAACTATAGTAACTATAACAAGAGAAGAGAAAAATTAGATCTATCAATTCTTCTTGCTTTACACTTCCTAGGCGTAAAAAGAAGAAAGACTCGGCTGACTTTTACTTTATTACTGTTATTTCTTTTGGGGGTAAGTGCACAGATAGCCACTACAAGGGATTCTATTTAAAGATTAGCCAGTATTTATTTTTGTCTCGAGATTTAAACTAAAAATCTTAATTTCAGGACAACTCATTACATTTGTCACCGAAATTCAGTGCGCACTGGCTAATACTTAAAATAACAGTGGCTTCCTGATGTCATTTCTAATTTCTTTTTTTTTTTGACTTTCACTTGTCATTTTCGGGTTAGAAATGTAGCCGATTAGAGCTTTATTGATAAATGAAAGAAAGGATTCATGAGTTCTGAGCATGAAAAGATACAGCCGTGTAGAGTTATTTTCCAATATATGTGGCGTAAATTCATTTTGAACCTCAAGTCAACAAATGTTTTAGAGTTAAAAATGGACTTGAAAATCAATTCATAGGATATTATCTTGGGACAAGAGGAGTATTGTCCTTAATAAAGTGGAGTTCTTAATTTAGTAAAATCTGGGGGCAATAATTGAGACAATTTTTTGTCTGGGGCATCTGAACTAGAACATATAGAAACTTTTTCACATGTAATCAAGTGAGTTTGCACCCCAACATGTGTGAGCATAAAAGAATAATACTAATGGAAATGGCTATACATTGCTGTGATTAATCGAGTACATAATAGTAATTTGTGACAGTCCTTTTTTTTTTTTTTTGGTTTAGACCGGCGCCCCTTTAAAATCTGCATAAAATATTTATTGGTCACTTAACCCATGATATATCAAGAATTTTTTTGTGCGAACGTCACTTTAATCGTGACCCTTATTACACCGATAAAGTTATCTCCGTGTGACCTCTAGGTCACGGGTTTGAGCTGTGAAAATAACTAGTAATGCTTGTATTAGGGTAGACTGTCTACATTACACTCCGGGGTGCGGTCATTTCCCGTACCCTGCATGAACGTGGGATACTTTGTGTATTGGGTTGTCCTATCGTGCACGTTGATTTAGACGTAGTTGCATGTCACGGGTTTGGATCATATTTACGAAACAAAAGCTTGGTATTTAATTGAAAAATTAGAGGGCGATCTATTTATTATTCATCGAATTTTAAGCGGTGTAATTGGTCCTTAGCGATTGCTTGATTATAAATAAAAAAATAAAAAAATAAAACGTTTGAAACGCCATTGTATTAAGTGTTTCAGAAAGGTCACGTGCTCTTTAATCACTTGTTTATTTCTGATCAGACGAAGAGAGATTTAAATTCTAAAGAGTTAATATAGTGCATGTATTTAATTTTTAATTAGTTTCTCATTTAGGTAGACAGACATTAAAAAACAATATCTTTAATTGTTTGTCCATCGACCCCTCAGCGAAGAGAGAAAAAAAAATAATAGTCGAAAAAATGTATAAAATTTATATATTTTTTGTATATATATATACATTTTGTATGTTATATACAAAAAATATACAAACTTTATATACTTTTTCAGCTACCAAATGTAAATAGTTTCTGGCGCGAGCTAAAAGTGATAATAGCCCTTGCGAAAAGACCGATTGAAAGTCACTTCAATCTATTATTTTTACATTCATATACACTATTTGAAACTTTATTACCCTCCCTACTCAAGTTTCAATTTAATTACATCCTATATACAAATTTACCAATTATATATACTTTAGGAATTAAATGAGTATTCATTTATATTAGGAATCAATTATTTCCCATCCTTATTCTCTCTCCCTCCTGCGCGCTCTCTCTCCGTCTCTCTCTCTCTCTCTCTCTCCCGCGCTCTCTCTCTACGTCTCTCTCTATCTCTCAATCCCTAATTCCAGTAATGTAGAGCAAAGGAAAATAGAGTAGCAATTCCATCATTGACATCAATTAAAAAATTTTGAAGCTTTGAATTATAGGAAGGTAAAAATCCCTTAATTTTTTCATCTCGCTTTACTGTAGCAGAATTGAGCAATGTTATCCGCTTTCTATCTGTAAAGAACTATATGAAAAATAAAAAACGCATCGTGGTGACAATTACATTACAAATCGGTCGATTAAATCAAATTTGAATGGTTAAAAATGAGCTAAGTCAATTAATAAATTATAACTATGTTGGTCCAAAATTTAATTAGGCTAAATAGAATAAACTAAGCTATGTGTTGGGAATGTAGTAACTTTTTTTTGGGGGTGGGAAACACGTTTTTTTTCCTTAAATTTGAAAAACTATTCACTTTTCACTTTTCTTTTTCTTTCTTTCAAAGACTTGCTTTTTGACAAATAATTAGCCGCATATTTGAATCATGTTTCTCAATATCTTTTTTATTAGATTTTTTGCTTTGAACCTGAAGCAATTAATAATAATTTGGGCTTTTTCCTACCCTGATTGACTTGGACCACAATCTTATAAGGTTTTGGACCACTATTGCCTGTTGGTAGACATTGAACTTGTTTATAGGAGTTTATTTATAGCTTTCATTTCATTTATCAATACTTTATATTTTAGCTATCTTTATTAAACTTGTTTACAAGAGTTTATTGCACACAATATTTTTTTTTTTCCTTTCATATAGTCATCAAGTTCACCAGGTTGATTTAGATTCGAATCGGTAACTCCACAAATGAGATAAAGTAGTTCCTATCGAAAGATTCTTCATTCTCAAAACTCGAACATATAACCTATGGTTATGTTTGATGGCATCTCAATCATCTTATCGTGCGGTGATAATATTATATATTTATGCATCCACACAAACATAAGTGCTTAATTTATTTTCCGGAAGGGAATCGTTCTTCGCATGACTATGGATAGCAGAGCGTGGAGGTCGAAAATTAGGGTTGCCAGTTAGGAAGTAATCGAAGATTCTTCTTATCAGTCCTGTAGTAGTAGTAGTAATAGTCTCGTATTTCTTTGTCTTAGATTTCTATTATCACATGCTGTTTCTTTTGCTTCGATTTTCCTATTATCTTGTTGTTGCTAGTATATCTAGTTTTTTTCATGGCTTCTTTACTGAGCACTGAATTTTCTTTTCGGTACTGCTATTTTTTTTTCCTTTTCTTGAGCCGAGGGTCTACCGGAAACAGTCCATCCACCTTCACAAGATAGGAGTAGCATATATACTATCCTTCCCAGACTCCACTTATGGAATTATACAACTAGGTTTGTTATTATTATTGTTGTTGGAATCGTTCTCTGGAAATATGCAAAATTTGTCCATAGCACTGACCTGTGATATTCTTATTCTCCATTACACATTATAATGAGTCACAGGACTTCAACACTTTCATGTCTATGGCAGAGCAAATCTTTGTACTGAAATCTACGACATGGATATTGTTTCCATTTAAAGGAGGATTTTCTGTAATTGTACATAAAATAAAACAAATAAAAAAAAAATTGTTTGTTTTTTCATCAAATCTTTGTTCATAACTTCACGTGAGCTTGTTCATGTTGCCGGTTCTAAACCTATAAAAGAGAAAGGTTGTGGTAGGTTGACGACCAATATAAAGCTTGCCGATTTATAAAAAATCCTCACAATATTAAATAGTTAGTGCGGACATTTTAACACACGTTACACTTCTAAAATTATAAATAAAAGGTTCAAAATAGAGCAAGATAGATATGGATAGTTTATATGTCGACCTCTACTTGTGATTGAAACATAATTGTTACTATTGTTCTAACAAATAGTTGTCTACCCTTTAATTTACTCCATTTGTTCCTAAATAGTTACTCGCTCCGTTTATATTTAGATGATTTAGTTTGACTTGTCACAAAGTTTAAGAAAGAAAAGTGTGTCATCTAAATTGAAATGGTTGGAGTATCATTTTTCATACTCATAGAGCCAAACAAAACGATCTTGTGAGATTAGTCTTGTAATTAACGTAATGCTGTGATTTTATCCAATAGCAGATAGGTGTCGGGTTCAAATCTCATCAAAGGTCCATAATTCTTCTTCCTTTACCCCAACATGGGACTTTCAAGTGCAAATTCGAATATAATTAAACTCCAATCGGTTAACGCATACCGAGTGAAAACTAAAAGAAATACAAAATATATAAGCATTCTTCATGTTGTTACTAATTGATGGCGTTCTAATTTAACTCTGAAATTTAGTTAAATTGACCATAGAAAAGCGTATATGTCACGACCCGAAATTTCAATATTCGGACCGTGATGGCGCCTAACATTTCACTTGTTAGGCAAGCCAACGTTAGAATAATATTAACCAATTTTTAAATAATCTTTACATTATTAATAATCAAGAAACCAAAAGTGGAAGCAAAGTTTGAAATATAGTGAAATAATCCATAAAAACAACGGTGTCTAAGTACCATCCCAGAATTGGTATCACAAGTGCACGAGCTTCTAGAATAAATACAAATAAAGGTCTGAATAAAATAAAACTGTATGAAAATAAACACACAGCTAAAGTAAAATAGATGGGGACTTCAGAACTGCGGACGCCATGCAGTTATACCTCAAGTCTCCTCCGGTAGCTGGAATCCGAGCAAGTCTATGGTACGCCACTGGGACCAACTCTAAAATCTGCACAAGAAGTGCAGAGTATAGTATCAGTACAACCGACCCATGTACTAGTAAGTGCTAAGCCTAACCTCGACGAAGTGGTGACGAGGCTAAGACGATTCACTTTCATTAACCTGTACGCAATATTAGTAACAACAACAACAATAGAAATAAATCAGGTAACTCATTTATAATAATTGAAGCCAACCCAGCAGTCATAACCAATTATCATTTCCATCAATTCTATTGCAGCTTGCAACCCGCTCTCACAATATATTCACATTCAATTCTGTTACAGCGTGCAACCCGCTCTCATAATATATTCCTTTAATCAAATCTGTTGCGGTGTGCAACCCGATCTCTCAATATATATATATATATGTATGTATATATGTATGTATGTATATATGTATGTATGTATGTCGACTTTTAAATAAGTCTGTTACGGCGTGTAACCCGATCCTCCAATATGAACTTTTAATAAGTCTGTTTGCGGCGTGTAACCCGATCCTCCAAAATAGACTTTTCATAAGTCTGTTGTGGCATGCAACCCGATCCTCCAATATGGACTTTTCATAAGTTTGTTGCGGCGTGCAACCCGATCCTCCAATATGGACTTTTCATAAGTCTGTTGCGGCATACAACCCGATCCTCCAATATATTTATTATAATTATTTCTGTTGCGGCGTGCAACCCGCTCCTCCAACATATTCATTTACTAATTCTTATAGAAGAAATTTTCCCAATAAATGCAACAATTAATATAAAATTAAGAGACAACAAACATACAATAATTATAACTTAATTATGAAACAAACAATGACAAATAGCAGATTATTATGGAATTCAGGGAGTTCGAAAATGCTGTCCAATCTGCGCCTGATCAACTCCCGATACATATTAGGGCACTCATCCTGGAGGGACGCCCTGTCAATACCCCTTTCCGGTACAGATTTTTTAGTAGCCTTCAAACTGAAACGGTCTTGGGAAGCTCTGGAGACAAACCTGGTACGATCAAACTGAGCTGCACTGGCCGGTGCCCGTCCCCGAGATGAGCCTCCATGACCACTTGATGAGGCCCCGGTAGTGCGTCTCTTCTTTGAAGGTTGTATGTTACCTACACAATAAATACTAATATCAGTGGAGAGTGGAATATGTGACCCAATGACGGTTACTCAAACTTCACTCGCACAATTGGTCATAATTTATATTCAACACTCATTAAGGCAAATCAACAAACAGATAGTGTGCATATGTCCCCCCAAGTCACCCAAAGACCTAATTAGACTACCATTACTCACAAACCCAACAATGGCTTCCCCCAAATCAACCAATTTAAATAGCCTCCATATACCACATATAAACCACAATCCAAATCCCAAACAAAAGCACCTATGATTTTACTACCATATACATACAATAGCAAGGGAAAAGATTGAAAGAAAATCACTGAAAAGAAAAAAAGATAAATACTAAGAAAGAGGAATAAAATCATGTACTTACTTGGAGATCTTGAGAAGAACGGAGGTTGGAGATTGGTTGAGCAGAGAAGAGAAGGAAGGAGAAGAGTTTTGTGTTGAAAGGAAGATATATATTTGAATTATGTGTTTTAATTATTATTTGACATTTAGCATATTAAATATTAAACTAAATGCATGAATTCAAGAATTAATATTTGACAAAGAATAGGAGAGAAACAGTTATTATAATAATTAATTTATAATTTAAAATAATTTATGATTTTTCAAGTAAGCAGGCAGACAATTAATTTGACGACGTATAGACACTCGTCACCTCGCCTATACGTCGTTCACATGCAATTCACATAACAATTAAATTAAGGGTTCTATTCCCTCAAGTCAAGGTTAACCACGACACTTACCTCGCTTTGTAAATTTTCAACCAATTACTCAACCACAACTTTTCCTTTTAAATTTGACTCTGAAAGCTTCAAATCTATTCACAAACAATTCGATATATTCAATACTAATTATAGGAATTAATTCCATATGAATTTACAAATTTTTCGAATAAAAATTCGAAATTCATTAAAATATTCGACAGTGGGACCCACGTCTCAAATCCCGAAAAACTTACGAAATTCGAACACCCATTCCGAGACGAGTCCAACCATACAAACATTATCCAATTCCGATGTCAAATGGACCTTCAAATCTTAAATTTTCGTTTTTGGAAGATTTTATAAAAATATAATTTTTCTTCCATAAATTCACGGATTCATGATATAAAATGAGTATGAAATCATGAAATATAATCAATATAGGATAAGGAACACTTATCCCAATATTTTTCCGTGAAAATCACCCAAAAATCGCCTTACCCGAGCTCAAAAATGGAAAAAAGGTTGAAAATGGGACGAATCCCATTTTCTAGAACTTAAGTTCTGTTTCTGGGGTTTTTACCTTTCGCGAACGCGGTCAGTGCCTCGCGTTCGCGAAGCACAAATTCCTACTGCCCAATTTTACTCTTCGCGAACGCGAAGCTTGCCTGGCTTGGCCTTCGCGAATGCGAGATGCCCTTCGCGAACGCGAAGGCAAATGTCGTGGCCAGCCCTTTTCCCTTCGCGAACGCGAGGCTTCGATCGCGAACGCGAAGCTTCGCACCTCAAGCCTTCGCGAACGCGAAGCACAAAATGTGCCAGCCCCAATTTGCTCTTCGCGAATGCGAGACTCCCCTCGCGAACACGGAGAAGGAAACCAGAAGCATGTTTCTACAGTTTCCTCAAGTCCAAAAATAATCCGTTAACCACCCGAAACCAACCCGAGCCCTCGGGGCTCCAAACCAAACATGCACTCAAGTCCTAAAATATCATACGAACTTGCTCGCGCGATCAAATCGCCAAAATAACACCAAGAACTACGAATCGGACACCAAATCAAAGGAAATTTCCAAGAAAACTTGAAACCTTATATTTTTACAACCGGATGTCCGAATCACGTTAAATCAACTCCGATTCTCACCAAATTTGGCAGACAAGTTATAAATATTATAGCGGACTTACACCGGGCTCCGGAACTAAAATACGGACCCGAGGTCAATAAATCCAATATCAATAATTTCTTAAAAATCATTAAGCTTTCAAACTTTTAATTTTTCATCAAAATTCCATATCTCGAGTTAGGGACCTCGGAATTCGATTTCGGGCATACGTCCAAGTCCCAAATTACGATACGGACCTAACAGAATTGTCAAAATACTGATCCGGATCCATTTGCTCAATATATTGACTAAAGTCAACTCAGTTGAGTTTTTAAAGGTCTATTTCACATTTTAATTCATTTTTCACATGAGAACTTTCCGAAAAAAATTTCGGACTACGCACGCAAGTCGAGAAATGATAAATGGTGCTTTTAGAGATCTTAGAACACAAAATTACTTATTAAATTTAAAGATGACATTTTGGGTCATCACAGTATAGAACAAGACTATCACTTTGAAAAACGCTATTTATTTATCATTTTATATTTTATACAAGGAATTGTCATATTGAAGGGGACCCTTAGAACAACGATAAAGTTGTCTTCGTGTGACCTATAGGTCATGGGTTCGAGCTGTAGAAGCAGCCATTTAGGGCGTAGCCTTTCTGGACCCTACGTGAATGCCGGATACTTTATGCACTGACCTGCATTTTACGTAGAATAGTACGTATTCTTTCTGCAGAATTGTCCAAGCTTGTGATAAATAACTTATAAAAGGATTCTCATAGTTGATAGTTTTAGTCCGTAGAGGTGGAACACAAGGTGGCTTAAAAAGTTGATACCAAAGGTAAGTTACTTTTTTCCCTGACCGTGGCGTCCGAGTCAGTTTAAATACACTTTAAATAATTTTATAGAGTACTTGCTACCTCCCACCAATACACATAACTTACTGTAATGTTTGCATGACCAACTTATGAATATTTAGCGTGATTAACTTCATATATTTATGAGTATTCTGGCAAATTTGGAATTGGTCTATTCATTTTTTGTTACAAACTCCTATATACAGTTGATTATTGTAGAACATAGTCATTTCACATTTGGTCATAATAATTTACGTTCATGGGAATTACACATTTCCTTTTTATATATTAGTTCTTAGTCTAACATCGAAATGCCATTGTTAAACAAGCTGAAAATTGAAACTCCAGAGTTTAAGGATAAAAGAAGAATGAAAAGAAAAAAAAATTATTTTGATCATATAGAATCACTAAGTGTGCAATTTAATGCAAACTTAGCAACAAATTAAAAGGAATTTCATGAAAATCTGACACAGACATGAAAATACATAATTATATCATCTTTTATTTACCTTTTAAGTTTGGTTAAAGTAAAATAAAAACAGAATTTCTAATATCGTTACGACTTTCAGTATTGGCAGAAATTGTTTTGAAATTATGGAGGACGGCAACAGCTCATTCAATTTTTCAGGTATGTATATTCTACATGATTTTTGTTAATCTTCCATCTAAATTTCTTTTATTGAGAGATCAAGGATCATGTACATCAAATTAATCTATCTAAGCATTGATGCACAAGATTATTTGATACTTGTGCTAGTGAAAAATAGTACCTAGGTACCTGGTGGATTTAGTCGATGTGTGCACAATTAATTAAGTGGCTAAAAGTCCAAACATAATAATAACTAAGTAGCGTGTTTACTTTGAACCATGGCAATTGCTTGACCTAATGAAATGCCTATATAAACTTAATTTGACATTGACTAATAAAAAGTTAGCTTCTAATTTTGGCCAAGACTCGTAAAAGAATGTTATAAAACTAAAATTTATAAATATTTCTTGTAATATTGGTACATATGCAGGTAAAAAGAAGAAGTCAGAGCTTGCAAAACTACAGAAAGAGCATGATGAGAAGATAACAATTGTCAATGAGCTCAAGAAAAAGAAAGAAGAAATGAAGCTCCAATTGGAAAAGAAGGAAATTTCAGAGGAGAAGAAAGATGCTTTCAGAAAATTGAGTGAAAAATATCAAAGTATGAAAGATGAATATGATTCTCTTTTGGATAAGAAATTAAAGGGAAAGGAGTAGTACCTTAACACCTTGTTCGGGTTGTTCGTTTCATAATGTACCGTTTTACATCGTATTGTATTATATGTATTTTATCGTTATAACTAATAAATTTTCATAATGTACCATTTTACATCGTATTGTATTATATACATCGAATTTGTCTACTCCATTATTTCCAGACTTTTGATTTAATGATAAAAATACAACACGTAATATATGGTTTCGATGTACCTACAAGTTCGAACCGACAAAAAGTTATTCTAAGGGCAAAAATGTCCTTGTTGAACTTTCACTCAGCCACACCATGTATAAAGAGGAGTGATTAGAGAACTCTTTATGCATGTGAATTTTTATTTGGAAAATTATTTATGGTATTTGCTTAAGAAAAGTTCCAAGTTGGGCTTGGACTCGATTTGCAAGTGGTAGTAGCATAAAGCGTCACCTCTATAAGCCTGCAACTCTCACTGATTGGCATTAAAATAAGAGAATTTTTCGTAAACCACTATAGTTTAGAGCCTAATAACAATAATTTGTCTAATTACTCTTCGTAGCTACTATTCATTTGTTACTAACTTGTATCACTTGTATTCAAACGCATAACGAATATAACTTGTGCCAAATGTATTTGTTCGTGCAACGAATACAACGTGTATCAACTGTATCCATTTGCGCGATTGTATTCATTCGTGCAACGAATACTATATGTATCAAATGTAACTAAGGCGAAATACAAGGGTTTATGCAAATGATACAACTTGTATCAAACTCAAGACCTCCGCTAACTAAGCGGACGCTCTAACCAACTAAGTTATGAGAGCTTGTTGCTCTCTTGATTCAGTTCAAAACAATTAATCTCTTATTTCATGGGTTTGCTATAAAATTTAAATATAGCTATGAATGATAAATACAATATAAATAATTGATGTGTCGTGTAATTTTTCCTTAAAACAAAACAATAAAGTTAAATATAAGGAGAACATGGAAAAAGTGTTCAATAAGAAATGGAAAATTATGAAAGGAAAAGAAATAGTAGTCCTTTACCAAAAAAGGCTATCTAATCATGAAATGTTGATATAGTAACTATGTTATGTATTTTATGACTTCTTGTAGGATCGTAATTTAGTTTTTGACTATTCATAGTATTATACAACCTTTACAAGATTACAAAAAGTAGTACAAGGGAAAAAAATAAGCATCTCAATTTTAGTTAAGTGTGAAAATCCTTGCCATTAAAACAAAACAATGAAGTGAAATAAAGGAGAACAAGAAAACATATTGTTCAATAAGAAATGGGGGTTTAGGAAAGAAATAGAAACAGTGGCCCTTTAGGAAAAAGGCTGTCTAATCATGAAATATTGATAGAGTCACTATGTTATGTTTTTTACTTTTTCTAGTACGATCGTGATTTAATTTTTAACTATTCGTAGTTTACAAGATTACAAAAAGTAGTATAGGGAAAAATGTAAATGTCTAATTTTTGCTCTCTTTTTTTTTCCACATTATAATTTTTAGGATTATTATGTGTGTATTTGTATATTTTGAATTAGATTTTAGTTTAATTAATTGTTGTGAGGTTCAAGGGAATGGGTTTCTTTATTTTTCATCCAAATTGGACCGAAATTTGAGGCAAAGTAGCAACCCAAATCATGTTAACCCAGTCTAAGATGATTCTAAGATTGACTGGGCGTAGTTTTATGTTGAAACTACGTCGTTTCATTTAGTAATATGAAGACTTGATCTCATCCATTTATGATCTTTGATCCAACGGCTCTCATTTGTTCAACTTTGAGGTATAAATGCCTTTTAAAATCAGATTTTTTGCCATTTCTCTAAGAACCCAAACCCTAGAGACCCCTCTCTTCACTCTCTCCTCTCTCTCACTCTCTCTTGCCACCACCGTGCGCCTCCGCCGGTGTTGGTCCAAACACCCCCAAAATTACCACCAATCTTCTTCTCTCCTCCTCATCTCTCCATATCTTCAACTCAAATCTCCCAAAACCTCACCGATCTCCGCGAATAGGAAGAAATCCAAAACCCTAACCCCTTATATTTTCCCAAATTCGTGAGTTTTCAGGCCACTTTACCCCCATAATACATACATGAACTTGTAAATATTTACACGATCTAGAACATTTCATTAGTTTCAGTCCCAAATCCGGCGACCACCTCACTGCCACGCGGCTCCACTGCCACCGCCGCTGCTTCTCCGTCTTTTATTTTTTAAACCAAATGCATTTGTTTCCTTTTGGCAAGACACCGAAATTTATTGGTTTAGCGTCTGCCAAAGAGAAATATGCGCCTCGGGGTCGGACAACCACCTCTTGGCATCCTCGGCATCGTCTCGTTGCTCGATTCGACGTCGGATGTCCCAGAGTTTGGTATAAGCTCGCACACTAATCTACCCCCTTCATAATTTATGTTTTTTTTCCCACCCGAGTGTAAGTTTTAGTTTAATTTTTTGTTTTCAATTAATTGTTAAGCTGTGATCGTTAGTTCAAGCTTACTTTCATTAGCCTTCTTCAATGTTTAGTCATTGCTTAATATTTTTGAATCAGGTACTTAGTCGTTTGCTTAGGTTGCTATTAATCGTTGTTCGATAGTTTATCAATATTTATTTAAGTTTTATTTTCGGCAGCGTTTCCTAATTTTTGTCGTCTACTGTTAATTCTCATAAATCGATTGGCTTTAGTTTAGTTTGTGTGAATACCTAGTTTGATTACATTTTAAATCTTGTTTCTGTTTTGTCAATTCTTAGTTGTTTGAGTTTGATTTGGTTTGAATCACATAGTTTGATACTAATATTGTAAGAGCTGAAGTTTAGGTTATTTTATCATAAAATAGGGTACTAGTAGTCTACTTTTTACTAGTAGGGTGGCTGAAAATGATATTTTTCTCCTTGCTTTTGACATAGAAGATTTTCACGTTGTCCTTTCACCTTTTGGACAGCCTTTGAATAATGTTTAGCACACAAAGTCAGTCCTTTTGGACAGACTTTTGGTGAACCAAAATCTATCCAAAAGTGATTTTCTTGGCCTATTTAAGGGCTAGTCTTCTCCTCACTTTAGGGACGGATTCTTGCATTGAGAGACCATCTTAAAAAAAAAAAAGACAGCCCGGTGCACTAAGCTCCCGCTATTTGCGGGGTCCGGGGAAGAGCCAGACCACAAGAGTCTATTGTACGCAGTCTTACCCTGCATTACTCAGAGACCATCTTTTACATTCGGAAAAAAAGAAAGACATAACTTAAGAAAAATCATCAGTTGAACATCCAAAAGTAAGCTGAAAAACTGAAAGTTTGTGAGTTCTTTCTTCTTTTCCTAAGTCATTATGCTTTTGGTTTGAGCTTCTGGTTTGAATCGGGTTTAAAAGATTGTTGTTGGTCTGTTGCTGTTGTTGGATTGGTTGATGTGTTTCGATAGTGATATACGAAGCCAAATCCATTACTATTGTCCTGCTTTCGAATTTGCAGTCTAGGTAACTTTTCTAGCTTGTAAAGTAGTTCATTTTCAAAGAAATAGAAGCATGAAGTCCTTACTTGATTTCTGAATATTCTTGTAACTTTCTGGTTAGATCTTTATGCTACTAAAAGAAGTGTTTGTCTCATGTATGAAGAATCTGTGACTTCTTGTAGTGATATGTTGGCATAAGTTATTCATTTTAAGTTATTCTGGATCAATGTTATATTATGATAAAAACCATAATATAATCACATGCTTAGTTTAGGTTCCATGTTGAGTTTGGTTTAGTGTATGGGCTTCAAAAACTAAGTATGAACACTGTGTTAGTAAAATAAGTTGGATTCATTAATTAGTATAGTATACTAAGAGTTCTTGCATTTAAAATAATATGTAGGAGGGTTAGTTCTATTTTCTCTTTCTGGTGAATTTTCTTTTCATGGCTAGTTAATTTCTTAATTCTTTTAATTATGGTATCAACTATTGGAAAATTAATTTACATATAGTGGTGTTTCTTCACTGTTAAAAGGTAGTACATAGTTAGACAAGAGGTTTCGTACTTTTGGGGCGATGGTCTGGTTTGGGCGTTAAGTAGGCAAATTATTTTGGCCAAAACTAGAATCACAGTAGAGCTGGCTTCATAATAACTAATAATAGGCCCGATGCCTTTAAAAGTACATGAATTATGTCTCCTTAAATTCGTTGCTGGTCTATTTCTTTTGTTCTTTTAACAAGTTGCTAGACCATTTTGCATATATAAAGAAAGTTGGCCCAATACCAATTAATAAGCTGAGGCCCATATCTTCTTTTAAAAGTAGCTGGTTCACTTTCAACTAATAACAAGCAGCCCTTTTAGATTGATAAGTTGGCTTAATTTTTTTATTATTTTATTTATAATCTCGATAAATACAAATCAGATTTTCTTTTATAAAAAAAAAATTCAATGCTTAATCTCTCTCAATTAATTTAAACGATTGGCAATTTTAGGCACGTTTCAAATGTTGACCATGCGTTAATACACGATCTTTGGTCAACATTTAATTCATAAAATGGTCGCGTGTGCATTCTCGCTCCTTGACCTTTAATTAATAAATTATGCTTTTCAGTAATTAATTGTATTTAAACCATGTGTACCGACACATTCCTTGATTTAGTACATGTAATTAAATAAAGACCTTGTGTGCTTATATGCTCCTAGGCCAAAGTTAAAAAAATTCAATTAATTATTAAGCGGTACTAGACAATAGTAATTTAAGGCAAATAAAATACACTTTATCCAAAAATAATTCAAGCCAAATTTAATCAATAAAAGCGACCGTGCTAGAACCACGAGATTCGGGGTGTGCCTTACACCATCTCCCTGGTCAAACAATTCCTTACCCGATCTTCTGTTTCTGCAGACCAATAAAAATAGAGTCAAACCTCCCTTTGATTAGGGATTCAAATAAAAGGTGACTTGAAACACCAACAAAATCATATCAAAGTGGCGACTCTGTAAATAAAATGATCCATACTTAATTTTGTCACTTTAATTGAAAAAACCCTTTAATCCACATATTATTTTTTGCTGGTGGAAAAAAGGGTGTGACAAAAAAAAAAAAATAGGCATCTCAATTTTAGTTAAGTGTGAAAATCCTAAAAAAAAAAGTGTGAAAATCCTTGCCGTTAAAACAAAACAATGAAGTGAAATAAATGAGAACAAGAAAACATATTGTTCAATAAGAAATGGGGGTTTATGAAAGGAATAGAAATAGTGGTCCTTTAGGAAAAAGGCTGTCTAATCATGAAATGTAGATATAGTCACTAGGTTATGTTTTTTTTTATTTTTTCTTGTACGATCGTGATTTAGTTTTTAACGTAGTGTTATAAAACCTTTACAAGATTACAAAAAGTAGCACAAGGAAAAAATAAGTATCTCGATTTTAATCAAGTATGAAAATCCTTACCATTAAAATAAAATAATGAAGTGAAATAAAATGAGAAGAAGAAAAAGGTATTGTCTGGTAAGGAATGGAGAATTATGAAAGGAAAAGAAATGATGGTCGTTTACGAAAAAATTGTCTTATTGTAATGATACGATCAAAAATGATCGAGAACAATTGAGTGGCAAGTAGTGGTGTGTTGATGTTTTATAATTTAGCTTTTAACAATTCGTGATATTTTTGTACAGTTATTTCACATTACTGATCGGGAGGATTGCGATGCGATTTAACGAGCAAGAGTTTTCGTTGGAGACGAGCACACGCGCGAAGTCATGATTTTTGTGTGTGCAGTATAGAGAGGATAGCTCGAAGGCGGGAAGAACTATATTAAAAGAAGGAAAAATAATACTTTTGGTCCCTATATTGTTACATAATTCCTGTTTTAATGTGTTAGTCAGCTAAGACTATTTAACCTCTAATTAATCTTAACGTGCAAATTTATGATCCCTAAGACTAATGGTGTTATAAAATTTTAACAAAAATATTACTTCTAATTTCTAACATTCAAAAAAAGATAGATAAATGAAAAGTGATGCAATGTAACTTTCCCAAGATAGAGGATCTCTATGCTACAACAATAGCATTTGTTGAGGCTGTTTTTGCCATTTAAATTTCCTAAAAAAGAGATCTTAAAATATGAATTTGGAAGAAAACAAAAATGAAGTTGACAAAGAAACAATATTAAAGCCAAGAAAGCCATAAAATTGTGCTTATTTAAATAATGAATTTTGAATTTGTAATGTAGAAAGTTCTATGCCTTCCTCATCTTATTTGCATCAGTGTCTGAAACAACTTTGTTTCAGAGAAATTTATTTCACAAACTATATTTTATCCAACAGTGACTGAAGCAAACAATAATTCTGTGATATTTTTGATAGTCCACATATAATAACATAAGAGCCAAGTTTGAGATTAGCAGCAAAGGAGGGATCTAGTATTCTGATCATCTCGTTGGAAGTGACAGAGAAGTTTCACCTCACAATGAAGTCTGCTGTTAGCTTTTTTTTGAGTCTTCTGCCTTTTGTTTATCCTGTTAAAATTTTCTAGCACTACTAGTCTTTCAAGAATCAAAATTGCACTTTTGAATTACTTGAAGGCTAAATATGCTTAATGTATTAACGTAAATATCAAAAATAGAAATTTTGCAATAACACATGGAGAAAATTCGTTATTTTCCGTTAAAAGAAAAAGAATTGTCATTTTGAGCGACATCTAACACTCTAAAAGAATAGCTATTTTTCTCTCTCAAAATAACTATGTGAAAAGTGACATGAATTTGTCTTATGCAAATGAAAAAAGCATGATCAATTTAACATGCATCTTCTAATCAAAAGATACACAAAGTTAAGTCCATAATTATTTTATAATATTAAAGTACTGTAAGTCCAAAATGAATCTATGGGTTGTTTAACGCTATTTTTAGGACGCAGAAATTGCATGAAGAGTGGAGGTGGAGAACAATAATTCCATTATACAAGAACAAGGGTGATATAAAAAAAAATGCAATAACTATAGGGGTATCAAAGTATTAAGCACATGATGAAAATTTGGGAGAGGGTGATAGAAGGGAGGATGAGGAGGAGTGTGTCTATTTCCGAGAACCAGTTCGCTTTTATGCTAGGTTCGATCGACTACGGAGGCCATTAATCTTGTGGCTTATGTAGAGAAAGCATACGATGAAGAAGGACTTATATATGGTGTTCATTCACCTAGAGAAAGCATATGACAAAGTCCTGAGAAAGGTTCTATGAAGATGTTCGAAGGCTGAAGGTATGTCTGTAACTTACATTAGGGTGATCAATGACATGTATGATGGAGCTAAGACACAGGTAATGACACATGAAGGAGACTCATTTTGCTTTTTCCTTTTCAAACCGGTAGCATTAGTATTAGTATGCATCACTGTTACTCGTAGATTGCTATCGATTGATATCTTCTCGCTTTGATTTTCTTAATTTTCTGTTGTTGTTACTACTTGTGGCCTATGCTTCTTTTCATCTATTCTCTAGCCGAGGGTATATCTGAAACAATCTCTCTACCCTCCAATGGTAGGGGTAAGCTATGCGTACACATTACCCTCCCAAACCCCAATTGTGAGAACTCACTGGGTTTGTTGTTGTTGTTGTTGTTGTTGTTATTGTTGTATTAAGACACATTTACTTCCCCTTGGACCTAATTTTCAGATGGGTAAAAAGGATTATGAACAAAAGTAACATAATACCCAAGAGTTACAAAAAGAAACTCAAATGGAGTTCTTGTTTGTCCATAACTCATATGGAGTAAATTTTATAATATGGTTCACTTTAATTTAGTACCTTTCATTAAAAGAAGAGAGACGTTTATTTTTTGGGATCAATTGATACCATGTCTTATTTTAAAAAGAGGGTGCCCATGAGAGAGCCCATCAGAAGGTCCAATTTCGGACAAGAGTTGACCCAATTCGGATCCCTCTCTTGAATCCATTCCTATGATAACCCAACCATGTTCCAATACCCCTATGACCCAGCCGACCCACCCCATTTCTTTTTAAAAATCCCATCCTCCATTCCTTTTAATCCATTCCTTTTACCCTATATATAAACCTAATTTATCACAAAATCTAATTCCAAAAGACCTAAACAGCCGCACCCCTCGACCCCCACTTCATTGCCGCCACGTAGCATCGCTGGAGAATTCCAAATCCGGTGATGCATTTTTGGTCCCCTCCTTTAATGGTGATACGAACAAGGAAGAAAAATACAAGAACACAAATAAAAAGATAGAAATTAGTAAAGAACTTTCTCTCCCATGTTTTTTTGTGTTACAGATTGTAATTTATTTTTATACTTAATATTTTTTTACAAAAAACAAGAAAAAAAGGAATAAAAACTAAATCACCCGAAAATTCAACCCCGCGATTGATGTCTTCCCAGGCGCGGGCTTGGAACAACAATTCTAAGAGGAATTTTCATAAACCACTATTGTTTAGAGCCTAATAACTATAGTTTGCCTAATTACCATTCGTAGCTACTATTTAATTGTTATTGACTTGTATCACTTGTATACAACGTGCAACAAATACATCCTGTGTCAACTGTATTCGTTCGTGCAACTAAGACGGAATATAAGGGTGTATACAAAGGATACAACTTGTATTGACATTATACATGGGTGTATACAAAGGATACAACATGTATCGATTGTAATTGTTCGCGCAACGCATACAATTACGGCGAAATACAAAAATACATAAAAATAAAATTGTTGAGAGTCAAACTCAAGACCTCCCCTAACTAAGCGGACTCTCTAACCAACTGAGTTACAAGAGCTTATTGCTCTCTTGTTTCAGTTCAAAACAATTAATCTCTTATTTCATGGATTTGCTATAAAATTCAAATATAGCTACGAATGGTAAATTTTCAGAAAGTATAGGTACAAATGATAAATACAGTGTAAATGTTTGATGTGTCACGTAATTTTTCCCAATTTTAAATATGGAAATGAGTCATTCTTTTGGCACGGACTAAAAAGAAAATAGGTTCACGTAAATTAAAATGGAGGCAATATAAAATTGAAATTCATAAATATTTCTTGTAAAATTAGTACATATGCAAGTAAAAAGAAGAAGTCAGAGCTTTCAAAACTACAGAAAGAGCATGATGAGAAGATAACAGTCATTAATCGTTTTATACGGTATTATATTATATTGTACTGTATTGTTGAGACAATGTTAACAGATGTTTTTGCACATATCTTCTGCAAATCAGAACTTTAGATTAGAACAAGATTAGCCATAGGAGTCTAACCCATCCAGAACCTGCTAAGTGCCCGAATATTGCCTTGCTGGTGTACTTCATTTACATAAACTAGTATAGTACATAGAAAGAGGAAAGGATAACCAAATTCAACAAGGAAACTATAAAAAGCAAAGACATCATATGTACGAAAAGAAGGACGCAACACTTGTTTAGAAAACTGAAAACCATAAGCAGATCTAGAACAAGCCTTCCCAGAACCGCTATAATACTATATTTAACATGGCTAGGGACTACTAAGACTAATTTTGAAGGAAAAAGAAAGAATCACATGATTGATCAATCTTGGATGCTTCTCTACATATCGAGCACATTAAGAGCAGCCTGGAGAATTTGAACTTGTGGGGATAGAGACTTCAGAAATGAGGCCCCAACTGCCGAGTTTGAGATAGTTGTTGGACTGCAACAGGAAAAGGTTAAGATTAGAATCTACTTATAGCCATAATGCAGAGTAATTTGATATCAAATATATAAAAGTTACATTGTGGTTGGTTACAACAGAGAACCACTCCATGCCATCAGGATCAGCAATTTTCGACACGCTTAATAACCTTGGAACAACAAACAATTCACCAGCTTCGATGGGTCTGTCAGCAACAAAACCACCGGAATCATGCACCTTCACTGTGCCGCTGCCTTTTACGATATAAGTAACCCGAATTGCTGTATCAACAGAAATTTCAGGATAGTACACAGCACTTCCATTTAACGTCACATGAATAGCACCAAGTCCAATGTCGCCAATCATTGGCAAGTTTTCGGTATTCAAATCCAATATCTCTCCACTGCCATTAGTGTCAAAGCGGGACGGGGCTGCTTTCTCACAGTTGAGTAACATGCCATCTCTTTGGTCCTGTTTAGGATCGGGCATTTCAAAGGGTGGATCAAGCTTGACGATACTGTTGACAAGCTGGGGACCAACAAGAGTTTTGAGAACACTTTATCCCGAATTCCATGCTCTGCCAACAAAATCAGGTGAAAAACAAGAGAAATTGCCATTCGACCCAGTCAACAAGAAGTCAGTGAATGAACCAGATTTAACTGCAGTTTTGGTATCACCAAGAAAGAGTATCTCAAGTTCTGTAGCATTTTTATTGTACCACCATGTGACAACTCCAACAGGAAGTGCAATAGCATCACCCTTTCTAATGGCTACTACTTTCTCTTCTTTTCCAGGAAGTACAATACCAGCAACACCCGTACCTGAATTCACATAAATGATTAGAGAGGAATGCAATGAATAGTTACCCTGAAAAGCAAATCCATCATCTATTAAGTGATGGAGAGCCCAAAAACAGTAGCACTAAAATCAGGAGCCTTAATGTGGATCGTGGATCTATAAATATCTTCACACAAGTAACTATCCTGGTATGACAAGCAACACAACAACTTCTTTAACTATGGAAATCCCTTTAGAAAATACATGAAAACTGAGTCTAAATTTCTCAGCTGATACAGGCCTGCAAAGTTAATTTATTAGCTTAACCATTTTGCCATGAGAGAAATAATTTTAGCAAAGTGATTTCTCTCCACCAGAATTCAAAGCACACCAAACCCAATTAAACCCACACATCCTCCACCACTAGGGTCACAACCAAAGACCAAAACAGCAATAAGATAGAGGTGGGAGAAGACATCTGTTGGGGCTGAACATCACAAATCAGAAACTATCAAGAAATTAAGTCAAACATCACTAAGACTACAATCCTTTATTTGGCTAAAATCAAGCAAGCAAAAATCCTTGAGATGCTATACGTATTCCGGTAAAATTCCAAATTGGGGGAAACCACATGAGTTCGAAATCAAGAATACAATCGTTAGGTCCACATACTAGTTATGTGAGAAACAATGGGAAATGTTTCTGCAGGGATTGATAACAAAGGATTGTTATCCACTGATTAATAATGAAGAGATTGTTATACATGTATTACTTACTTTAAATAGGCATTTGAGTCTTTAAATAAGTTAATACCTGCATTGCCAATACATATATTCTTATTCCACATTGTACACTGCATAAAATAATGGACAACAAGATTCCCACATCACATAAGGCCTCCCACCAAATTATTTATTCTTATACTGCCAACCAACCAAACAATGTATTATTTAGTGGAGTAATTTTATGTTGAGATTAAGTCTTCCCATCTACCACCTTCTCCTTCGTACACCATCTTTGCCCTCATTCGCACTGAAAAATCTGCCCACACATAGTGAAGTTTGAAACCACCCCACTCATCCATACTCTTCCCAATAAAACTGTCCTCTATACCCATACTCTCCCCTACCGGTGGAGCGATATCCGACACGGGCGGAGCTAGAAATTCTGTCAAGGGTTCAAGAAACACCACAGTAAAAAATTCTCTATATAAAGGAGATTCAACAAGTTATATATATATATATATATATATATATACACATACATATTTTTTTTACCTATATATGAAGTACAATTTTCTGATAATGGGGATACAATTGAACCCTGTTCACCATACATAGCTCCGCTATTGCAGTCTCTCGTTACCTCAAGTTAATATGAAATAATAACTGGATCAAACAAACAACAATTAATTTCTGTCATATATTTAAACGAACTAAATTACTATAAAACATCAATCACCACACATAATATTCAGAAAATATGTCGACATATCAAATCTATGAATTCTCAGTGATAACACCGTAGAATTAAGAAAACATTTCAAGTTGTATAGTTCAATTCAATTCACACGCTACAATTTCACCAATTTCTCTGTTCCACCCAATTTCAGTACAATTCAAAATAATGCAGGGCATATATATTCACTAGTTTCAAAATAAAATCGCAATTACATTATTTCACAATTCACAATTCACAATTTCACGATTCATAATTCAAAATATAATTGCAAAAACTAAAAAGGAAGAAGAAGATTACCGGGGAAATTCCAGGCGGCGCTGTTGCGAAACAGATTGAATGTGAATCGAAGAGTTGCAGGCTTTATAAAGGTGGCGGTTTACGTTGTAGGCCAGCTTGTTTTATATCGTATTGTTACTTCAAATATAATATTTGGTTTGATTATTACTTAAATTTTATTGTATTATATCCTTAAATTCATTGTTATATAACGATAAAAAATGTCATTTTATAGAATGACAAATTTGGTGGGCTAGCGTCATTTTTCTGCTTTTTTCCCCTCTCGTCTTACCCTTCTTTATTATTAAATAATCATATTTTATCATTTATCACACTTTTTTATATAATATTCTATTTCGTATCCTATTTTTATCAGTAATATTGCAAGTTTATTTTTCATATTATTGGTGTGTGATATTATGAAACGAAGGCAAATGATACAATATATCCAAATATTGTATTCATCAAACAATACAATACAACACAATACAATACGATACATTATGAAACGATATGTAAAAATAATCCAAACAAGCTGTTACAAATCGAGTCCAAGCCCAAACTGGAGCTTTTCTTAAGCAAATACTATCATTAAGAAATTTTCCAAATCTATCTTTATATAATTAGATAGATGACAAGTTTTTGAATAATAATTCTTTTTTTTTAAGAATACGCGCATTTTATTCATAAAGACTAAAGTAGTGTAGCACTATTACATGTAGTATTACTACTATCACAGATACCCTGGATGGCATCAACATTGTCTAGTTCAACTAGACTTTTATAAACATTAAATAACATAGTTCGTACTACAACAACACCTCTTTTGTCCTCCAGCATCCTGGATTCGACAAAAAGTGGTGGAACAGCATAACACAAAAGTTTATTTATGGTAGACTGTTTTGATCATTCCCTTGCCTTTTGATGAGCAGCTTCATTCCCTTCCCTGCAGTTATGCTTGAGAACCACTTGCCCCATTTTGGCCATTAACCACCTACAATCAAAAATAATATTGTTGTAAGTCATGTATCCCTTCTGGAGGTAATATATTACGCATGTGGAGTCCGTTTCCACTTCTAATGGAGTAAAGTTGTGTTCTGCTGCAATGGTTAATCCTTGATGGATCGCTTGGAGTTCTGCATGGATAGGAGAATCTGCATGAATTGATTTTATGAATCCAAGTGTCCAGTTTGAATCAGCATTTCTGATGAGTCCACCAATCCCTGCGACTAGTTTTCAGCTTCGAAAAGCACCATCGACATTAAGTTTGTACCAACCCTTAGGTGGTGCATGCCAACTGATACGTAGGGGGATTCTCTTCGAAGTGTTATTTTCTCTGTCAGTGAAAAGTTTGTATTCGAGGGCTTGTTTTACGATAGAAGAAGTTGATAAAGGATGTGAGGTATTGTTGATGTTGTTCTTGTTCCTGTTCAGCCAAAGGTTCCATATGATGAACGGGAAGAGATCCTCCCAGCTTATTATGTTGGGCATTATGGTTAAGTTAAAGCTATGGGGGTTGAGGTTTCTTAGATAGAGAAGCCAGTGATTATTTTGGCTGTTGCTCGTTTCGTTTGGAGGCTGGCGTAGGATTGAGTGCCAAAACTTCTGGCCATACTACAACGTAAAATAATATGTTGGATATCTTCTTCTCCATTTCTACAACACGTGCAAGTTGGGTCTATATTTATGCCAATGTATTGTAAGTACTTTTTGCATGAAATTCTGTCATGGTAGCATAGCCATAGAAAATAATTTATCTTGTTAGGACAATATAGAGACTAGATCCAGTCAAAGTTTTCTTTATTGTGCTCTTGATCACTACAAGACTCGTTAATAAGCTTGTAGCAGGACTTAGTAGAGAAGGAACCATCTGTGTCCCCCCCCCCCCCCCCAAATAAACTTAGTATGGAAGGTTACTAGAAGGTATGATAATGGAATTAATTTTGTTGATTACTATAGGAGGAATATCAAAGGAAATTTTATTTAAAGACCAAGTGTTATTTTGGTAGAGGTCTTTAGGTGTAAGATTTAAATCAGAGTTATTTAGAGGCCCCACTAGAAGTTCACGCAGTGGTTGGCAGTTAGGAATCTAAGCAGTGCCTTTAGAGCAAATTTCCCAACCAATCTTAAGGCTCTTCCATATGAAAGAATTGTTCTTGGGGGAATTTTTGATGTATTTGGTTATAAGAAGATTTGCCCGAGGGGAATGAGGGTAGTTTAATAGTCGCCAAGCAAGACTTGCTAGGAGTACTTTGTTTTTGGATTTTGCTTTTTTGACTCCTAACCCTCCTGTGGATTTATCAGTTGTAACAGTGTTCCAGTTGAGGAGATGTCACTTTTTTTTGCTATCCGTGGTACCCCAAATAAAATTCCTAATAATTCTATCAATATTTTGCAAGATTTTAATAAGTAAAAAAGTAAATTGCATAATGTAGTTAGGGATACTGGCTAGGGTAGAAATTGCAAGCGTGGTACGTCCAGCAATGTTGAGGCAGTTGGTTTTTCAGTTGGTCAGTTTGGTGCGCATGCTATCGAAGATATAATAGAAGTCCTTTATTTTAGGGGAGCAATTGTGAATGGGTAATCCCAAATATTTCTCAAAGTGGGTGGTGCTTTTAATCTTTAATTGACTAGATAGGTAGGAAATGTCATCCTTTGAGCAGTTGGAGGAGAAGTGAATTTTTAATTTCAAGTGGTTGATTTTTTGACCTGAAAGTTCACAGAAACTTGTGATTCAACTAAGAATAGTGCTGCAATATTTTTTGGTGACCTTGCCCATTAGTGTTAGATCATCCGCAAAAAACAGGTGTGAGAAATGTGGACCTTTGGACGTTACATTAATAGGGTCCCAGAGATTGATGTCTACTAAATAATTTATATAGCGTGATAATATTTCCATGCAAAGAATAAAAATATAGGGGGAGATTGGGTCGCCTTGACGGATACCTCTACTGGGGCTGAAATAACTAGTTTTGTTACCATTAGCCAGGATGGATAACTGGCTAGTGGTGATGCACGACATGATTAGCTTGGTAATTTTTGGAGGAAATTTTAAGTGGTGAAGGGTGGTATATGAACGGCCATTCAAGCCTATCAAAAGCCTTTTCAAGGTCAATTTTAATTAGCATGTTTCCTACCTTGCCTTTTTTTGTTATTGATGGACCTGATAAGTTCTTGAATGATGATAGCATTATCACTGGCCTTTCTATATTTCATAAAACTGGCTTGGTAAGGGCTGATGATGGATGCAAGGAATGGTTTAATTCTACTGGCAATGATTTTGGAGATGATTTTATAGATAGTGTTGCAAAGACCTATTGGTCTAAAATTCTTGAGGTTATTCGCGTTGGGAACTTTGGGGATGGTACAGATGTAGGTGTTGTTTATGGGATAGCGAGTAGAGCATTCCTTGAAAACTTTGTGGCAAAACGTGGTGACTGAGGGGCCTACAATATGCCAATATTTCTGGAAGAAGAAAGGGTGTAGGCCATCCGGACCTGGAGCCTTGAATGGTTTGAAGGAGTAAAATGGCATTGGTGATTTCCACATTTGAAAGGGGTTTATCCAAGGATGAGAGATTCAGAGTAGTAAAACTGGTCGGGCTGTTCATGATATGTTTCCAGTTAGTAGTTGTCACGGAGGTAGTGAAAAGGTCGTTAAATTTTTTTGTGGTGTGTTCTATGATAGCCTCCTGACTGTCAAACCAATTGCCATTATCATCTTTGAAAAATATAATTTTATTCCTTCTTTGACGATTGGAGGCACTAATGTGAAGAAATTTTGTATTTGCGTCTCTGTCATTAATCCAAGCAATTCTAGATCTTATTTTCCAGTGGTCTTCTTCTATTTTGAGGATACCATTATACTCTTTTTGAAGGTTATCTTCAAGATTTTTGAGGAAGTCGCATGTGTGATAATGATTGTAGGCTTGAAGGCCATTTAGCCTAGCAAGGATTCTTCTTTTTTCCTAAATATGCTACTAAATGTAGTGTCTTTCCACCTAATTACTTGATCTAGGAGGTGGCTTGTGGCAGTGATAAGGTTTTTGTGTGTCCAACTGGAGTATACAACATTAACAAAATCAGGATGATTATACCAAAACAGTTCTAGGTGAAAAGGCTTGGGACCTAAATTAATGTTGTTACTGGAGAGGGTAAGGAGTAGAGGGTTGTGGTCAGAGAGTACGGTTTTGGGAGATGAGTGACGAAAGCATTAGGGAAGAAATCAAGCCAATTTTCATTAACTAAAATATGATCTAGGCGCTCTTTAATAAGTCCATTCGATCTCTTTCTATGGTTGTACCAAGTTGTACCAAGTGAACTTGCATCCCTTAAAGCCAATATCAATTAATTTGCAATCACTAATATATTTCCAAAGTAAGGAAGATCTCTTTAGATTAACGGATCTATCACCAAGTTTATCTTTTCCCATAAAAACATCATTAAAATATCCACCCACCATTTTGGGCCATTTGTAACTATTATAAATATCTTTAAGGTTATCCCATAGATTATTTCTATTGTTAGTGCAAGTACTAGCATACATAGAACTAAAGAGCCAAGTTTTACGAGTGGTAATTACCTCAATCATTGCATGGATGGCTTGATCTCTTCGGATGAAGCTGTGGACATTAACAAAGTTACTGTTCCAAAGAATAACTATCCCTCATGCTTGTCCTTCTGCAGGTATTTCGATCATATTAGTGAATTCATGGTCATTTAGAAGTGTAGTGTGGGATTCCATTCTTGTTTCAAGTAAGGTGACTACGCAAGGTTTATGGGTGTCAATAAGGTCACGAAAGTGCCTACGAAAGTTATCATTATTCGCTCCATGAACATTCCACAGGATAATCCTAGCAGGTCTATTCATCAGTAGGTTTTGGGGGTTAGTTACATTCCTCCCCTCCTCTGGTGAGAGAGGTGGGGTTCGTCTGAGGCAAGGAACTAGGGTCACAGCATGTTTCCCTACAGTTGGTTCCTGAGGAGGCCTGATGTCCAGGGAGCACTTGTACAGTGCCATTGGACAGCTGAAGATGAACTTCTTGTCCTGCATCTCCCTGAACAGTAATACTTTTACCTCGCTTAGTCTTGTAAATTCCACTCTCGGCTCGAGGAGGTGTGGTTCTATTTGTTCTGTCTCGACCTCTTGGTTTGGTATTTGGTTGTTCCCGTTGATGGGTACATTCTCCTACATGGGAGCTGGTATATTCTCCTGAGGTGGGTTTTGGGTCTGTTGAGGTTGAGCTTCCCATGGAACAAAAATAAGGTTGAGAGTGGTAAGCTCCTCTGGTGGAAAGAATGGTAGGTTGAGTGGTGGTATTTGGTTGTTATAATGTGGGGGAAGGTTCCAGTGTGCATGCATGTCTTGAATTAGGTTAGGATTAAGGTTTGGGGTTAGTGGCTGCAGAATGTTGTTGATCCACATCTGGTTGACATAGTTGTTCATGGTCAGATGCATCCCCGCTGAGACTAATTGTGCTAGGTACTGGAAGTTTTGAATGATTAGCACAGTTTCCTGCCCATTGATCTCCATATTGAACGAAATTGCATGGCCCATGACCCCATTTCGATCCAGGAGAGTGGTTGTTGGTTTTGTGGAGTGGGTGGGGAGGTGTAGTAGATTGAAGGATTGGGCATTTGAATGGGAATATTGTCCATTATTTGGTTGCGTTGGTGGCTCTGAATTTGAATGAGTTTGTTTCTTCTCCTTAAGGACAATGGAATCCTTGGCATGATTTTATTCTTGATATATATTGGAGTTGTTTTTGGAAGTAGGAGTAATGGTATTAGGTATAGGTAAATCAATACTTATAGAGTCTATTTGCATGCAGAGGGTTTAGGGTAACCTAGAGGATTTGCTAAAATCTTTCGGTGGAACCTAGGGACATTTGTGAATTGCCATTGGCCATGTGGCTCTTGCATGCATTAAGTTTAGACAGGTGGTGAGTATTAATGGTAGTTGTGTTTGTAGTGTCCATAGTTTTGAGAAAATTCGGGACTGCGGAAGTGTCTTTAGGAGGATAGTGCTGCAAATTGGCGTGGTTAGTACTGTGATTGGTAGATTGGGGATGATTAGAGTGTGAGTAATTATCTGAGGTGGAGTGTTTGGGAGGTTTTAATGATTGAGAATGGTTGGGTACTACGTGGCTATTGGCCTTGTTACTAGAGTCCAAGTCAGAGGCCATGCATTGGTCTGTTGGAAAACATTCCCTTGTGCACAAGGTGGTATTGTCTAAATCTGTGGGCTTTAATTTGTTCGAATTTTGAAGATGATTGTGGGATGAGCCTCTTACGTGGGTTTGAGATCGCTTTTTGTCTATGTCATATTTATCAGTGGGATCCTTGCTAACATATTTAAGTTTTTGAGTGTTCAAGTACTTACATGTTGTTGCATTGAATATTTTAACACTAATACCTTCAGCCTCGTGATTGGAATTAGCTATGCCTCGTGGTAAAACATTTCGTTTTCTCGAGAAAGAGATTGTCTTCCATTTCTCTTCTTTTGGAACCAATGTTTGTGGTTGTTGGTTATCCTTCGTATTTGGTTGTCCCACTAATTCCATATGGCCAGTTGTTGGTTTAGCATAGGGGTAGTGGAGAATGGTGTGACCTAACCTGCCACAGTTTTTGCAAAGGAAGTGTTCACCTTCATATTGAATTAGCTGCTTGTGGGTTCTAATGAGGATGTAGGATTTGACTGGTGTGTCCATAGGTACTTCAACGCAAAGTCGAGCATATCTTCCCCTAACAGTTGCAGATGTGCATGCGTCGATTTTGAGAAGTCTACCAATTTTATTTCCAATTGTAGTATTAGGCCATCGTAGAATTCCGTTGGGAGGTGAGGTAGTCGAATCCAAATTGCTGATATATGTGGTTTGGCCTCATTTGCTACAAAATTTGGAGACCACCTCTATATTGATAGTTAGTAACCGTTTATGAACCATGGCCCATGTTGTAGTGCTCGTGCCATGTTATCCTCTGAATTGACCTTGACTATGTAGTAGTCTGTACCTAAGTCAATTAGTGGAAAAGATTCTGTGACTTGCCACATTTCTTGCACCTTTTTTTGAGGTATTGGTGCTGGATTCTCTTACTAAGTAGTTTTATTATTAGAGAGTATCTCCAGGGATGATAGAATCGCTGAAGGTCGTCTGCTGATAGGCTAACTTGTAGGTCTCCTTCGTGCTTCTCTATTTCATGCTCAGTGGGCTCCTCAGTGTCATGCTATATGGATAAGATAAAAACATAAACAATAATTTCAAGAAATGAAAAAAAATATAATTTAACTTCTTATGTAGTAATCTTAATAAAAAAAAAAAATTAAACTTTCATATTGAGTACAAACGGGAAAGAAGAATTCAATTTAATTTTTTATTGAACATAATACAAAAAAAATTAATTATTACAACTATTAGTAGATGTATAATATATATTAAAAGAACTTCTCTGTGTAACCTTTGAACTAATTCAATACCATCTATTTAGAAAAATTATAATAATTACATTCGTATTATAGATAAATACTAAATTAAAAAAAAATCATAGAACAAAAACTAACACATAAAGAGAATAATTTTTCAAGTTTAAATTATAGAACAAAACCGTGCCAAGTGTCATGACTATAACATTTCAAGTTTAAATTTTTAGGACAAAACTTCAACAAAAGTTACAAATTTTAAAATAGAAAATAGAAAATTAAACCTGCCAAATTTTAAAAATTAATATTTTGATAGAAAATTAAAATATAAAAATTAAACCTGCCAAATTTAAAAAATTAATATTTTCTCCCACATTTAAGAAAAATTAATACTTCCTCCCACGTTTGTTTGCCAATTTTTTTTAATGTTTATTAAACCTTCCAATACAAAAAGAAATTAATATTTTCTCCCACATTTTTTTGTGCTACAGTTTGTAATTTATTTATATGCTTAATATTTTTTTACACAGAAACAAGAAAAAAGGAAGAAAAAATAAACCACCCGAAAATTCAACCCCACGATTGATGTCTTCCCAACGTAGGCTTGGAACAACAATTCTAACATACCTCTATAATTAATTGTTATCCACGTTCTCTTATACAAATAATTATTTATGCGATTTCTTCTTTCAAGTATCCGCATCAAGTCAAGTGACAACCTAATAATAAGTCACTTCGCATTGCTCAAGACAATTGACAATATTAGGATAAGACAATGAATAATATAATAAAATTAATTAGTTTAGAATTAGTATGGTTAATTTTGCTAATATGGTTGTGAAACGCGGCATTTCTAATTACATTAGACATTGAAGATTTTTATGATTTGTGTTGCTAAGTTATGTAAAAGTTGGATGTAATTTTGTAAATGTCAACACGAAAATCTGCAAAATTATCCAAGCGTCAAAATTACTAAATAATTAATTTAATATTTAAAAAGATACGTAATTAACCTTATTCCTAGTGTCACGACCCAAAATCCCTCCGAATGAGTCGTGATGGCACCTAGTCTCTAAAATTAGGTAAGCCAAACATATACCGAAAAGATAACAGATTCACTAAATAGTTATTAATCATGAACTGGAAATTTTTATATAATCCAATAATCCCAAGGTAGATACATAATATCCCAAAACCAGTAGTACAAGTCATAAGCTTTTCTACGAGTCACCAGAAATAACAACACAATACATCACTGTCTCGGAATAATAGAAAACATTGGAAATAAAAGATAACAGAAGGTGACTACGGAGCATGCGAACGTCAAGCAAGTATACCTTGAAGTTTCCAACCGCGCAGACATAAGTATCAAACTATAACGATCCGACCGGTTGTTTTGAGCATTTGCATTCCGTTCAGCTATTTGAAGTCTTGAGCAGCATCGTATGATGTATTATGACTTGTGTGAATCGTCAGTTTTGGTTTTCAAGTTATTCGGAATTGATTTGGAAGAATGAACTTCATGATTGAAGTTTTAAGTTGTAAAAGTTGATCAAGTTTGACTTTTATATATTTGACCACGGATCGGAGTTTTGATGGTTTCGTTAGGTCCGGATGGTGATTTTGGACTTGGGCGTATGCCCAGATTTATATTTGGATGTTTCTTGAAGGTTCTAGCGTTAATTGGCGAAAGTTGGTAATTTGGAGTTTTGGAATGTTTATAAGTTTGACCGGAAGTTGACTTTGGTGATATTGGGTTCATATTTTGGTTTCAGGAGTTGGAATAGCTTCGTTATATCATTTGAAACTTGTGTGCAATATTTGGGGTCATTTCGAGTTGATCTGATATGGTTTGGCACGAGTTTTGGAAGTTAAATGTTCAAAAATTTATTAATTTTGATTTGAGGTTCGATTCGTGGTTTTATGTTATTTGATGTGATTTGAAGCTTCGAATAAGTTCGTATCGTGTTTTAAGACTTATTGGTATGATTGAATGGGGTCCCGAGAGGCTCGGGTGTGTTTTGGATCATTGATTGAGAAACTAGTTAAGTTAAGGATTTGGAGTTTGACCATGGTCAATATCAGGTCAAGATGACCTCTTTTCGGTGTTTTGAGTGCGCGAGCATGTTCGTAGAGTGTTTTATGACTGAAAGCATATATAATTTGTGTCCGGGAGGTTCGGAATAAGTTTTGAGTGCTAAAACGAAAATTCTTTCGTTACTGATTTTCTGGTGCAAAATAATTACGAAAATGTCATTTTTTATTCCTTAAATTTTCAAACTTCATTTAAAACTTCAAAATATCATATCCCCCTCATTATAAGGCCAAATTGGGTGATTCAAAAGCCTAACTTGACTAAAATTTTACAACAAATCCATTGAAGGCATCAAAAGCGAGTTTCAAGATTGTTTGGTATATAAAACAAGGTAGAACAGCTGGACAAACAATATTTAATATCGAGAGTTTGTTCATTTGGTCATATTTTGAGTTGGGAAGCTCAGATTTGGGCAACTTTTGAGGCGATTTTCACCATATGAATTGGGTTAAGTGTTCTCTACTCGATTTTGATTATATTTCGTGAATCTATTTTCGTTTATGGTAATTGGATTGTGAATTTTAAAGAGACAATTGAGGGTTTTTGTCCGAAGTTTCATAGAGAGAATTTTTGAGTTTTGAATATCGATTTGAAGTCGGATTTAAGTAAAACTAGTATGGTTGGACTCGTAATTGAATGTCTTGTCGGATTTTATATGTTTTGTTGAGTTTTGAGGCGTGGGCCCGGGTTGGACTTTTGGGTTGATTTTGGGCTTTTGTTAAAGATTTGATCTTTATCAATTGGGTTTGTTTCTTTTGGCATTATTTGATGTATTCGAGTTGCTTTTGGCTAGTTTTGAGCCGTTCGGAGGTCGGTACACACGAGATAGAATTTTTTGGAGCATCGCTTGGCTTGCTCGGTATTCGATTTGACTTGTTCGAAGTAACACTTCTAAACTTGATACTGAGGGTATGAAATCCTGAATTACGTGTTATGTGTTTTCTATTGAGGTGAAACACATGCTAGGTGACGGGTGTGTGGGCGTGCACCATGTGAATCGTAACCCCATTATTTCTGTGATATTGAGTAGTTACCTGATCTTATTTGTAACCATGAAATCTCTACGTACTAGAGCCATTGAGCTGGGATCCATGTTAAAAATCATGTCTAGGCTACATGCTTATTCTGTTGGGACCAACTGAGGTTATACTGCTGTTGAATTATTTGTTTAAATTAAAATTTCATACTCGATGATGTTCATTTATTTCATATCATATCTCAGTCTCTGTTGCTATTTATTGACACATCATATCATCATTTTTAGGCTAGTTTTATGGCATTGTGAGCCCGAGATACTGGAGAGATTGATGATTGAGTGAGGCCGAGGGCCTGATTGTGAGTGATATTATGGGATCGGACTGAACGCCGCATCATGTTATTGATTTATTCCTGGATCTAGCTTATTATGGTACTTGGGCTGAAGGAGCCTCTCCAGAGTCTGTACACACCCCAGTGAGTGCAGTTGATTTATATTGAGAGATGGATCTTCCCTGGACATGGATCTTGTCTGAATTATTTATACCTGGGGATGGATCTTGTACTGAGTGACTGATGGTCAGTTGATGTATATATTCCGGGATGGATCTTCCCTGGGCTGAATTGGCCATATACAATACTAAGTGACTGAGCGTATCGAGTGATTGAGCATGATGAGTGGAAAGTGTGAGACATTGAGATTGAGTACTCTGAGAGTGTGAGTACATGAGCTCATCACTGAGAAGCATTGCATTTGACATGTATACTTGAGATACATGCATAGAGATGCATTTTTTACTGCCACTCCGATTTTGGTGTCATTCATGATTTCACATGCATATTAACATGTAGGCATAGAGACGTATTTTCCTTATGCCATTTGATAATGAGACATCTTATCTGTTGTCGAAAAGTTTTTGGGAAAAATCACAGTTTTCAAACTTACTCATATATTTGGTGATTTCAGTAAAAGATTTGGGTCTTCACTGATATACTTGAAAAGCAAGCCTATTTTTCTGGAACTGTGGACGAGCTGAGCATTTTATCTCTGAGCTACTTCTTTTATTACTTCCATTATGTTGTTATGAACTGTTGTTAGCTATTGGTATTGGACCCCGACCTGTGTTCCAGCTCGTCACTACTTTCAACCTAAGGTTAGGTTTGTTACTTATTGAGTACATGAGGTCAGTTATACTCATACTACACTTCTGCATGTTGTGTGCAGATGTTGGATGCTGATGTTGCTGTGTTGGACGAGAGCTGAATTTGAAGACGTACCTGCATTCCGGTTGTAGCTGCTTCTTGTTCATGGCAGCCTTAGAATTAAAAAAAAATCTGTTTATGTACATTTCAGACAGATGATGTATTTATTTCATACCAGCTTTGTAAATTCTAATCTTAGAAGCTCATGATTTGTATTACGAGTTCTTGGGGAATGTATAAGATTCAGATATTTTCTTTTACTTAATTGTCTGATTAAATTTTATTGGAATTGGATAGTTGATAATTGGCTTAACTAGCGGGTTGGGTTAGGTGCCATCATGGCTAGTTGGATTTTGGGTCATGACACAAACCAACGTGATCATAAGTACCTGGATCTACACAAAAATATGTAAAAACGTAGTATGAGTACACCACAATATATCCAGTAAGTATCGAGTATACCCCCGGTAGAGTAGTGACGAGGCCATGTCAAGATACCTACCAGACATGTAAACCTGTGTAGGATATGACATAAAGCTAACAAGGAAAGAATATCAATGTAAGGCCAATAGCAGAAGGAATTCAAATTAGAATCA
This sequence comes from Nicotiana tomentosiformis, assembly GCF_000390325.3. Taxonomy (NCBI): domain Eukaryota; kingdom Viridiplantae; phylum Streptophyta; class Magnoliopsida; order Solanales; family Solanaceae; genus Nicotiana; species Nicotiana tomentosiformis. The sequence continues at coordinate 118,845,507 of NC_090822.1, forward strand.
ACAGTGAAGATAGGGGGAACACGAATGGCAACGAGAAATAACCAAGTAATTAGGCAACAACATAGTCGGGGTACAGATGAAGTATGAATGTGTTCAAGTAAGGAAAACGATGACAACTCAATCAATCAAATCATTCCTAATACACGAATTTCAACAATCTCACTTCTCGTAATCTCAGATCATAAATCACAACTTCCGAACGTTAACACATGGCACATTTTTCATATCACTTTCGCACGGCAAAATCCACGTGCTATCAGGTACATAGTATCCATGCCAAATGCTAATAAATAATATTCACGGGATCTATTCATATATAATAAAGTAAAATTATAGTTTCTGAACCAAACAGGAAATCAATAAGAAAATGAGTTTATTTTGGAAAACATTTGGATGAAAAGAATAACATTTTCAAATAAAATAAGGCATCAGATAAGCTACTGATTTGAATATAGAATTTAATAAATTACAACATAATAGCAATTCCTTTTTAAGTAAAATGGAAACATCAGATAAGATAAGGAGATTAAGTTGAGAAATCGATTCAAGTGAAATGTGACGACTATTAAAAATAGTAAGGTACCGAATGAAATGACGAGTTTTAACTTTAGAGTCACATAAGGTAAGCATGTTATTAATTCTTTTAATTAAAACCGTTATGTTACTACAACCCGACATGGTATGAGATAATGACTCACCGTAGTAAATTCATCTTGAAATCAATTTACCAAAATAATAGTAATAGGAAAGGAAAACAGGAAATGCCGGCAAAGCAGCAAACTAATGAAAACAACTCAATCCTCGAAAAATCAATAAAAAGTAGAAATACCAATACTCAAAGTCTCGTACGAAAGAACCGAAGCCAACACAATCCAACAAGGAATACAAAACACATAAACTGTTGCGGCGCACAACCCGATCCCACCGTACAACGGATCCTCCCTTATTCTACCATGTAAATATCAATAATAATAATAAATAAATATATATGTTGCGGCGCGCAACCCGATCCACCATATAATCAGAATCAATATCATAATTCTCCCTTATTTTGCCATATCAATCCACCCCTATTTCACCTGTTGCGGCACGCAACCCGATCCCACCTTATAATCAGAGTCAATATTATAATTTTCTCTTATTTTACCATATCAATCCACCCTTGTTTCACTTATTGCGGTGTGCAACCCGATCACACCGTATCAATATAAATCCTTCTTTTTTCACCTGTTACGACGTGCAATCTAATCCATAAATACATCAATAACATCAACAATCCAATACTCAATTTACAAGAATTTCTACAATCATAGGGTAAGAGTACACGACAACGAAGGAATCACGTAAAAAAAATCAAGGAACGCAACAAATATTACAAAAGCAACAGGACAAGTGAAGCACGTAACAACTAAGGTGTACAATTATAACAATTAAAACAAGTGGCAGATAAGCACGAAGTCATGGAAGAAACGCAACAATTAAGAGGTCACAAGACAATAAGGAAGGCAACAACTTCAACTAACACATATAAGTGCACAATATCAAGTAAGAAGTACAATGAGTACTAATAATGTCAAATAAAGTATATAAGAGTAGATTAACGATGAGAGACATAACACGTCATGGCAATTCACTTAAAGGCATGGAAAGAGTCTAAATAACCTAAACCTGTCAAATATCACATAAGCTTAATTAATCCCCCAGGTATCGGGACCTGAACTAACCCGTGTACCCACTCGTTACCTTGCATACACGGCTTTCACGTAACACGATTAGCACAATCAAGTCGAATCCTAAGGGGTAGTTCCCCCACACAAAGTTAGACAAGACACTTATCTCGAAGAAGCTAAATCAATACTCTAAAATTACCCTCTCGTGTAAAACAACCTCCGGACGGCTCAAATCTATCCAAAATAACTTCATATCATAAATAAAAGCCATAGGAAACAATTCCGAATAATAAAGTTTTGATGTTTAAAGAAAAATTAAAAAGTCAACCCAAAAGTCAACCTCGGGCCCGCACCTCGAAACTCTACAAAATTTATAAAATCCGAACACCTATTCCCATACGAGTCTAACCATACCAAAATTATCAATTTCCGACATCAATTCGGCTTTCAAATCCTAATTTTATATTTTGAAAGTTTTTACAAAAAATCTCATTTCTTCCAATTCAAATTACTAATTTAATGTTAAAAACAAAGATAGAATGATGAAATATAATCAAATCCGGATAGGGAATACTTACCCCAAACCAACACGTGAAAATCCACTCCAAAATCGCTCAAATCTGAGCTCTCTAACTCAAAGTGATAAAATATCAAAAACCCTCGAAATAGAGTACTTTATGTTCTGCCCAGCGATTCCTCTTACGCAATCGCAAAGAACAAATTATTGCCCGGTGAAAATAAAGCTTCGCGTTCGCGGCACAAACCTCGCGAACATGATAAAAAATGACCAGAGTCTTCGCGAACGCATGTACACAAACGCGAACGCGGTGAGTAAAAGTCCACCAGCTCCCAGCTCCACTATGCGAACGCGAGGAGACAGGTGCGAACGCGGATAATGGATAGATAAAGCATCGCGAACGGGTGCCCAAGATCGCGTCCATGATGAACAAAATTCTCGAGCTCCCACGAAACCTTCCGCGATCGCATCATCATCTTCGCGATCGGGAAGAATAACAGGCACACCAACAAATCAGCAGTCCAAAACATAGAGAAATAGCTTATAGCCCATTCGAAATATACCCGAGGCCCCCAGGACCCCGTCGAAGCATACCAACAAGTTCCATAACATAACGCGGACCTGCTCGAAGCCTCAAATCACATCAAACAACATCAAAACTATAAATCGCACCTCAAATCGAACTTAATGAACTTATGAACTTTCAACTTCTAAAACTCGTGCCGAAACATATCAAATCAACCCGGAACGACGCCAAATTTTTCATACAAGTTTCGAATGACACAACAGATCTATACCAACTCCCGAAACCGAATTTCGAACCCGATATCAACAAAGTCAACTCTCGGTCAAACCTCTCAACCTTCCAAACCTTCAACTTTTTAATTTTCGCCAAAATGTGCCGAAACCTTCTAGAAATATTCAAGTGCAAATCCGGTCATATGCCCAAGTTTAAAATCACCATCCGAACGTAACAGAACTATAAAAACTCTGATCCGGGGTCAAACACCCAAAAATCAAACTTGGTAAACTCTTCTAACTTAATGATTCAACTATGAAATTCATTCTTCCAAACTAATTCAGAATCACCCGAAAATCGAAACCGATGATACACACAAGTCGTAACACACAAGGTGAAGATACTCATGACCTCTAACTGCTGAACTGGCTGCAATTGCTCAAAATGACCAGTCGGGTCATTACTCTAGTAAACACCTAACCCCAGCCACATCTTTTTTTTTTTAAAAAGAAAAGAACTACGGCCCTTAACTCCATCACCAACATCGTTTTAATTAAAAATATATTATTCTCTGAATCTCAATCTGATCGAAATTAAGCCAGCATATTTCAACATTCTCACAAACGGTGACAAACAGTCCGAACAATATACACATGAAATTGTGCATTATAGCAAAGTTTCTTGGTTGTCCAAAATATTCTCCAAGGGATATATCTATCAAAACGGGTAACTTTCTAACCTATTAATTGTATTACTACTGTTATGTTATTGTTGCAGCAATAATTATCAGTTGATGGGTTTATATAATAATATTATCTACTATTTCATGAAGAAAATCAAAAGATGATAAATGTTTTTAAATATTTTAAATGCAAACTTTATCCTGGTTTTTTTTATTTCTTCAAGTACTTAATTAATAAAATTGTAATTCAAGCAAAAACAGTAGAATTTGGATACTTGAATGTATGAATATCCAGTGCATTTACATATCTATAAAATAATATCATTTATATGCTTCTTTGTGTGTTTCGTATTTTTCAAGTATATTATCTTATAAAATTTATATTTAATATTCTTCGTGCAACACAGAGTATGAATACTAGTTTTATAGAATAACAAAAGGAAAACAATGAATTAAGAGACACATTTTTACGAGTTTACATATTTATACATATATTAGCTACTATATCCATCCAGTTTAGTGGTACCATTCTCCATTTTGGTTCAATCCAAATTTGTGTCCAATTTCACAAAGCAATATTTCTTTTCTCCACACCTCTCAATAAGTTTCACTACAGTCAGACCTATCTATAACATCCCTATATAACAGCTATTCACTATAAAAATTAAGTTTTTCTCATAACCGATTTTTAGAAGTTATATTTTACCTTTATATAACAACTTTTTACCTAAAATAGCAACAACCATATTTATAACAAAACGCTCTTTATAAAATTGCCCCTCCATAACAGCCATATAGAATCTTTAAGATTACTAATAATAATTCTAAAAATATGCACACAATCTTTTTCATTACACAAAGTTTCTATCTTGCATAAGATATAAAATATAACGACCCGGACAGTCGTTTTGAGTGTATTAGCCCCGATTCTCTATTTACTACTTTTTCCGTATCTGTTTCTGCTTATGTGACTTACCAGAAGGTCTTGTTTTTGGTTTCGGAGTATTTTGGGATACTTAGTCCCTAAAACGGAAGCTTAAGTCTTAGAATTTTGACTGTAGTCAAAATTATGTGAAGACGACTCCGGAATGGAGTTCCGTCTGTTCCGTTAGCTCTGTTGGGTGATTTTGGACTTTGGAGCGTACCCGGGCTGTGAATTTGAGGTATGTAGCTAATGTAGGCTTGAAATGGCGAAAGTCAATTTTTTGGGAAGTTTAATCGGGGGTTGACTTTTTGATATCGGGGTCGGATTTCGATTCCGGAAGCTGGAGTAGGTCCGTAATATTAAATATGACTTGTGTGCAAAATTTGAGGTCAATCGGACGTGGTTTGATAGGTTTCGGCATCGGTTGTAGAAATTTGAAGTTTCAAGTTCATTAAGTTTGGATTGGAGAGTGATTCATATTTTTTTGTTGTTGTTTGATGTGATAGAAGGCTCGACTAAGTTCATATGGTATTTTAGTAGGTATGTTTGGTTGAGGTCCCGGGGGCCTCGGGTTGATTTCGAGTGGTTAACGGATCATTTTGGACTTAGGAAAGATAGCAGATTTCTGGTATTTTTGTTGCAGACTTTTCTTCATCACGTTTGTGAGAGATGTCTCGCGATCGCGTAAGGCATTTGAGAGGCCGGCTAGAGTTTTTCTTCGTGTTCGCGAAGATTGGGACGCATTCATCAAGGTGTGGTCTGTGTGTGCAACGCGAATGCTAGAATAGTGTCGCGTTCGCGAAGAGGAGTGAGGTAGCTGGGGATCCCAGGCCCCTGGTCTACGCGTTTGCAGGGCAGGGCTCGCGTTCGCAAAGGGTGATGTTGGTAATGCTTCACGTTCGTGAGGCTATGGTCGCGTTCGCAAAGAGTTAAGTTGACGGGCAGGAAGATTGGTCCACGCGAACGCGAGAGGGTGGTCGCGTTCGCAATGAAGGTCCATCTGGGCAGATTTAAAAGATTAGAAACGAGGGTTTCAAGTTCATATCATAAAATTAAAGTGGGAGCTCGGCAGAAGGTGATTTTTGGATAGATTCTTGCGTGAGTGTTTGGGGTAAGTGATTCCTATCCAATTTTGGTCAAATCCCTTGATTATGCCTTTAATTCCACCATCTAATTTGTGATTTGGGTGAAAACTTTGGGAAAAAGAGGAAGAATTCTTGAGTTAGATTTTTGAGATTTTGAATGGGATTTTATTAGCGGATTTGGGTAAATGTGATATGGTTAGATTCGTGAGTGAATGGGCTTTCGGGTTTTGCGACCTTTGTCGGATTTTGAGACATGGGTCCCAGGGCCGGTTTGAGTCTATTTCGGATTTTGGCTTACAATTTTGTGTTTTTCTTGTGGAATTGATTCTTTTAACCTATATTAATTATATCGTGCTACTTGTGGCTAGCTTCAGGGCATTTGGAGATTGATTCGAGGGGCAAAGGCTTTGCGGAATAGGATTTTGCGCGGTTTGAGGTAAGTAACAGTTTTAAATCTGGTCCTGAGGGTATGAAACCCCGGATTATTGGATTATGTGAGTATTTTGGAAGTGATGCACATGCTAGGTGATGGGCATATGGGCGTACACCGTAGGAATTGGGACTTGGTCCATTCCGTGAAACTGTAAAGTTGGATAACTTGTTGCTAGCTATATGCTCTCCCTGTGTTATAGAAATTTGATTGTAAATCATGTTAGAAATCATGCTTAGGCTATGTGATGGTACTATTGGGACCCGTAGAGGTTGCGTACTTGTTGAATTACCTGCTAATTATTGTCTTATACTCAGTCATGGTTTTACTTGCATATTATATCTTAGCCTCTTCTTGATTCTTGTTGATACACTATGTTATCTTTGTTTGGGCCGATTTTTGTGATTTTCGAGAGCCCGAGAGACTAGAGATGTTGATGACTGAGTGAGGCCGAGGGCCTGTCTGTGAGGTATTGATACTATGGCACGTGAGTTATCCGTGCAGTACGTGAGTTGTTCGTGCGGATCACATATTGATACTATAGCACGTGAGTTGTCCGTGTGGATATAGCGCTTGGGCTGAAAGGAGCCCCTTCGGAGTCTGCACACCCCTAGTGAGCGCATGTACCTATTGAGTCTGAGTACTGAGGGCTAAGAGCCGAGTGATTGAGTTGTTGTGACGAGTTGAGTGACTGTTGCCCCGAGAGGCTGTACTTGATTTCATTTTTTGATGCACTTAGTTGTTGTTTGTCATTGTTGTGAAATTTCTGAAGGATTTTATATTCGGATCACCTGAACTTGAACTATATAAAACTGAGTTGACTTAGACTGCCGGATTTGAAAGCATGTCTATTCTTTGCTGGAACTATTAAAAATGAACTATATTTGTATAGCTCGTCACTACCTTCTCAGTTTCTTATTTAGTTTTGTTACTTACTGAGTTAGTTGTACTCACGCTACACCCTGTATTTCGTGTGCAAATCCAGGTATTCCCGGTCGTAGCGGGTGTTGATATTTGAGCAGCTGATTTCGGAGACTATCGAGGTAGCTGCATGGCGTTCACATGCCTTGGCTCTCCTTCATTATCTTATTCTCATTTCAGTTCTTATTCCTTAGATGTTGTATTAGACTACTCCTGGTGTAGATGCTCATGTACTCAGTGGCACCCCGATGTCGGGCTATTTTTTCGCACTTATGCTTTGGGTTTTACCCCGTTTTTATGAAAAACTCCGGTTATTTTAAATATATTAATTTATTTCTGTTAAATGTTGAAAGTGTTTTGGAGATGTCGGCTTGCCTAGTATCACGATATGCATCCTCACGACGGGTTAAGTTTTGGGTCGTGACATAAAATTTGAAGATTTGCATATGATATCTTTTCCATTGGATATATTCAAAAAAATATTTAGATAGAAATTTATCTGTTACGCTTTTAGATTGTCTTCAAAGGAAAACTATTGGATACCTTTTTACTGAAAATTTGGACACGAATCTTGGCCAATTCAAGCGTTATATCGCTAGTATCTACGAAACAAGCTACAATTACAAAGTTCTGCCTTCAATCTTGATTTTTTTTTAATTTTTTAGATAGCTTTAAAATGTCGGTCTTAGAGTTTAAATCTTTATACTTTTAGTTATGAATTTATTAATAATGTATTAGCTTTCTTCAATATTTAACTAGCTAAATATGCATATGTTTTGAGATTTTAAATTTGAATAATTTTCTTATCTTTTATATGTAACATTAAAAAAAAAATTAGATAATTTTATCTATAACAGCCAAAAAATATCTAAACGACAAATGATGTTATAGGTATATAATATTTATTTACTATAAAAGCCAAAACATATCGGAACAAACGAGGCTGTTATAGAGAGGGTTGACTGTATAACTAAATAAGCACCTTAAAAATAAAATAAATAAAAATTGGAGTCGTGGAATCAACCACTAATGCTTATATCAGGGTAGGTTGCCTACATCACACCCACTTGAGGTGCAATCCTTTTCCAAACATAGCATAAACACAGGATATTTCGTGCACCAGGCGGTCACGACCCCAAATTCCCTCCGTAGGATGTCGTGATGGCACCTAGTCTCTAAGACTAGGTAAGCCTATAAATACAGAATAAAAATCTAAATCTGAAATAAATAAACTACAATTCAAATAATTTCAACTTCCAAAACCCTGTAAAAATAAGTCACAAGCTTCTAAGAATTTTTTCTCAATGTCTCTATATATATATATCAAGGTCTAAAGAAAATAAGGAAGCACCACAATAAAGATAGAAGGGGACTCCGGAGTCTGCGGATGCTGGCAGATATACCTCGAAGTTTCCGTGCATAGGTAACTCACTGATGTCGGGGCTGGTAAGGAGTACCTGGATCTGCACAAAAAGATGTACAGAAGCATAGTATGAGTACACCACAGCGGTATCCAGTAAGTGCCAAGCCTAACCTCGGTAGAGTAGTGACGAGGTCAGGTCAGGCCCTACTGGAAAATAATAATTGCATTGTAAAATATTTAACAATATAATAAAATAAAATGATAATGGAAATGAATCAAGTAGCATGTCACCATTTAATTACACAAAATAATGGCAAATAATATCTCGTGGAATCAAAACAGAATTCCTTTCAACTTTATAAAAATCACAACAAATAATCAAAGGCAACTATGGCCATAAATCAATATCAACAAGGGCACTCACGAGGTACCGCCTCATAGTCCCAAATCATAAATAAATTCACAATATCTCTTCTCCTTATCTCACCGCGGGAGCCTTCACAATTTATTTTAAAGAAAATATTTTTTCCGAAATAGCATCCCGCGTTTTAGCCATCCTTATCACACCGCATGACTTCTAGTAGTTTCCCTACTAGCCACGCGTATCAAGCCACGCTTATCTCACCGCATGCATTTCAATACCCAGACCTTATACCACTGCATGTATATCAATATCACAATATATCACAATTTGCACCTCAAGTGCTCAAATAATTTAACTTGCCAACATAATTCAACAACAATATTTTTCACAATAAAGAGCTCACGGATCATGCCAAAATAAATCATCAATAATATTTTTTCATAATAAAGAGCTCACGGATCCATCACAATGAGTACGAAAATCTTACACAAATATTCAGGAATAAATAATTCAGCAAAATAATATTTCAAAATCTTTAATACGTTGCTTCAATACCAAATTTAAAATGTCAAATAATTCATATTAATAATATTTAAATTAAAAAAAATCAATTTCAAATAATGCACAAAATAAAAGAAACCAAGTTTCAACTAAACAGGTAAAACAATTAGCAGGAAAAAGGTCGAGCAAATTTAAAGTATACAAATCAAATCAATGATGGAGAATATAACAAGATTTAATAATTTAATTAATATGCAACATTGATCTTCACAATTTAAAAACATAATCTTTCACATTTAGTCCGTCTACACACTCGTCACCTCGTGTATACGACTTTCATCACATTACAATTAATACAATCCTAGGGGAAATTTTTCCCACACAAGGTTAGACAAGTCACTTACCTCGACTTGCTCCAATTTAACCAAGTAGTATGCCTTTTTCTCGATTTTCTAACTCCGATCAACTCGTATCTAGTCATAATTAATTCGATACAGTCAACAAAAATTATAGAAATCAATTTCATAAGATTATACTATATTTTTCAATAAAATTCAAAATTAGCTCAAAAATCGCCCATGGGGCCCATATCTCAGAATCCAGCGAAACTTATAAAATCCGATAACCCATTTAATTACGAGTCCAACCATACCAGTTTCACTCAAATCCGACTCCGAATTGACACAGAAATCTCAAAAATTTGTTTCTATGAGATTTCTAAAAGTTTCTCAAAACTTCAATCTCGATAAACTAATTAAATGGTGAAAACAATGATATATTCGTGTATATAGACCAAATTCGAGTTAGAATCACTTATCCAAATATTTTTTCTTGTAAATCTGTCAAAATCGCTTCTGCTCAAGCTCAAGTTCGTCAAAAATGACAAATGGGACGAAATTCCCTCTTTTATAAATCTGCCGAGGCAGCCTTCGGAACTAGGCCTCGATCGTGGCTTTGATCATGGACCTCGAGTCTAGGCCTCGATCGTGGCTTCGATCACAGGCTCGAGCCGGGGCCTTCGGTCATGGCATCGAGTCTGGGCCTTCGATCATGGCCTCGAACACGGCATTGATCTTGAGCCTTCAATCACTGGCCTTCGATCATGGCCCTCGAGCCTTGCCTTCGATCATGTCTCTCGAGCCTGCCTTCAATCCTCGGCTCGATTTCTGGGCTTCGATTTTTGGACTCGACTTCTGGGCTCGATTGCTCAGCAGAAGAAATATTGCAGCAGCTTTTTGCAGCAGCTGTTTAAGTCCCATTTTTGATCCGTTAACCATCCGAAACTCACCCGAGGCCCTCGGGACCTCAACCAAATACACCAATAAGTCCTAAAATATCATACGAGCTTATTTGAAACCTCAAATCACATCAAACAATGCTAAAATCACGAATCATGCTCCAATTCAAGCTTAATGAAACTTAGAATTTCCAACTTCTACATTAGATGTCGAAACCTATCAAATCAAGTCCGATTGACCTCAAATTTTGCACACAAGTCATAAATGACATAACTGAGCTATGCAAATTTTTGCAACTGGATTCCGACCCCGATATCAAAAAATTAACTCCCCGGTCAAACTTCTAAACTTTAAATTCCTATTTTAGCCATTTCAAGTCTAATTTCACTACGGACTTTCAAATAAAATTCCGATCAAGCTCTTAAGTCCAAAATTAACATACGGAGCTGTTGGAATCATCAAAATTCTATTCCGGGGTCGTTTGCACATAATTCGATATCCGATCATTATTTAAACTTAAACTTTAAATTGTTTTTATCAAAATTCAATATCTCGGACTAGGGACCTCGGAATTTGATTTCGGACATACGCCCAAGTCCCAAATCACGATACGGACCTATCAGAACTGTCAAAATACTGATCCGAGTCCGTTTGCTCAAAATATTGACCAAAGTCAACTCAATTGGGTTTTAAAGCTTTAATTCACATTTTAATCCATTTTTCATATAAAAGCTTTCCGGAAAATTTTACGGACTGCGCACGCAAGTCGAGTAATGATAAATAGTGCTTTTTGAGATCTTAGAATATAATTAATTATTAACTTTAAAGATGATATTTTGGGTCATCATATAGGCCGTCCTTTAAGCACCTTAGGACCCTTTTATTCTAGTCAATTGTCTTATATCTAGATTATCCAAATTTGAACATTTGGACCCCGTAACCCCTTTAAGGCACTGAAAACATTATTAAAAAAATAATAAAATAGCCGTCTCGGATTTGGCTCGGGCTCAACGCGAATACAAAAAATAATTATTTTAACTCTTCAAATGTAATAGTGCCATATAAAGTTGATACAGAGAGTGAATTGGAATTTTATACTAGTTGAAAACACAACTTTATTTAGTACACATTTCTTTCTATGATAGTAGACAACAATTTTCACCTAAAAGTCTTGAATAATTATAAATTTTGTATCCTGTCGAAGTTAAGATTATACTTCTGAGTATTATCAGGATGAAACACTCCAAAATGCTTCTCTGTCTCGGCACCAATCTTAATATTTTCATCAAACATAGCAAACAAATAAGTTTCTATAGCTTTTCCAGGCTTGTGAATAGTTCCTGCACCTAACTTCACATGACTAATCAAATTCCTATAATAAGTCCCAGCATTTTCCATACTTGCTCCAAATCCACCATCAGATGGCCATCCACTTTCAGCAACAACAATTTGTACGTTATCTCCACCAGCTTTCTCAACTGCATAATAAGTTGCATCTAACATAGCATCGAAAAGATTATGATAGCCCGTTAAATCAGGATTTTTTTGTGTAAATAATGCATAAGGGAGTGGAACACGACCAGGGTCGCCAATATAACCATAGTACGGATAAACATTCGCTAGCAAAGGAAGGTTATTTTGTTTCAAGAACCCGATAATCGGGTTGATGAAACTGGTTACATCATCGCTAAATACTGACTTAGACGGTGGATATGTATTCGTCAAAAGCCCAGTATCTATCGTCGTTGTGGCCTTCACTTGATTCTGCATTCTGAATTTTGTTATCGCCTGTTGCACGTTTCGCAATGCAGGAAGAACAAATGGAACAAATTGAGATGTCCCAACATTTTTAGGTGATACTTCATTGCCAACACTTATATATTTGAACTTGACTTGTGGGAAATAACTCTTAATATTGGCAATGACCCAATTTTCAGCTGCCTTAGGATCTATACTAAAGGGTTGAAGATTGTCATTGGAAATATCAAGAATAATGCTAATGTTACTTCCTTTAAGAGCAGTGAGTGTTTCAGGAATTGGATCATAGACTCTCATGTTTGTTATGCCATTAGCTTTATAAAGATTTACAACATCTTGTGCAGATGGTAAGTTGTTCCCATTTCTCCCATAGCATACTCCAACAGGTTGTGCATCTGCATTATATTATAAAAATAATACCGTAAATAGAAGTTGTTTTAAGATCACATACCATAATTAAATACCTAACTTAAAACTTATGTTGTGCGCAATATCCAAAATGTCGTTGCACTCATATTGGATCCTTAAAAAATATACTACTTTGAAAGATCCGGCATGCACTTAACGATATTTTCAGAGAGTCCGAGCAACATAGCTTAAAATCCGTTAGAGAGTAATACATGACCCGTTTTGCATAGGATTTATGTTGTACATGCTGATAGTATAAAAATGTTAAATACCATTCTTTTCAAGTCACTAAATAATATTAATTGAAGACAGTAGTTATATACCTATAAGTACATATAAATAACTTGATTATATAAATACCTTTTACACCATTGATGCATAATACTTAAAACTCATATATTTTCATAAGTTACCTAACAAACTATGTATATGATACAAAATCATATCAATGATGCACCTTTGCTAAAATAATACTAGTATATAATGAAAATAATAAAATGTTTAAAGTAAAACTAAGAATAGGAGATGATGAGAAAATACCTATTATTTGAAGGCATGTCATTAACATTCCAACAAATACAAACACCAACAAGTTAGCCATCATTGAAGCAAATATGAAACAAATGAAATGTACACAGTAGGAAAAGGGCCAGATGATGGCTTCTTATATAGGGGGAAACTGGCTATTAGTGTAATGTTGAAACTAGTTCCTGCAATCTAGTCCAAGTTAAGTATATGTGAAATCATTTAATACACCAAATTACCTTCTTGGAATAACATAGGACATAATTGGTCAAAATTTAAATTATTGGAAATTAATTGATGGACTAAGTTTATATCTTAATTTGGATTTACCGGCCATTATTTTATGAGTAGCCCTCAAAATTTACAATTTAAATCAGAACTAAATGATTTTTAAGATCACGTTTGAATGATATACCAATTTAAAAATATCAAATAATAGTCCACAAAGTTGTTATTTAGTACATTATGCTATATTGGTTTAAGATGTTAAACAACTTTTTTGGGTGTGGTTAAAAAGATTGTAGCAATTCGAAAATAAGTTTAAATTTAATTCTTTGACTACGTAAGAGTTACTTATTTACACAATCAGAAAAACCAATTACGTATAAATGTTTACACTCAAAATGATTTCTTATTAGCTTGTTTGAGTTAGTCAAATTACACTCTTATGCAAAATTAATTATACCACTAGTGAATTAAAATAATTTTTTTAAAACTATATATGTCGTCATTCAAGTAAGTCAAAATTTGAAGGATTTGAAATTATGATAATCGATCATTTATTCACTTTCTATTAGTGTTCACTCAGGTCTAGATTCTCATCCATTGCTTCTTTGACTCAAGTCTAATTAGTAAAAATTAGTGTAATCTCGACTGTATAGTTATAGTTTGGTAAAAACTTTATTGTATACCCATTGGTGCACTTTGACTTTGAAAACTCATTTTGGAAGAGGCTTAATCATCATTACTAGATGATACAAGCTTAAAAACTCTACTAAAAACATATAGAAGGAAAGAATTAATTGAAATAGTCACTCATCCCAATTGCTTAAATTAAAAATAGCCGGCGAATGATAATATATTCATTATTCATGTATAATATATGTATAACCATATACAATCAGTATAAAATATTTGCATACGACTAGAAAAAAGTAATTATTGAACTCGACCGGTTATTCGTGTAAAGCTCCCGAGTTGAAACAAGAAAATCTAACTAGATCATTTTAGAAATAACTAGTCACTAGTCACGTGTACCACTTGTTAATAATTACATATTTTATATATCAAGTCATGGAAAAGCAAAAATATAACAAGTTTCAAGTTTTTTCGTTAAGATTTAATTGTTTATTTTTCTTTTTCTCTTTTAATTTCCACCAATAATCTTTGAAACTTCAATATGATTCACTATTCCTTTTAGATTAACGACGCGTTAGAAATTTATAGAATACATATATAGGAGTAAACATTGTTAATACATAAAGAAAAAATAAGCAATTAAACAATTAATTAGACTGCATAAATAAATTTTCATAAAGGTGGTAAGCATATTGTAACGATCCGACTTGTCGTTTTGAGCATTTGCATTTCGCTCGGCAGTTTGAGGATACGAGTATCTCCGCATGATATATGATGACTTGTGTGAATCGTCGATTTTGGTTTTCAAGTTACTCGGAATCGATTTGGAAGAATGAACTTCAGGATTGAAGCTTTAAGTTGGAAGAGTTGACCAAGTTTGACTTTTTAGCATTTGACCTCTGATTGGAGTTTTGATGGTTCTGTTAGGTACGGATGGTGATTTTAAACTCGGGCGTATGCTTGGATTTGTATTTGAATATTTCTAGAAGGATTCGACACTAATTGGCGAAAGTTGAAAATAGGAAGGTTTGGAAAGTTCATAAGTTTGACTGGAAGTTGACTTTTGTAACGACCCGACCAGTTGTTTTGAGCTTTTGCGCATTGCTCGATAGTTTGACAGCATGAGTAGCTCTGTATGATGTATTATGACTTGTGTGAATCGCCGGCTTTGGTTTTCAGATTATTCGGAATCGATTTGGAAGAATGAATTTCATCGTTAAAACTTTAAGTTGGAAGAGTTGACCAAGATTGACTTTTCTGAATTTTACTCTGAAATAGAGTTTTGATGGTTCTGTTAGGTCCGGATGGTAATTTTGGACTTGGTCGTATGCCCGTATTTGTATTTGGATATTTCTAGAAGGATTCGACGCTAATTGACGAAAGTTGGAAATTTGAAGGTTCGGAAAGTTCATAAATTTGACCGGGAGTTGACTTTGATAAAATCGAGTTCGGATTGTGGTTTTGGAAATTGGAATAGCTTCGTTATGTCATTTGGGACATGTGTGCAAAATTTGAGTTCATTCCGAGTTGATTTGATATGTTTCGGCGCGAGTTTTGGAAGTTGAAAGTTCAAAGTTTATTTAAGTTTGATTTGAGGTGTGATTCCTCGTTTGGATGTTGTTATGTGTGATTTGAGGACTCAAATAGGTCCATGCTATATTATGGGTCTTGTTGGTATATTCGGACGAGGTCCCGAGTGGCTCGTATGAGTTTCGGACGGGGTTCGAATCGTTTGGAGCCTTGGTAAAGTTGCTGAAGTTTTTGGTTACTGGTGTCTTCGCACCTGCGCATGAGGGACTGTAGGTGCGTGCTCGCGGAAACGTGAAGCTGGTTGTAGAAGCGACCTGGGGAAAGCTGGTTGGGGAGGCTTCGCAGAAGCTATTCTACAGGCGCATAAGCGTGATCGTAGATGCGACCCTGGTCATCGCAGAAGCGGCCACTGATGGCCAAGGCTGTCTCGCAGGTGCGTGACTTTGTTCTACAGAAGCGAAGGTCGTAGGTGAGACCTACAGTCCACAAATGCGGGAATGCTACGCAGAATGCTTTAAGTTCGAGGTTTGGCAATTTTTAGCGCATATTATGCTATAGACTTCGGAATGGGGCAATTTTGGAGGCAAATTTCATCACAAGGATTGGAGTAAGTGTTCTACACACGGCTTTGACTATATTTCACGAATCTATCTTCATTTTTAGAAATTGGTTGATGAATTTTAAAGAGGAAATTGGGGGATTTTGTCTAAAATTTCATAAAGCGAATTTTTGATTTTTGAACATCGATTCAGAGTCGGATTTGAATGAAACTAGTAAGGCTGAACTCGTAATTGACTGGGTTATTGGATTTTGAAAGTTTTGTCGGGTTCCGAGGTGCAGGCCTGAGTTTGACCTTTGAGTTGATATTTGGCTTTTGATTAACGATTCAACCTTTATCATTTAGAATTTTTTCCTTAGGCATTATTTGATGTATTTGAGTTGCTTTTGGCTAGTTTCGACCCGTTCGGAGGTTGGTACGGGCAGGATGGCATTTTTGGAGCATCGCTTGGCTTACTCGGTATTGGATTTGGCTTGTTTGAGGTAAGTAACACTTCTTAACTTGGTGTTGAGGGTATGAAACCCCGAATTACGTGTTATGTGATTGATATTGAGGTGATGCGCATGCTAGGCGACATGCGTGTGGGCGTGCACCATGTGAGTTATGATTTAGTCGATTCCGTGGAACTGTGTAGCTATCTTATCTGAACATTTTTACTGTACTCTATGTGTTAAAGAACTTGAGCTGTAATTTATGCTAGAAATCACGTTTAGGCTATATGCTAGTACTATTGGGACCCACAATGGTCGTTCGATGTTGTTGAGTTACTTGGTTAATTGCAGTTATGTACTCAGTCACATTCATCATTTCATATCATATCTCAGTCTCTCTTATTGTATATTGTCACATATCATATCATTGATTTGGGCTTCTTAGCATGAGTGTTATGAGCCCGAGAGACTGGAGAGATTGATGACTGAGTGAGGTCGAGGGTCTGATTGTGAGGTTATTGATACTATAGCATGTGAGTTGTCCATGCGGATCCAGATATTGATACTATGGCACATGAGTTATCCGTGCGGATTCATGCCATGATTAGCTCATTATAGTGCCTGGGCTGAAGGAGCCCCTCCGGAGTCTGCACACGCACAGTGAGCGCAGGTACCTATTGCGTGCGAGTGCGAGTGGCGAGCGATTGGGAGGATTGAGTGACTGGCAGGACTTAGTGGATTGATACTCTGAGAGTATGCATATGGTTGTTCAGTATGCTGTATTGCATTCGACATGCATACTTGACATACAGGCATAGAGATGCATTTTTCCTCATGTTGTACGGTATCATATCATTCATGACTTCTCATATACATTGACATGTAGGCATAGAGATGTATTTTCCTCATGCCATTTGATGATGAAACATTTACGTGTTGAAAGGTTTTGGAGAGAAAATCATGATTTTTCAAACTTATATTTTAGTGCTTTCGGTAAGAGATTTGGGTTTTCGCTGTTATACTTGAAAATCATGCTTATTTTCTGGTACTGTGAATAAGCTGAACATTTCATCTTTGAATTATTTCCTGTACCACTTTTATTATATTATTATGAGTTGTTATTGGCTATTGGTGTTGGACTGTGACCTTTGTCCCATCTCGTCACTACTTTCAACCTAAGGTTAGGTTTATTACTTATTGAGTACATGAGGTCGGTTGTACTCATACTACACTTCTGCACCTTGCGTACAGATGTTGGATAATGGTGTTGTTGTGCACGGCGGGAGCTGGATTTGAAGACGTACCTTCGTTCCAGTCACAACTACCTCTTGTTCATGGTAGCTCTAGACTTATGAAAATCTGTTTATGTACATTCAAATAGATGATGTATTTATTTCATACTAGCTTTGTAAACTCTAAATCTTAGAAGTTCATGATTTGTACTACCAGTCCTTGGGAAATTCTTGTATAAAAGCAATTGTATTATCATTTCTTTTCTTAATGAATCTCATTAAATTGGATAGTTGTTATTTGGCTTACCTGACGGGTTGGGTTAGATGCCATCACAACTAGTTGGATTTTGGGTCGTGACAACTTTAAGGTTATCGGGTTCGGATTTTGGTTTTGGAACTTAGAATAGGCCCATCATATGAAACTTGCCTACAAAATCTGGCGTCATTTGGAGTTGATTTGATATGGATCGGATGCTTGGTTGCGATTCTAGAAGTTCTTGGAGTTTGTTGTGATCTTCATGCGTTTTGGCGTCCGATTCGTGCTTTTAGAGGTTATTTTGATATTTTGATCGCGCGAGCGAGTTCATGTTGTATTTTTGGATTGGTGTGGGTGTTTGATTTGGAGCCTCGGGGGCTCAGTGAGTTTCAGATTGGTTTCAGAATGATTTTTACTATGATTTTTGAGTGTTGGTACTAGTTTCATCGCATTTGCGATGTTTTTGTCGCAAATGCGACTATCGCAATTGCTAAGTGGCCCTCGTATTTGCGAAAGTGGGCTGCTGGGGAAAATTTCACATTTGCGAAGAAATATCTCGCAACTGCCAAGAGTGGTTGTTCGCTTTTGCGAGGATCCCTGCCGCTTTTGCGTGGAACTGTCTTCGCATTTGCGAAGAATTGGGTCGCAAATGAGACCATAGCAAAAAATCTCCTGGTTCACTTTTGCGATGAATTGTACGCTTTTGCGGGGTTCGCAAATGCGACATCTGCAGCCTGCATATATCTAGGTTATTCCGAGACTTAGCTTCATTTTGTTATATTTTGAACCCTAGCCTGGATGGGAGGTAATTTTGTGGAGAGATTTTCATACCAAACCATTGTGTAAGCACCTCTAATCGATTTTCAATTATATTTTATGATTATACATTTGATTTAACATCAAATTCATAAGAATCTAGGGAAAATTTTGGGGATTTGGTCTAAGTTTTGAAAAAATAAAAATTTAGGATTTGAAAGGAATAGGACTCAAATTTGGAAACAAAACACGTATATGGACTCATGGGGTTATGAGTGGTCAAGACCTACCCTTGGACCCGGGCGGGCCCGGGGTTGACTTTTATTGACATTTTGGAAACTATATAAAGGTCATAGCTTTATTAATTGAACTTGTTTTCTCTTGCATTGTGTGATGTATTTAAGTCGTCTTTGGCTAGATTGGGCCGAGCGGAGGTGAATTTGTAAAGGAAGAAGCTAAATTGAGTATTTAGTTGGCCGAATTGAGGTAAATATCTTGCCTAACCTTGTTGAGGGAATTTGTCCTACTATTTGACATTATTTGCTATATACGGGGGTGATGCATATATGAGGTGACGAGCATATATGCATGTGCCAGGGTTAATCATGCTCAGGGGTAAATTATGCTATAAATTGTTCCTTGTAGAATTACGTGACCTTCTTGCTTCATGTCTTACTTGACTTCTAGATACTGAGAATATGGAAATAAATATTACTGTCACGACCCAAAATCCATTAAAGGTCGTGATGGCGTCGGACACCACTGTCAGGCAAGCCAACGCTAAATAGTTAATTAAATCCTCATTTTAGTATTTCTGAAAACAAATATTTCCTTCAATTTACTAGTAATAAATGAACTTTAAGGAATAACATTAACGTTTCCCAATTTCAATATTAAATATCACATAATCATCCAAGAACCCTGTGTCACAAGCATATGAGCATTTACTAGGAAATAAAATAAAATACAATAACTGTCCGGAATATAAATTTGGACAGAAAGAAAATACAAGTACTCTGAAGGAGACTCTGCTAGCCGCGGGTCGTAAAATGGGATGCAACTCACCTTAGTCCCCGCATTAACCATGCCACTGCGCCCACAAGGCCACTAATATATAGGTGCTTGCACAAAAATAAAATATGCAGCAAGTGTAGTATGAGCACGTAAATCAACGTGTACCCAGTAAGTATCCCGCCTAACCTCGAAGAAGTAGTGACGAGGGGTCGACTCAGACACTTACTATGGCCAATAATAATATACCGATAATATGATAAATAATGGATTTTATAAGGCAACTGTAAACTCAGTAACATGAAGCAGGTAAATAATTCTTTTGTTAATAGGGGATTTTCAAATTTATTTTCATCTTTTAACAATTTATATCTCCGGCCAGTGAGGCCATATCAATTATAAATAATTCCAAAACAATCAATTATATCATGCGCAAATCATGTCGAGGTCGTACATCCCGATCCAACATAATATTAAACTGTGCACTACCGGAGGGTCGAACGGAGCGAACCATAGATGCATCTATAAATTTCCCCGCTCACGAATCAGACATGCGACGCGGTTCCCGCTCGCGAATCATACATGCGACGTGGCCAAATATAAATTTAAGAAAATACCCCGCTCGCGAATCATACCTGCGATGCGGCCAAATATAAGTTTAATATTTAAATCATATCTCTTTCTTGATTCTCTTTAAAATAATAAAAATTCAACTTGAAACGTTTTAAGAAAATTACCCCGCTCGCGAAACATACGTGCGATGCGGTTACACATAGATTTCTTAAGTTATTATAGTATTCTTCCATTCTTTTCAAAATATGAAATTCAAATGAAAACTTTTAAGATCACAATTTTTCCTCAATTTCAACTCCTTTCAAAACATTTAATAAACAAACTCAATCCCGCTCCTTCTCAAGGAAAAAAATGAACATAAATCAATAACAATATCAACAACGCATGATGTAAGTCTAAAACTACCCGGACATAGGCATAGCTAGTAGTTGCGTACGGACTCTCGTCACCTCGTGCGTACGTAGCCCCCACAAATAGAAACTCATAATAGTTTAGTTCACCTATGGGGTTAATTCCCTCTTACAAGGTTAGAAAGGAGATTTACCTCGCTCTGAAATTCCATAACCGGCTCTAAAGCCGCTCCGACAACTTAAACTGATGCCCGTCGCACCAAAACTAGTAAAATAAGATGCAACCCAATCAAAATATGATCTAATACTCATAATTAATCGATTTACAATAATTCCCAACTCAGGTCGAAAAGTCGATAAAAAGCAACCCTCGGGCCCACGTGCCCGGATTTCAAAAATTTTCGAAGATAACCATTACCCATAACCTCACGAACTCAAATATATGATTTATTTCCAATTCCATGCCCAAATTCGTGGTCAAAATTCAAGAATACCAATTTCTAGGTTTTTCTTCAAAATCCCATATTTCTACAAATTTCCATGAATTTTCATGCCTAAATTCGTATATAAACCAAGTATTTAACTTGCAATAGGTAGGAATCACTTACCTTGACATAGATGATGAAGATGGAGCTCCAAAATCGCTCCTTGGTCGGCTCCCATGGAGGAAATGAGATGAAATGAGCCAAACCCATTTTTTCAAACTTATACACTACCCAAGCGACCCTTCTTCGCGTTCGCGAGCCCTCCATCGCGTTCGCGATGCACAAAATTCTCAAAAGTCATTTTCAAACTCTTCTCAGACAGCCTCTAGTATAATGGTCATAACCTTTTGTACCAAACTCCAAATCATAAATGGTTTGACGTTCTAGAAACTAGACATCAAGGGATATTATTTTCAAATGTTGATCATCTCCCAATTCATTGTAGATTGCGAGATATAAGCTTCCAAAGTCAGCCCTTTGCAGCAGAGATTTCCAAACTCTTCTCGGATAGTTTGTAGTTTATCCACCATAACTCTTTGTACACAACTCCCAATGAAAAATGGTTTACCTTTCTGACAACTAGACACCAAGGGTTACAACTTTTATTTTTAGTTCATCTCTAGATTCATTATAGATTGAGAGATATAAGCTTCCGAAGTCAGACGACGGACATCAAAAATTCCTTCTTCGCGAATGCGAGATCCTTTTCGCGAACGCGAGATCCTTTTCGCAAACGCGAAGAACAAAGTCCTAGCAGCAAAATCCTTCTTCGCGAACGTGAGAGGCTCCTCGCGAACACGAAGAACAACACCAGAACCAGCAACCAGCAGCATCAAAACACCCAAACTTGGTCCGAAACCACCCCGAATCACACCCGAGGCCCTCGAGACCCCGTGACTAGAATCATCACCTCAACCAAATAATAGTATATACTCTTTAATATACTTCATATAATCCGATCGCACTGATCCCAGATCCAACAATTTCGTCTCGCCCAGTATAAGCTATTCAGGCAATGAGCCACCTCAGACACGACCAAAAGTCTCCTATGATGCCACAATGTGCCAACAAGCTACCAACTCGAATGTGACACCTAAGGAAAATGAACTCTGGAAGGGACTTCTCAACCCATGTAACTAATTAGACCACCAAAAATGTGTTATGAACCTTTCTTAGAAAATGGGAAACAAAACACACAGAAATAGATATAAGGGACTGTACTCAACATCAAACTGTTGCGGCGTGCAACCCGATCCAAACAACATACCCGTGGCGCGTGCCACCCGATCCACACATAAAATCTATATAAAGAGATGCTTACCTAGCTAGAATGCTCATTATTACAAAATACTCGAATATCGACCATAAGCACGCTAAGTGCATAATACCATCCCTGGGGAGACAGATAGCGCCATACGCTACAAAACTCAAGCACAACTAAGGTGCGATATATGATCTGAATCTCGAGAGTCATCCTGCTCACATAACACCATCGTTACGTGGAACCTCAACACATATGAAATCTATGAAGCTGTTTCACAACTCACACGGCATAATATAGTATTACACAAAATAGCCGACGACAAAATAACATCCAACGCCCGAATACTCCCCCATAAGGAGCGCTATGCTGAAATGTATGCATCCGGCCTGATATAGAGCCCATTTTCATATTTAGATCCACGGACCTCAAGCCGATTCTGATCATACCGCACTGGGCTAATAGCCTTTCAAGGATTCACAATAACCCTCTTTACCATGACACACAAGAACAACCGTCAAATCCAGAACAAACTTCCACAGTTTATAACTAAATGAACCGAGCGCCCTTCAGGCATAAATTCTCACATTAGCGATAGTACCACAATTTCCATACTTGGTTTTAAATCTTTAATCAATCAAGTAACTACATGTCACCCTTATACAATCTTCCCGTGTGATACACTCCCACGACCTTTAGCACCAGGTAACAAATTTGCACCTCCATACTGCCGGCCATTCTAATGCTGTAAAGCAAATCAAGAATCTGCAACTCAGTACACAGAGCCTCTACATAGGACATCGATCTCAGGTGACGCTAAAATAGTACCAGCTTACTCTAAACATTTGAATTCTTCCCTGCTCATCCGAGCCCTTGACATTCTTGTCGACCTCAACTGCAACCTTGATCCTCAACCTCCAAATTCCCATGTCGCTCACTGCACCTAATATACTAATTCGCAAGAGTACAAGAATTTCATCATAACTCATTTCAGGAGAATCATTTCCACACGTGACTGAATTCCCATAATTGTAGAAAATACAACCCCACATAGTGGTCTAAACCACCATGTACCTTCCGGGATCTATCTACACATAACAGGCCATAATACTTGAATGCCTCTGAATAAAATCAATTACGGCGGCCATCAAGCCTCGCACGTACCGCCCCAACCACTTGTAAAACTTCACGCTAAAGAAACTGATAATGCCACAATCATGCTGATTCAACCATTACTAACCGACCCCGCTTCTTCCAATTTATTCTCTACTTGCCTTAGAAATAAGAATAATAGCTCCATTCAAACGTAACGAACTAAATCCGCACTAGTCCTGAGTGACCCCATTTCACGAGACCACATTGTCTCAATACCCATGAACTGTTTCACGTTCTCCGTAAGCGCACAATAGCATCGCCAACTAGTATACACGTTCTACAAGGCCCTTTCATGAATCCGAAGTTACCTCTTCCCATTCCTCAAATGCCACACCGTAGACCGAAGATAATGTAGAACACTCCAAGCCACCTTTCATAATCCACTGCAACAATTGGATACTTATCCATACTACAGACTCGAAATCCTTAGACACCCCACTTTAACCTTTGAATCCATTAGGACCGTTATTGAGAGTTACCCACTCTGACTTGGCCCTGAATAAAATCAAACTCCAAGGCCCTGTTAGCACATGAACACCCTCTCGAAGAAGCAACCGGCTGAATTATTTTTCTTATACACCACTTCCACACGAAGCATAGGCTTTGAGTCTACCCCAATCCTGAACACGAATCGATAAGGCCAAATATAGCCCACATTCCTCAAATACTTTGCTCGAACTACCATCGATGTTCTCTTTCTTTAGTCATGGCAACCTACCAGTACACCGATAACCAGAAACCGCACTAGTTGACAACTACACAATCCAATCATAGACAGTAGGGCTCTCCCACTTAGCCTGAAGCTACCATTGCATGACCCTGAAACCTACCAAGATTCCTTATCTCCTATTGACATGATCTTGCACAATTAACCCGCCATATAATAGACAATATATCAAATTAAGTACGTAAACCCAATCACCGTCCACCATAGTTCCCAAATCACTCTAAACTTTCCTCAAGGCATGTAGCTATCCTATCATAGAACCCATATGTTACTCTGCCACTCTCCCACTTTGGTCAAACTCACTCCTTTAAGAAACTACCTCGATTCCTGTTTCTCACACTTGGCCTTCTATAAGTTTATCCACCACAAGGAACCTCCTACATGTCCTTCCGCATCCTTCGCTGCCCAGTTGTTGCCTTAAATCAAAATCTATCTCTGTAGCACTTGAACCGATAGATCGCTACCAACTTTAAACCTTTTCGGAAATCATCTTTCTCGAATCATCAATACTAGGAATGCCGATTCGATCCAAAACCACTGTATATTGCGACCTCTGACAACCGCTTCTCCGACACCATTTATAATACTCTGCCCCAAGGTGAATTAAAGGAAACCATAACACCAGCGAACTTAACACATTGTGACCAACCAAGG
The DNA here is from genome assembly GCF_000390325.3 of Nicotiana tomentosiformis. NCBI lineage: Eukaryota > Viridiplantae > Streptophyta > Magnoliopsida > Solanales > Solanaceae > Nicotiana > Nicotiana tomentosiformis. Next base: position 118,870,471 of record NC_090822.1, read on the forward strand.
ACGGTGACGCCATATCACAGGCGAAGATTCCACCACGTTCGAAAATACCAAGTCCCGCTACTCCATTAACCCAAGTCTGAACATTCTTAGTTCGATTGCCTTTCCTCTGTCGGAAGTAAAATACCGAATCTCTGAATCATGCACTGAGTAAACCTCCTTTCAAGTCATTCACTGCCCCAACACATAGGCAAGCATCCTACCATCACATAAATACTGTGCGATAATAACTCACGAGCATCATAGCAACCTGTGCATAGCCTCAAAGCTCTCAGAAGTACAACTACTGAGCTAAAATGACAGAATATCCTTCCACAAGGTGACGACAATAGCCCAATCAACTACACAAGGAAAAACATCCCGCACCACATCTGTAGTACCATTACAATTCCTCAATTCCCGATTTATAACCAGCGCTTCACGTTGCATAATATTGAATTTGAAAGAAATGAAGGCATAAGCCTCTCGAAGGGAAGTGCTCCTAACAACCCTGTAGCCTCTCAAAGATAAGTACAGGCGTCTCCGTACCGATCCATAAGACTCTACTGGACTTGCTCATGACTCGTGAGACCTAAGTGAACCTAGTGCTCTGATACCATGTTGTCATGACCCAAAATCCATTAAAGGCCGTGATGGCGCCAAAAACCACTATCAGGCAAGCCAACGCTAAATAGTTAATTAAATCCTCATTTTAGTATTTCTGAAAACAAAAATTTCCTTCAATTTACTAGTAATAAATGAACTTTAAGTTATAACATTAACGTTTTCCAATTTCAATATTCAATATCACATAATCATCCTAGAACCCGGTGTCACGAGTACATGAGCATTTACTAGGAAATAAATAAAATACAATAACTGTCTGGAATACAATATTGGACAGAAAAAGAAAATATAAGTACTCTGAAGGAGACTCTACTGGTTGCGGGTTGTAATATGGAATGCAGCTCACCTTAGTCCCCGCATTAACCATGCCGCTGCGCCCATAAGGCAACTAATATATAGGTGCCTGCACACAAAAATAATGTGCAGCAAGTGTAGTATGAGTACGTAAATCAATGTGTACCCAGTAAGTATCCCGCCTAACCTCGAAGAAGTAGTGACGAGGGGTCGACTCAGACACTTACTATGGCCAACAATAATATACCGATAATATGATAAATTATGGATTTTATAAGGCAACTGTAAACTCAGTAACATGAAGAAGGTAAATAATTCTTTTGTTAATAGGGGATTTCCAAATTTATTTTCATCTTTTAACAATTTATATCTCCGGCCAATGAGGCCATATCAATTATCAATAATTCCAAAACAATCAATTATGTCATGCGCAAATCATGCCGAGGTCGTACGGCCCGATCCAACATAATATTAAACTGTGCACTGCCGGAGGGTCGAACGACGCGAACCATAGATGCATCTATAAATTTCATCGCTTGCGAATCATACATGCGACGCAGTCCCCGCTCATGAATCATACATGCGACGTGGTCAAATATAAATTTAAGAAAATACCCCGCTCGCGAATCATACCTGCGACGCGGCCAAATATAAGTTTAACATTTAAATCATATCTCTTTCTTGATTCTCTTTAAAATAATGGAAATTCAACTTGAAACCTTTTAAGTAAATTACCCTGCTCGTGAAACATACGTGCGACGCGGTTACACATAGATTTCTTAAGTTATTATAGTATTCTTCCATTCTTTTCAAAATACGAAATTCAAATGAAAACTTTTAAGATCACAATTTTTCCTCTATTTCAACTCCTTTCAAAATATTTAATAATCAAACTCAATCCCGCTCCTTCTCAAGGCAAACAATGAACATAAATCAATAATAATATCAACAGGGCATGATGTAAGCTTAAAACTACCCAGACATAGGCATAGCTAGTAGCTACGTACGGACTCTCGTCACCTCGTACGTATGTAGCCCCCACAAATAGAAACACATAATAATTTAGTTCACCTATAGTGTTAATTTCCTCTTACAAGGTTAGAAAGGAGACTTACCTCGCTCTGAAATTCCAATACCGGCTCCAAAGACGCTCCGACAACTCAAGCTGATGTTCGTCGCTCCAAGACTAGTCAAATAAGATGCAACCCAATCAAAATAGGCTCTAATACTCATAATTAATCGATTTACAATAATTCCCAACTCCGCTCGAAAAGTCGATAAAAAGCAATCATCGGGCCCACATGCCCGGATTTCGAAAAGTTTTGAAGATAACCATTCCCATAACCTCACGAACTCAAATATATGATTTATTTCCAATTCCATGCCTAAATTCGTGGTCAAAATCCAAGAATGCTAATTTCTAGGTTTTTCTTCAAAATCCCATATTTCTACAAATTTCCATGAATTTTCACGCCTAAATTTGTATATAAACCAAGTATTTAACTTGCAATAGGTAGGAATCACTTACCTTGAAATAGATGATGAAGATGGAGCTCCAAAACCGCTCCTAGATCGGCTCCCATGGAGGAAATGAGATGAAATGAGCCAAACCCATTTTTTCAAACTTATACACTACCCAAGAGACCCTTCTTCACGTTCGCGAGCCCCCCATCACGTTCGCGATGCACAAAATTCTCAAAAGCCATTTTCAAACTCTTCTTAGATAGCCTCTAGTATAATGGTCATAACCTTTTGTACCGAACTCCAAATCACAAATGGTTTGACTTTCTGGAAACTAGACATCAAGGAATATAATGTTCATATGCTGATCATCTCCCAATTAATTGTAGGTTGCGAGATATAAGCTTCCAAAGTCAGCCCTGTGCAACAGAGATTTCCAAACTATTTCCGGACAGTCTATAGTGTATCCACTATAACTATTTTTACACAACTCCAAATGACAATTGGTTTATCTTTCTGAAAACTAGACACCAAAGTCTACAACTTTCATTTTTGGTTCATATCTAGATTCGTTATAGATTGAGAGATATAAGCTTCTGAAATCATATGACGAACAGCAAAAATTCCTTCTTCGCGAAGGCGAGATTCTCTTCGCGAACGCGAAGAACAAAGTCCCAACAACAAAATCCTTTTTCGCGAACGTGGGAGGCTCCTCGTGAACGCGAAGAACAAAACCAGAACCAGCAACCAGCAGCATCAAAAAATACCCAAACTTGGTCCAGAACCACCCCGAATCACACCCGAGGCCCCGTCCAATCGTACCAACCAGTCCCAATACATAACACGAACTTGCTCGAGGCCTCAAATCACATCAAACAACATCAAAACCACAAATCGCACCCCAATTCAAGCTTTATGAACTTTAGAACTTCAAACTTCTACATTCGACACCGAAACTTATCAAATCAAATCCGATTGACTTCGAATTTTGCACACAAGTCATAATTGACATTACAAACCTACTCCAACTTCCGGAATCGGAATCCGACACCGATATTAAAAGTTCACTCCCGGTCAAACTTCTCAAAAACCTTCAAATTTCTAACTTTCGCCAAATGACCCCACAATAACCTACGGACCTCCAAATCCACATCTGGATGCGCTACCAATACCAGAATCACCATACGGAGCTATTCCCAGGATTGGAATCCCAAACAGACATTTATAACATTGAAATGCACTTCAACTCAATTTTAAGAAATCCTTCTAAAAATGCCAACTTCCATAATAGGTGCCGAAACGTTTTCGGGTCATCCAAAACTCGATCCGTACATACGCCCAAGTCTAAAATCATCATACGAATCTGTTGGAACCTTCAAATCCCGATTCCGATGTCGTTTACTCAAAAGTCAAAGTTTGGTCAACCTTTCCAACTTAAAGTTTCCAAATTTAGAATTTTCTTTTCAAACCAACTCTGAACTTGCCGAAATTTAATTCTGACTACACGTACAAGTCGTAATACCTGAAGTGAAGCTGCTCAGGGACTCAAACCACTGAATGATGCACTAGAGCTCAAAACGACCGGTCGGGTCGTTATAGTTACTCTCTCCGTTCTAATTTATGTGAACCTGTTTGACTGGGCACGAAGTTTAAGAAAAACTGAAGACTTTTGAAATTTGGGGTCCTAAACAAATCAAAAAGGGCCCCAGAGTATTTGTGTGTTTATAAAAGCTTCTCATTAAGGATAGAATTGTAAGTTCAAAATAAATTGTTTTCACATTTGGAAAGGGGTCATTATTTTTGGAACAGGCCAAAAAGAAAATAGGTTCACATAAACTGGAACGAAGGGAGTAGAAACCAAGATTTAGTTTGTTATAACCTGATTAAAATTTGACGGAATGTTGAGAAACATTGATGTGTCTAATTCGGTCATCATTATGCTTAGTCACTAATACATTGCTACGATCGTTATTCTTGAGATATTAGATTCTACACTTGTGTTGTACATCATTTTGAGAATTGATGAAAATACTTGAACAATAAAGTTCCTGAGGGTTATTGAATTATTGTCGGCTTGAAGGTTTTGATTGAGATTCATTTGGAACATTCGTTTAATCACTCTCTTTGATGTTATTTATGCTTCCTACCTTTCTTGTCATTGATATACATGTGCTTGGTGAGGACGAGTGTAAAGCACAAAGGGTGATGTCATGCCATAGTACATATATTATCATGTGAGGGAGAGTGTAAAGTATGAAGGGTGATGCCATGCCATCGTATATATATTATCATGTAAGGGAGAGTGTAAAGCACGAAGGATAATGCCGTGCCTTTTCATATATTTTATCATGTGTAGGAAAGTGTAAATCATGAAGGGTGATACCGTACCATTTCATTTACATTATCATATGAGGATGAAAGTAAAAGAACGAAGGGTGATGCCGTGCTATTTCACTTACATTATCATGATCTTATTTACATTATGAAGTGAGGATGAGAGTAAAAGCACGAAAGGTGATGTTGTGCCATTTCATTTAGATTGTCATGTTTTTATACTATTATGCATTCATGACACGAAAGGTGTTTTCGTGTAGGTGAGGATGAGGGACATACATTATATTGTGATATCTTTTCCTTGTGTATATGTTCATGCCTTTACCTTGAGTTGTTACTATCGTACGTATGTTTTCTATGTGACTTGTCGTTATTGTTCTGCCTTTGTCCTCTATCTTAATTGTTGTTGTATTGCCCATGCCTTCTATCTGTTTAACTAGCAAATATCATGTTTTCCTTATTGTTGTTATATCTACATCCATGTCATTCCTCATTTGTTGCACTTTCGTATAGCTTTCTATCATGTTAGTTATTCATGTCTTCTACTTATTAGCTCATAAAGATCATGATTTCCCTCTTGTTTGTTATATCTACACATAGGCCTTCTACCATTCTAGTTAGTGAAATTTATATTCTTCGGTCCTAATTGCTGTCATTACTTCTATGCCTTCTACCTAGTCTGTTACCGTTGTCCATATGAACTGTGTTGCTAGTCTGCTGCACAGGTTATAACATAAGTGTCTCTTAACTAAAAATCCTCGTCACTACTTCAACGAGGTTAGACAATATACTTACTGGGTACAAGGGGTCGGTTGTACTCATACTACACTTATGCACCTTGCGTGCAGATTTTGGAGCTGGAGTTAATGTGTATGGCGGGAGCTGACATTGAAGATGTACCTAAGTTCCAATTATAGTTGCTACTTGTCCTTGGTAGCTTTAGATTTTGCAAATCTGTTTATGTGATTTCAAATAGATGATGTATTTATTTATACCAACTTCTTTAAATTCTAAGTCTTAGAAGCTCATGATTTGTACTACCAGTCCTTGGGATTTGTATAGAAAGTTTAATTATTTTATCCGTTATCTCTTATTACTTGATTTGATTTTTGTTGAATGTATTTGACTTACCTAACGGGCAGGGTTAGGTGATATTATGACAAGGTAGATTTTGGGTCGTGACAAGTTGGTATCAGAGTATTAGGTTCGTAGGTTCTACGAGTCATGAGCAAATGTCTAGTAGAGTCTTGCAAATCGGTATGATGACGTCCATACCTATCTTTGAGAGGCTACAGGGCATATAGGAAAATTTCCCTCCTTTCTTTCCTTATCATGCGGCCTTGTTTAAGCTTGAAACCTATGATTTTGATTCTTCCTATTCGTTCATATGTGATGTTGCGCACTCGGTATTTGCTATGCACCAACAGTTTGTGATGTTGCGGATAAATTATGAAGGGCTATGGATGTTTGGTTATCATCACGTTGTGTTGTCTGGTCTTGGGAGCGGATGCAATGATAGAACTTTCAGTCGTTCATTTGTGGTACGTAGAGGGTTCTTATATCTAGTTAGTAAGCAAGGACTTGGAAAGACTGGCCGGTGGCCTAGTTGTTTGATTATGGTGGCTTCATGGTAAGGCGTTGATTTGAGTACAACCGGTGGGTTATCGCATGCGTGATGAGTTTGGATGTGTATTTAATATGGGGTTTCCATTCAGTGGAATGCGTAAATTATCATTTCAGAGCATTTGGGGAAGTTTTCTTGACTATTACAAGGATGGGTAAGCACTTGGCAGAGTCTTTGGAGTGTTCTATGACCAGTATTGCATGAGTTTTTGAAGTACTCAGCTAAATAGCCATGCGCGATCGGGGCAGCTTTGAAGATATGGCACTTTAGATTACCAATGATGTGTTTTATGGCTTTGAGCTATGTGGGGGAGTCTTCTGCTATTGACAATCAGATTGCAGGATCATGCATTGTGTCAGCTTCCAGGCTGAGGGGTTGTTCGGTTGTTTCTTTGAATAGTCATGTGTTAGTGAAGTGCAAGTTGCTCAGTGCGTAATGGTTGTGTATAGAAGATCAAAGTAAGGTGAGTGGTTATCGAAAAGGTTCTGACAAGTTCCAAATCATATGTGGCATTTAAGGACTTTTGAGTTGGTAAATGAATATGGCTTGAGATCGGTAGCGAATGGTAACCGGACCTGTGGTGTTTTATGTCAAGAATGATTCTACGTGGCAATATTGGAGAGGTGCAAGAAACGACTTCAGATTCACAGAAGGTTACTTAAGAGCGAGTATATCTGATTGAGTTACTCTCGGGTGGCAGTCTGTGTGATTCGGTTGAGTTAGAGAAGATCAGTTCTGATGACTCGATTATGTGTTAATGAATTCTGAAGGATTCACCATGGTTATGGCCGCGGTCGGAGTTGATGTTTTCTATAGGTATAGAAGCCATGATGCATGTGGTAATGTTCTCTTAGATTGAGTTAAATGAAAGGTTCTCGGTTGATGAGATGTTTAACTTGTTGGTGGTTCAGAATTGATTATGAGATTTTTGTATTTTTTTACGAGTTGGCATGTTAGAGGCGGTGCGCCGTGTGGGGTTGAAAGTTGCGAGTTCAAGGTTGCGGTTTAGTTTTGAAGGGAAGGATATGAGTTCTTGATGACACAGATGATTTCATGTGTTTACGAGAATACTAGCACTATTTGATGTCACCGGAGGAGAGTGCACATGTTGACAGGTGCATTGTGTTTGATTTGTGTGTATTTTTTTGTAAGGTGATGGGGTATGAGCGACGTATCAGCCATTTGAGTAGCGGTGTTGAGATCGGATATGGAGATTCTGATATTCATGAGGCTCAGAGACTGGATGTTCTCGTTGGCAGACTATTCCTTGATTGCAAATTGTGAAGATATGTTGAGGATATGATGCTTGATGGTATAAGTCATGGAAAGGTTGATATGGACTTTTGGAAGGCTATTTACCTATTTGGGTGATCAGGATTTGGTTTGGGGATTATTTGTGAGCCTAATGAGAATGTGTATTCTGTATCAGATCAGATTTGCTTGCTCTTGCTCTGCTGTTATCACATATATATCATCATGCAGAATGGATGTTATTCGCGCCTTGGTCTATGTTATGTGTTTCTCCCTTATGTTATGACGGGTTGTGAGGGTTACATGATTTTTTGCACGCATATTGTACTTCCATTTAGGCCTTATGATGTTATGGGCGAGATGGCCCTAGTGATGTAGACTTACTTATTGCACCATAGTTGTGCTTGTATTTCTCAGTGTTTTTTGTGCCTAATAATCTTCCCACAGTTATATTTTGTGTACTTTACCATGCTTGATGTTGACGCACATGTGATCAGTGAGCTCGGGCATTATGGCTCGATGGGTACCCATATATGGATTGATATGATTGGATCGGGTTGCTCGCCACAACGATGATATAATGAGATGTAACTCCTTATGATTATTTCGTGTATTTTGATTTCACTTTGTTGAAAATAGTTCATAGGAAAATGTTAAAATTTCCCTACCTGCTTAACTTGCTTAGTAGATTTCTTATTTAACTTTCTTACTATTATTTGTCATGTCTGAATTATTACTTGTTGGTGCACGGGACCGCGTTGTGGGGGATCCATATGGTTTTTGTTTAGACTTGTCGGTTGTGATGCTTGTATTGGCTGGGATGATGTTTCTAGACCTGATATTTGCACTATCCTATTGGGATAAGGAATGTTCGAAAGAATGATACCATATTTCCGCTAAGGATTTGGGCAATGGCACTAGTCGGATGAGTGAGCTTCTTGGCCTATTGACCAGATGAGTGGTTAAAAGATTCTGTGTGTTTCTTTCATCATTAGCAGTGTATGAAAGGCTTTGAACGAGATTTTATTTGATATGAGGTTTACTACTGGTACCAGATTTGCTTTTGGGCAGCTATGGTGCTCAACAGCTATTGTTGTGAGTATCTGAGTGATGTGGTATATCATGTGATTACATCTTGGGTTATGGTTATGGCTTGATACAGATTGTTCAGACTTATGCAGTGTATGGATGTGAGAATTTGGGTTTTATAATGAATTCTGGATGTTGGAAATTGGGTTCTAAGGTTTACGGACTAAGATTGAAGTCAGGATCTCCAATTATATTGTGTTGGCATACTTATATGGAGCAGGATGACTTGGGATCAAACCCGGGTATATGCATGGTAAGGTTACACCGTGAATTGATGGCCTTGGAACGACTTTTGGCACGTTCGAGGATGGACGTATGTTTAAGTGGGGGAGGATGTAACGACCCGACCGGTTGTTTCGAACATTTGCATTCCGTTTAGCGATTTGAAGTCTTAAGTAGCTTCATATGATGTATTATAACTTTTTTGAATAATTGGTTTTGGTTTTCAGGTGATTCGGGATCGATTCGGAAGAAGGATTCTCATGTTAGAAGCTTTAAGTTGGAAGAGTTGGCCAAGTTTGACTTTTATATATTTGACCCCGGATGGGAATTTTGATGGTTCTATTAGGTCCGGATAGTTGTTTTGGACTTGGACGTATACCCGGAATGACATTTAGATGTTTCTAGAGGGTTTCGTCACAATTTGGCGAAAGTTGGCAATTTGGAGGTTTGGAATGTTCATAAGTTTGACCGTAAGTTGAATTTGATGATATCGGGTTCATATTTTGGTTGTGGGAGTTGTAATAGCCTCGTTATGTCATCTGAAACTTGTGTACAAAATTTGAGGTCATTCCGAGGTTATTTGGTATGTTTCAGCATGAGTTTTAGAACTTAGAAGTTCAAAAGTTCATTAAGTTCGATTTGAGGTATGATTCGTGGTTTTGATATTGTTATGTGTGATTTGAGGCCTCGAGTAAGTCAGTGTTAGGTTATGAGACTTATTGGTATGTTTGGACGGGGTCCCGAGGGGCTCGAGTGAGTTTCAGACGTGTTTCAGACCATTTTGGGCCATGTTAGTTCTGCTGGCTTCTGCTGGTTCTGGTCTTCTTCGCGACCGTGAAGGTCGAGTCGCGATCGCGTAGTGCAATGAGGGTTGTTTGATGTTTGTTCTTCGAGGGCACGCTTCAGAGATCGCGTTCGCACTAGTTGATGTTTTTAAACTTTGCGTTCGCGTCCATGGCTATGCGATCGCGTAGTGTTGAGCGGGCCTGGTCAGTCTTGATGGGTTCTTCATCGCGTTCGTGATGGTTTGTCTTCGATCGCGGAGGTCTGGTAGTGTGCTTCATCGCGTTCGCGAGGGTGTTTCCCTGAACATGTAAAGTAAAGTGTGGCAGTGTGAGTTTGTGCTTTGCGAACGCGAGGCTGTTACCGCGTTCGCGAAGGGTATTGCTGGAGCAGTTATATAAAGTACTCTATTTCGAAGGTTTCAGATATTTTAGCATATTTTGAGCTATGGAGGTCGGATTTGGGCGATCTTGGAGGCGATTTTCACCACATGAACTAGGGTAAGTGTTTTCTACTCGGTTTTGATTATATTATGTGATTCCATCTTCATTTTTGGCATTTGATTGATGATTTCAAAAGAGAAATTGGAGGGGTTTTGATTATGTTATGTGATTGCATCTTCGTTTTGAGTTTTGAACATCGATTCAGAGTCGAAATTGAGTGAAATAAGTATGGTTGGAGTCATAATTGAATGGGTTATCGGATTTTGTGAGTTTTGTAAGGTTCCGAGGTGCAAACCCGGGTTTGACGTTTTGGTTGACTTTGAGTACATTTGTAAAGATTCGACCTTTATCAATTGGATTGCTTCCTATGGAAATATTTGATAATTTTGAGTTACTTTTGGCTAGTTTTAATCCGTTCGGAGGATGATTTGAGCGGGATGGCATTTCTAGTGGATCGATTTGGCTTGTTTGAGGTAAGTGTCTTGTCTAACTTTGTTGGGGGAATTTAACATACTAGTTGCCATTATTTGCTTCATGCGGCGGTTATGCATATATGAGGTGACGAGCGTATATGCATGTGCTAGGGTTAATCATGGTCGAGGGTAAATTATACGATTAATTGTGCCTCGCAGAAATTCGCAACCTTCTTGTTTCATGTCTTACTTTACTTCCAGATTACATAGAATATGACATTAAATGTTGGAAACCGAGATTTAGCTTATTATAAATTGATTAAAAATTTGACGGATTTTTGTGAAACCATTGATGCGTTAAATTCGGTTATCACTATGTTTAATCATTAATACATCGCTACGACCGTTAGTCGTGAGATATTGGATTCTATACTTGAGTTTAATATTATTTTTTGAGACTTTTTGAAATACTTGAACAATAAAGTACTTGAAGATTATTGAATTGTTATTGGCTTGAAAGTTGTGATTGATGTTTATCTAAAATATTCGCTTAACACTCTCCTTGATGTTATTCATACTTCCGACCTTTCTTGTCATTGATATACATATGCTTGGTAAGGAAGAGTATAAAGCATGAAGGGTGATACCATGTCATTGCATATACATTATCATGTGAGGAAGAGTGTAAAGCACAAAGGGTGATGCCGCGCCATTTCATCTACATTATCATGCGCGGATGAGAGTAAAAGCACGAAGGGTGATGTCGTGCTATTTTATTTACATTATCATATGAGGACGAAAGTAAAAGCACGAAGGGTGATGTCGTGCCATTTCACTTACATTATCATGATCTCATTTACATTATGAAGTGAGGATGAGAGTAAAAGCACAAAGGGTGATGCTGTGCTATTTCATTTATTTTATCATGTTTTTATACTATCATGCGTTCATGGCATGAAGGGTGTTTCCATGCAGGTGAGGACGAGGGACATGCATTATGTTGTGATATCTTTTCTTTGTGTATACGTTCATGCCTTTACGTTGAGTTGTTACTGTCGTACCTATGTTTTCTATGTGACTTGTCGTTGTTGTTCTGCCTTTGTCCTCTATCTTAATTGTTGTTGTATTACCCATGCCCTCTATTTGTTTAACTTACGAATATCATGTTTCCCTTCTTATTGTTATATCTACGTCCATGACGTTCCTCATTTGTTGCACTTTCGTATAACTTTCTATTATGTTAGTTATTCATGCCTTCTAGTTGTTAGCTCATAAAGATCATGATTTCCCTCTTGTTTGTTATATCTACACCTAGGCCTTCTACCATGCTAGTTAGTGAAATTTATATTCTTTGTTCTTAATTGTTGTCATTATTTTTATGCCTACTACCTAGTCTGTTACAGTTGTCCATATGAACCGCGTTTCTTGTTATTGCTTCATGTGTGTCTCCCACTTTATTTTAAATTGTTATTGGTATTTCTTTCACCTGATTAGTATTGTTATACGTATGCTCGGTGAGGAAGAGATAAATGCACGAAGAGTGTTACTGTGCCAATTGATTTGACCTACATTCATATATTTGTGAGGATGAGATAAATGCACGAAGGGTGTTGCCATACCGTTTGATTTGAAATCTTGAGTACATTTGTTAGACCATAAAAGTTATGAATTTACCACCGTGATTCCATCTAGTAATCATTTACTGCCTCACATAGTTGTTTTCTTGTACTCTTATCTATTATGTTCTAAAACTGCTTCTATTGCTAGTATGTTGCACAGGTTATAACAGTGAGTATCTTTTAACTAAAAATCCTCGTCACTACATCAACGAGGTTAGACAATATACTTACTGGGTACATGGGGTCGGTTGTACTCATACTACACTTCTGCACCTTGCGTGCAGATGTTGGAGCTGGAGTCGCTGTGTGTGGCGAGAGCTGACATTGAAGATGTACATGTGTTCCAATTATAGCTTCCACTTGTCCTTGGTAGCTTAATATTTTACAAATCTGTTTATGTGAACTTCAAACATATGGTGTATTTATTTATACCAGCTTCTGTAAATTCTAAGTCTTAGAAGCTCATGATTTGTACTATCAGTCCTTGTGATTTGTATAGAAAGTTTAATTAATTTATCCATTGTCTCTTATTACTTGATTTGAGTTGTCTTGAATGTATTTGGCTTACCTAACGGGCGGGGTTAGGTGCCATCGCGACTAGGTGGATTTTGGGTCGTGACAGTTGCGTATCAAGGATGATGATGAGTTTGAATCTATCTGCTTAGCAGACGCTCCAAACTTGACTTAACTTGAACTAGTGAACATTACAAGGACAAGGCCTCAAATGAAGCTTATGATAATTGAGCCTAGGCCAGGAAATGAACCTCTTGATATAGTAGTTAAAATACTCGTTGAGCTAACAAAATTTCAGCGTACAACACCTAAAGCAGTTGTTGTCTATGATTATAATAAGCATCGATGGTACAGTCGTTAAACAGATCATGATCTTTAGGTAATTAGATGCTTTGGATGTTGAAGTGAATAGAGAGAAACAAATGTCGATGCAGTAATATAAGGCTTGGTTTTGCCTCGCAGTCTGAGGTGGATCCAGGATTTAAACTTTATGGGTTCAACTTTTAAGTTTTTTAGTATTGAACTTAGTATATTCTTAAAGTTATAGGTTCATATAAAAAAAAATACTTAGTCCATGAAGTTGTAATTTAGTACATTATGCTATATTTGGTTTAAGATGCAGTTAAACAACTTTTTTGGGTTTTGATTAAAAAGGTTTTATCAATTCGAAAATAAGTTTAAATTTAATTCCTTGACTACATAAAGATGTAACGACCCGACCGATAGGTTTTATCATTTGCACCTTGATCGGTAGTTTGCGGGTATGAGTAGCTCCGAATGATGTATTATGACTTATGTGAATCGTCGGTTTTGGTTTTCAGGTTGTTCGGAATCGATTTGGAAGAATGAATTTCATTGTTGAAGCTTTAAGTTGAAAGAGTTGACCAAGTTTGACTTCTTATTAATTTGACCCCAGAACGGAGTTTTTATGGTTTCGATAGGTTCGGATGGTGATTTTGGACTTGGGCGTATGCTCGGATTTGCATTTGGATGTTTCTAGAAGGTTTCAACACAAATTGTCAAAATTTGAAATTTGAAGGTTTGGAAAAGTTCATAAGTTTGACCGAGAATTGACTTTGGATATATCGGATTCCGATTGTGGTTTCGGGAATTTTAATAGCTTCGTTAAGTCACTTGGGACTTGTGTGCAAAATTTGAGCCCATTCCGAGTTGATTTGATATGTTTCGGCACGAGTATCGGAAGTTGAAAGTTCATTAACTTCACTAAGTCGATTAGAGGGGCGATTTTTGATTTTGATGTTGTTAAGTGAGATTTGAAACATCGAGTAGGTCTGTGTTATGATTTGGAACATGCCTACAAAATTCAGGGTAGTTCATAGTTTGTTTGATAGCATTCAGACGCTTGGTTGCAATTCTAGAAGTTCTTGAGTTGTCCCTTCAAATTTGATGCATGTTGATCTTCGATTCATAGCTTCAAGTGTTGTTTTGGTGATTTGATCGTGCGAGCAAGTTCGCTTGATGTTTCTAGACTTGTGTGGATGTTTAGCGTGGAGCCCCGAGGGCTTGGGTGAGTTTCAGGGTGGTTTCGGACCATTTCTAGGCCATTTTTAGTTGCTGGTTTTTGGCTACAAGGGTGGACATTGCGATCGCGTGGATTTGGTCAGATTAGCGAAGAGAAAAATAGGAAAAATGGAGCTGTGAATCGCGCGATCACGAATGCCTTCTCGCGATCGCATAGAAGAAAATCTCTGCTGCATTGACCAAAACAGTGATACATGCCAGCTGAAGTGCATCAATAATGAAATAAAATGCATGCTCTCAGGACCATAGTCACTCCGCCATTCCATTCACTCATCACTCAACACTCGCACTCAGTAGGTACCTGCGCTCATTGGGGGTGTGTACAGACTCTGGAGGGGCTCCTACAGCCCAAGCTCTATAATCCGCACGGATAACTCACGTGCTATAGTATCAATATCTGGATCCGCATGGACAACTCATGTGCTATAGTATAATATCTGGATCCGCATGGACAACTTACGTGCTATAGTATAATATCTGGATCCGCACGGACAACTCACGTGCTACACAGACAACTCACATATTGCACGAACAATTCACATGTTATAGTATAATATATGGATTCGCACGGATAATTCACGTGCTATAATATAATATCTCATAATCAGGCCCTCGGCCTCACTCAGTCATAAATCTCTCCAGTCTCTCGGGCTCTCAAAAATCATGAAAAAATAGCCCAAACAACAATGATATGATGCATCAATCATGAACAATAGACACTGAGATAAAATAAACAAGTAAATGTGACTGAGTACAAAAAACAACAATTAAGCAGATAGTTCAACATGTACACGATCTCTGTAGGTCCCTACAGTGCCCACACATAATCTAAACATGATTTGTGGTTCAATTTCTCTACTACATGGAGAATGTACAGATAACAACAGATTATTCAACTACACAATTCCATGGAATTTGACCAAGTCACAATTCCTACGGTGCGCACCCATATGCCCGTCACCTAGCATGTGCGTCACCTCAAAACCAATCATATAACACTTAATCCGGGGTTTCATACCCTCAGGACCAAATTTAGAACTGTTACTTACCTCAAACCATGTAATTCTTTATATCGCTATGCCTTTGCCTCGTGAATTGGCCTCCGAACGCCTCGAATCTAGCCACAAATAATTCGATTCAGTCAATAATATTTATTGGGATCAATTCCATAAGAAAATACAAATTTTCCAACAAAATCCAAAATTTGGCTCAAAAATTGCCCGTGGGGCCCATGTCTCGGAACCCGACAAAAGTTACAAAATTCAAAATCCTATTCAACCATGAGTCTAACCATACCAATTTTACGAAAATCCGACATCAACTCGACCTCCAAATCTTCAAATCTTATTTTCAAATCCCTAAGTTCAAATCCCCGATTTACACCTCAAAAACATGTAATCTAGTCGGATTATTCGACGATAATTCAATATTATGGAGTAGAAATGATTACAAGCGACTTACCTCAATATTTCCCGTGATTTCTCGCTCAAAATTCGCCTCACCCGATTTTGGAAATGTCAAAAATGACAAAATTTCTCGGACCCTTTTGTTTTGTACACTGCCCGGTGCTTTCGCACATGCGGCCATATTTCCGCATCTGCGGTGAAAACACTGCATCTGCGGAAGTCACTTAGCCCAGCTGCCTCCGCTTTTGTGAGCGTTGGACCGCATCTGCGCCTTTGCAGGTGCGGAAAATTCCATCGCACCTGCGCGCCTGCCCGAACCTGCGCCCATCCTACCGCTTCTGCGCCCACAAGTCCGCATCTGTGGCCCCTACCCACAACCTTCCTGGCCACTTCAGCAGCTCCCTCCCCACTTCTGTGGGCTCGCACCTGTGGTTCCAACTCCACAGGTGCGATTGCACTAGCAGCAAAAAAACTTCAGCTGCTTCTTCAACTTACTTCTAAGTCCGTTAACCACCCGAATGCAGCCCGAGGTCCCCGGGACCTCAACCAAATATACCAACAAGTCTTATAACCCTATACAAACTTAGTCAGTCCCTCAAATTAACTCAAAAAACTTCAAAACATGAATTCCACACGGATTCAAGCCTAATGAACTTTGAATCTTCCAATTTCTACAAATCGAAAACTATCAAATCGCGTCTGATTGACCTCAAATATTGCACACAAGTCATAAATGATATAACAGACCTATTCAAATTTCCAGAATTGGATTCCGACCCCGATATCAAAAAGTCAACCCCCCGGTCAAACTTTCCAAAAATTCGACTTTCGCCATTCCAAGCCTAATTCCACTATGGACCTCCAAATAATTTTCCGGACACGCTCCTAAGTCCAAAATTACCATATTGAGCTATTGGAATCAGCAAAATTCAAATCCGAGTTTGTTTACACATAACTCAACATTCGGTCAACTTTTCCAACTTAACTTTTTAATTATGAGACTAAGTGTCTCATTTCACTCCAAAATTCTTTCGGACCTCAACCAACTAACCCTATAAGTCATAAAAGAACTGTAAAGCATAATTTGAGCAGTAAATGGGGGAACGGGGTTATAATATTCAAAATGACAGGCCGGGTCATTACAGTTATGGCCAAAATACTACAGGTTGTGTGAGAAAAGTTGGGATGGGTTAAATGGAAGTTTGTTCTTCGCGATCACGGGGATATGGCCGTGATCGCACATGGTAAAAATTATCCTGAAAAATTTTGTAATCGCGAAGGGTACCCCTGTAATAGTGTATATAGTACTATATTTCGAAGGTTTAAGATATTTTTGCATATTTGGAGCTATGGAGCTCGGATTGAGACGATTTTTGAAGCGTGTTTTACCATATGGATTGGGGTAAGTGATGTCTACTCATTTTTGGTTATTTTTCATGAATCTATCTTCATTTTTGGCATTTGGTTGATGATTCCAAAAGAGAAATTGGGGGTTTTAGCCTAAAGTTTCATAATGTGAATTTTTGAGTTTTTAACATCGATTTGGAGTCGGATTTGAGTGAAACTAGTATGGTTGGACTCGTAATCGAATGGGTTGTCAGATTTTGTGAGGCGCTGGCCCAGGTTGGACTTTTTGACCCATTTTGGGCTTTTGATTCAAGATTTGATCTTTTTCTATTGGGATTGGTTCCTTTAACGTTGTTTGATGTATTTGAGTTATTTTTGGTTAGTTTCGAGACTTTCGGAGGTCGGAACCCACGGGATGGAATTTTTGGAGCATCGCTTGGCTTGCTCGATATTGGGATTGGCTCGTTCAAGGTAGGTAACACTTCTAAACTTGGTGCGGAGTGTATGAAACCCTGAATTACGTGTTATGTTATTGGTGTTGAGGTGACGCACATACTAGGTGACGGGCGTGTGTGCGTGCACCATGTAAATTATAATTCCGTTATTTCTGTGGTACTGTGTAGTTACCTGGTCTTACTTATAACCATGAAATTTCTAAGTACCTGAGCTCTTGAGGTGTGATCTATGTTAGAAACCATATATAGGCTACATGCTTATTCTGTTGAGACCCACCGAGGTCATTTCTACTGTTGAGCTATCTGCTTTCATTGCATTACATAATCAATCATACGCATTCATATGTATATCATATCTCAATCTCTGTTACCATTTATTGATACATCGCATCATTATTTTTGGGATGATTTTTTATGTCATTGAGAGCCCGAGAGACTAAAGAGATTGATGACTGAGTGAGGCAGATGGCCTGACTGTGAGGATATTGATACTATAGCACGTGAGTTGTCCGTGTAGCATGTGAGTTGTTTGTATGGATTCTGATATTGATACTATAGCACGTGAGTTGTACGTGTAGCACGTGAGTTGTTCGTGCGGATTCTGATATTGATACTATAGCACGTGAGTTGTCCGTGCGTATTCTAATATTGATACTATATCACGTGAGTTGTCCGTGCCGATTATAGTGCTTGGGCTGAAGGATCCCCTCCAGAGTCTGTACACACCCCCAGTGAGCGCAGGTACCTACTAAGTGTGAGTGCCGAGTGATTGGGAGGACTGAGTAACTGTGAGGACTGAGTGACTGGGAATACTGAGTGACTGGGTGGACTGAGTGAATGAGAGGACTGAGTGATTGGGAGGACTGAGTGAATTGATACTCTGAGAGTATGCATATGGTCTTTATCATTGATTTGCATCGCATTTGGCATGCACACTTGACATACAGGTATAGAGATGCATTTTTCCTCATGCTGTATAATATCACTCCATTCATGACTTCTCACACATCTTGACATATGGGCATAGAGAGGTATTTTACACTTGCTATCTGAAAGGAAAATGAAACATCATATTTATTGTTGAAAGGATTTTGGGAAAATTCACAGTTTTTAAACTTACTCGTATTTTCGACGATTTTGGTAAAGGAGTTGCGCTTTCGCTGATATACTTGAAAAGCGGAACTATTTTCGGTAAAACTATGAAAAGGTGACCATTTTATCTCTGAATTACTCCTTTTGTTACTTGTTTTACGTTGTTATGAACTGTTGTTGGCTATTGGTATTGGACCCGTTCTTTATTCTAGGTCGTCACTACTTTCAACCTAAGATTAGTTTTGTTACTTACTGAGTGCATGGGGTCAGTTGTACTCATACTATACTTCTCCACCTTGCGTGTAAATGTTGGCTGCTGATGTTGATGTGTTCTATGGGAGTTGGATTTGAAGATGTACATGCATTCCTGTGGTAGTTGCCTCTTATTCATGGTAGCCTTAGATTATTAAAAATCTATTTATGTACATTTCGAACAAATGATGTATTATTTTATACCAGCTTTGTAAATTCCAATCTTAGAAACTCATGATTTATACTACCAGTCCTTGGAAAAATTCTTGTATTAAATTTTCTTCTCTTAATAAGTCTTATTAAACTGGATAGTTGTTAATTGACTTACCTAGCGGGTTGGGTTAGGTTCTATCATGACTAGTTAGATTTTGGGTCGTGAAAAGATGGTATCAGTGCTCTAGGTTCATAGGTTCTATAAGTCATGAGCAAGTGTCTAGTAAAGTTTTGTGGATCGGTATGATGACGTCCATACCTATCTTCGAGAGGCTACAGGACATTTAGGATATACTTTCCATCTTTCTTTCCTTATCGTGCGGCATTGATTCAGCTTGAATCGTAACACTTTGAATTCCTTCCACGCATTCGTATGCGTATGTGAGCGCTTGGTATCAGCTGTGCATCGACGGGTTGTGATTCCATGGATGAGGTGAGAGATGTGATTTCGGTGTGCTGATGATGGGCCAGTCTGGAGGACTTAAGGCCGGGTTTTGACTATAGCTTTAGCACAGGGATTTTGGTTGGGTGAGCACGTACTTTTGGACTTATACGTCCGGTAGTGTCCCTATGAGTGGAATTTGTGGATCGATGAGTGATTGGATGGCTATAGGATGAGTATGATGTGACTGCGGGATGTGTTCGGATGGTTCGAATGTGTTGAGAAGAGTTTGCTTGAGATGTAAAGGGACCATTGGGTGCTTGATTTCTATCTTGATGTAATGTATAGTCTCGATTCATGAGCTTATGAAGTATTTAGTTGAATTTCAGTGCGGGATTATTGCAATAATAGAGTATAGGTATTGTGAGTTGTCGATTGTTTTGTTATATGGCTTTGAGCCAAGTGGGGGAGTCTGTTATCGACAATTTAATTGCACGGTTATGTGTTGCATTGGTTTCGGTTTTAGGTATACTGGTGAATCAGTTATGACTTGCAGAGGTTGAGGATGAGGATGACTCGAGTAAGGGAATTTCTAGATACGGGTTGTATCACACTCTACGGGTATATGATGATTATGGAATGATTGAGTGGTTATTCAGGAAGGATGTAGTGTGTATAGAGTAGGAATTTGCTTGGTTGCGTTAAGGTGAGATTACTTATTTGGGTGTCATTGTGCTAATGGTGCACAAGTCGTTTGGCCCGTTTGGGGAGGTGCAATTGAGATTTGAGCAGAGTGGATGACTCTCGAGAATGGTTCTAATGGATTCAAGATTTATATGTAGCAATTAATAATTTCGGATTGGTATATGGCTAATATCTGATATTTGCATTATATGGTGTAAAGACTCGCGGTATTTCTATATCCTTATGAATTCTACATTTCAGTAACAAGAAGGTGAAGGAAACGACTTTAGATTCGTAGAAGGTCTCTTCAGAGTGGGTATCTTGTTTCTGGTACTTTTGGGGTACTTAAGAGGGAATTCATCGGCTTATGGGCCTTAGGGCGGTGTGGTTATATGCTAGAGTTCGTGGGAAGAGTTTTGGTTAAGGATCGTGGTGTTCTAGCAAGGAGAAGTATCAATTTGAAGGCAATTTTGAAGGAACTCGGAGAAATAGGACAACTTGGTAGTAGGTTGGACTAACACAATAATGGATATGATCGGTTATTTGGGTACTTACAATGTGATAAGTCCCTATAGGTGTTTTGTGGCAATAACCTTGGGTTTGGCGACCTACGTGGCTTGGTTGAGTTAGAGAGATTCAGTTCTGATAGCTTAGTTATGTACAAATGGATTCCAAAGAGTTCTCGATGATTTCTATCACGGTTCGAGGTGGATATTTCCTACCGGCGTAAGGAACATGTTGCATATTGAGATTTTCTCCTAGATGAGATCAAATGGAAGGTTTCTGACTGATCGGGTATGTGTTCTGCTTGTGACTCAGAGTTGATTATGAGATTCTTGTACTCTTTACATGATGGAATGATTGATGCGGTGTGTTATGTGGGATTAGGATTTGCGTGTGCAAGGTCAAGGTTCAGTTTTAAAGGGAAGGTTATGAATTCTTAGGCAATAGGGATGATTTAGATGACTAGGTGAATGATATCACTACTTGTTATTTCACGAGAAGGGTGCATATCTCAGAAGGTGCGTTGTGTTTTGACTTGCGGATGCTTTATTGGTGTTGCAGTACCCGCCTGGTTGATCGACTACTGATATTCGGATTTTTGCTATGTGGCAAAGGAGAACTATCGATGTATTTCCTCATGGGATGATCGTGTGTGAGAGATGCGTTAGATGTTCGAGCGACAGAATTGGGATCAGATATGGTGATTCATGTGTTCTATGGAATTGGAGACTAGGAGTTCTCAGAAGTTGATTATTTCGTTGTTGTGGTCTATGAAGTTGTGGCCAAAGCTAGCCAAATGATAGTAAGTGTTATGATTCAGTCATTGTGGACCTTTAGATGGTTATTTGTCTATTTGTGGATGACCAGAGTTGATTCAGGGCCCGTTGGTAGGCCAATGAGGATGTGTATTCTACACCGGGTCGGATTGGTTGACTCCGTACTGCTACGGTTGAGGGATGTGCCATTCAGTTGGTGTTGAGATTATTCATGTTCTGATATGTTTTGTGAGTTACTCTTCTATGTTACAAGGGGTTGTAATTTGTTGGTTATATTCACACATAGTGCGGTTCTGTTGGGGCCTTATAGCGAAATTTGAGCGAGATGGGTATTTGGCTGATGCACGACTGATTGCGCACTAGGTGATGTTCTTTTCGGTCTGTGGTATTGTGTTATTGGTTCCTCCGTGGTTATGGTCATGTACTTAGGGTACTTGATGTCGAATTGCACGTGGTTATTGATTTTGAGTAGAGTGGCTGAGGTATTTCATACGGACCAGTGTTTGGATGGGGTCACACATTGCAGCGGGGTTATGTTGAGATACGATCCTTTGTGTTAGATTCCTGTGTCTTGGTTCTACTAGGTATGATGGGTTTGTAGCATTTCTGTTTGGGGGTAGTTGTTGAACTTGCATGATGGTTCTCTCATTTGAGTCATTTTTCCATGTTTGAGTACATTTGAATTATTGCGTATGGGTGCATGGATTGCACGGTTTGTGGCTATGGGTAGTATTGGTTTTGCATATCCTTAGAGTAGTTGGTATTTGATAAGATGAAGTCGTCAGATCTAGGATGGGTGCTATCATATTTGATTGCAGTATATTTGGAAGGATAATATAAGAAGTCGGCTTAGAAATTGGCTATAGTTCTTGTTGAAGGAGAGGGAGCTCTATGACTTGTTGATCTGATGAATGGTTCTGAGTTTCCACATGTTTATTTCATCATCGGTAGTGTACGAAGGTTTTAGAATGAGGTTTTGTTTGACATGAGGTTTATTGCCGGAATTGGGTTGTTTTGGGTAGCTGCTGTGATTGGAGATTTTGCTATGAGTATTTGAGTTATGCGGTATATCATGTGATAACATCTTAGGTTATGGCGATGGCTTGATACAGGTTGTTCAGACTTATACATCGTGTAGATGCGAGATCCCGATCTTATAGAAAATTCCAGATGTTGGAAATTGGATTCTAAGGCTTATGGGCTAGGTTGAATTAGGAAATCTCAGTTATGTTGTGTTATCAGACCTATATGGAATAGGGTGACGTGGGATCACCCCCGGGTATGTGCATGGTAAGGTTATACGGCGGTTTGATGGCTTTGGGAACAACTCTTAGCACGTTCGAGGAACGTATGTTTAAGTGGGGGAGGACGTAACGACCCGACCAGTAGTTTTGAGCATTTGCACCTCGCTCGGTAGTTTGTGGGAATAAGTAGCTCCATATGATGTATTGTGATTTATGTGAATCGTCGGTTTTGGTTTTCAGGTTATTCGGAATCGATTTGGAAGAATGAATTTCATTGTTGAAGCTTTAAGTTGGAAGAGTTGACCAAGTTTGACTTCCTGTGAATTTGACCCCGGAATGGAGTTTTTATTGTTCCGATAGGTCTGGATGGTGATTTTGGACTCGGGTGTATGCTTGGATTTGCATTTGGATGTTTCTAGAAGGTTTAGGCACAAATTGGCGAAATTTGGAATTTTAAGGTTTGGAAAAGTTCATAAGTTTGACCGAGAGTTTACTTTGGAGATATAGGATTTCAATTGTTGTTCCGGGAATTTGAATAGCTTCATTATGTCACTTGGGACTTGAGTGCAAAATTTGAGTCCATTCCGGGTTGATTGATATGTTGTGTAGCGCGTTTCGGAAGTTAAAAGTTCATTAACTTCATTAAGTCAATTTGAGGGACGATTTGTGATTTTGATGTTGTTAAGTGAGATTTGAAACATCGAGTAGGTCTGCGTTATGATTTGGAACTTGCCTGCAAAATCCAGGGTCGTTCGGAGTTGGTTTGATAGCATTAAGATGCTTGGTTGCAATTCTAGAAGTTCTTGAGTTCTCCCTTCAAATTTCATGCATATTGGTCTCCGATTCATGGTTTCGGGTGTTGTTTTGGTGATTTGATCGTGCGAGCAAGTTCGCTTGATGTTTCTAGACTTCACGGCTCGGGTAAGTTTCTGGGTGATTTCAGACCATTTGTAGGCCATTTTTAGTTGCTGGTGTTTGGCTACAGGGGTGTACATTGCGATCGCGTGGAATTGGTCGCGTTAGCGAAGAGAAAAATAGGAAAAATGGAGTTGTGAATCACGATGAGGGATGCCTTCTCGTGATCGCATAGAAGAAAATCTCTGCTACACTGACCCGACTTTAGAAGCCTATATTTTGCAATCTATAAGGATTTTGGAGATGATCCAAAAATAAAAGTTGTAGCCCTTTGTGTCTAGTTTTCAGCAAATCAAATCATTTGTCATTTAGCATTTTATACAAAACGTTATGGCCAATATACTGCAGGTTGTCTGAGAAGAGTTGGGAAGGGTTAAATGGAAGTTTGTTCTTCACGATCGCGGGGACATGGCCGCGATCGCATAGGGTAAATATTGTCCTGCAAAATTTTGTTATCATGATTGCAATGTTTGTGAATGCGATCGTGAAGGGTACCCCTGGAACAGTGTATATAGTACTCTATTTCGAAGGTTTCAAACATTTTTGCATATTTAGAGCTATGGAGCTCGGATTGAGATGATTGTTTTAGAGATTTTTACCATATGGATTGGGATAAGTGTTATCTACTCATTTTTGGTTATTTTTCATGAATCTATCTTCATTTTTGGCATTTGGTTGATGATTTCAAAAGAGAAATTGGGGGTTTTAGCCTAAAGTTTCATAATGTGAATTTTCGAGTTCTGAACAACGATTTGGAGTCGGATTTGAGTGAAACTAGTATGGTTGGACTCGTAATCGAATGGGTTGTCGGATTTTGTGACTTTTGTCGGGTTCCGATACGCGGGCCCTGGTTGGACTTTTTGGCCGATTTTGGGCTATTGATTCAAGATTTGATCTTTTTCGATTGGGATTGGTTCCTTTAGCATTTTTTGATGTATTTGAGTTGTTTTTGGTTAGTTTCGAGCCATTCGGAGGCTGGAACGCGCGGGATGGCATTTTTGTAGCATCGCTTGGCTTGCTTGGTATTGGGATTGGCTCGTTCGAGATAAGTAACACTTCTAAACTTGGTGCTGAGGGTATGAAACCCCGAATTACATGTTATGTGATTGGTGTTGAGGTGACGGGCGTGTGGGTATGCACCGTATAAATTGTAATTCTGTTATTTCTGTGGTACTGTGTAGTTACCCGGTCTTACCTGTAACCATGAAATTTCTAAGTACCTGAGCTCTTGAGCTATGATCCATGTTAGAAACCATGTCTCGGCTACATGCTTATTCTGTTGAAACCCACCGAGGTCATTTCTATTGTTGAGCTATCTGCTTTTATTGCATTACATACTCAGTCATACGCATTCATATGCATATCATATCTCAATCGCTGTTACCATTTATTGATACATCACATCATTATTTTTGGCCTTATTTTTCCTGTCATTGAGAGCCTGAGAGACTGAAGAGATTGATGACTGAGTGAGGCCGATGGCCTGATTGTGAGGATATTGATACTATAGCACGTGAGTTGTCCGTGCATCACATGAGTTATCCGTGCGGATTATGATATTGGTACTATAGCATGTGAGTTATCCGTGCAGCACATGAGTTGTCTGGGTGAATTTTGATATTGATACTATAGCACGTGAGTTGTCTGTGCCGATTATAGCGCTTGGGCTGAGGGAGCCCCTCCAGCGTCTGTACACACCCATAGTGAGCGCGGGTACCTACTGAGTGAGAGTGTCGAGTCCCAAGTGATTGGGAAGACTAAGTGACTGTGAGGATTGGGTGACTGGGATGACTGAGTGAATGAGAGAACTGAGTAAATTGATACTCTGAGAGTATGCATATGGTCTTTATCACTGATCTGCATCGCATTTGGCATGCACACTTAACATACATGCATAGAGATGCATTTTTCCTCATGCTGTATAGTATCACGTCATTCATGACTTCTCACACATCTTGACATATGGGCATAGAGAGGTATTTTATACTTGCTATCTAAAAGGAAAATGAAACATCATATTTATTGTTGAAAGGATTTTGGGAAAAACTCACAGTTTTTAAACTTACTCGTATTTTCGACGATTTCAGTAAAGGAGTTAGGCTTTCGCTGATATACTTGAAAAACGGAACTATTTTCGGAAAAACTATGAAAAGATAAGCATTTTATCTTTGAGTTACTCCTTTTTTTACTTGCTTTATGTTGTTATGAACTGTTGTTAGCTATTGGTGTTGGACCCGTCCTTTGTTGTAGCTCATCACTACTTTCAATCTAAGATTAGGTTTGTTACTTACTGAGTACATGGGGTCGGTTGTACTCATACTACACTTCTGTACCTTGCGTGCAGATGTTGGCTGTTGATGTTGTTGTGTTCGATGGGAGCTAGATTTGAAGATGTACCTGCATTCCGGTGGTAGCTGCCTCTTGTTCATGGTAGCCTTAGATTATTAAAAATCTGTTTATGTACATTCGAACAAATGATGTATTATTTCATACCAGCTTTGTAAATTCCAGTCGTAGAAGCTCATGGTTTGTACTACCAGTCCTTGGAAAAATTCTTGTATTAAATTATTGTATTATCATTTTCTTCTCTTAATAAGTCTTATTAAATTGGATAGTTGTTAATTGGCTTACCTAGCGGGTTGAGTTAGATGTCATCACGACTAATTGGATTTTGGGTCGTAACAAAAGACATTTACACGGTCAAATTAACCAATTACATATAAATGTTTACACAACGAATTATCAATTTAAAGAGTGGGTAGCTTGTTTGAGTCGGTCAAATTACACTCTTGCAAAAGTTTTTACACCATTAGTGGATTAAAATATCTATATCTATTATCTATCTATTACTATATTAAAAGCACGAAGGCATGTAGCGAAATATCGTTCATCTTTTTTACCTCTTTAAAATAGAGTTCACACGGGTAAAATAGTCATTTGATTATTTTACTATATTTAGGAATAATTATTTAATTAATTTTCTACTATTAGGAACATTCATTTAATTATTAATCTAATACTTAAAACTTTTATTTTTCAATTTCTTTTAAATCTAAAATTTTAAATACTTTCAACTAAAACTAGGAAAGTTTTCGGTATTCAACTAAAACTAAAAAAGTTTGGTCTTTCAACTAACTTAGGAAAATTTTATTCACTTTCAAGGAAAGTATCGTAGGAAGTTATTTAGTTAATAAACTTTTGACAGATTACTTCTTCAAAAGATATTAGGTAAAAACTAATTTTCTTTTTGGTTTTGGAGTCTTTATTTTCTAATAAATCATTAAACTATACATTATTTTACTTTATATAAGTCCCTTCCTATTTCAAATTATATACCCAAAACTTTTTATAAAAAAAAGTTACAATTCTATGTTTTCATCATCAAACTTTACGTTATTTGAGCGGTTCGAGCAGCAACTATAAAATTAAGAATATTTAGGTTCTTCTTTAAGCATTTTTTTGTGGTAGTTGAATTTTGCATTCGCGAGTAAAATTTTGCATTCGTGTATTTATATTAATAATTAAATTTTACAATCACGTATTCAACAAGTGCATCTTTATTTTGGTATTCTTAATTGTGAACGTTGATTGAACATGGGCCTATTTGGCCAAAATCTCAAAAATTATTTATATTTTTAGTTGTTTTATAATTTTACAGTATTTCTTATTAATTAAAGAAATATAATAATTCACATTTTGTTTGCGAGAAAAAAAAGATCTTTTGTCAGTTAGATGAATATCCTGTGTGTTTTTTAGAATGAACTTAAGAATATATATTTCTCAAAATTTTTTTTAAAAAAAAACTCTTAAATTGTCTAAAGTTTATGTGCTCTTCATGATAATATAAAGAAACACGAGAACTTGTAAAATTATAGTAATGGATAAATCTTAAGTTGAAAATAGTGACTAAGATGATTGGGGACTTCTATTATCACAGTTTCTTCATTTATTCAGTTGTTAAACAGAATCAATAATTATCATTTTCAGAAACTCACAATATTTTCTTAAACTTATTTTATAACTCAAATATAATTAGTTAACAAAGTATTTATGTGATTTCTTAAAAATATATACTTATTGAGACGGGAACGCACGTATCGTATAACTAGTACTTTTTAAAAAGAGTTAGTACCTTAAACCCCTACTAAACTATCAACTTTTTGTCAGTTTCCTACTTAAACTATTCGGTGTCCCTAAGAACCCCAGAACTATATTTCCCTTTATATTAAAACCGCCTCATTGCATTCTTAAAGGTGCGTCTAATACACGCTCCTAATTGTTAAAAAAAACGTACTATGTAGCACTGCACGTGGCTATTTAACTCAGCCTAAAACCCGCCTAAACTATTATTTTTTTTATCAGTTACCTACTTAAACTATCTGGTGTACCCAAAAACCCCTGAATTATATTCTCCTATATATTAAAACCTCATGTTGGACTTTTAAAAGTACGTCTCTCTAACTATATTACCTTATGGTTTGCACGAATATTTTTATATAGTTTACTCATGATGTATTACTCTCGAATGATTGATTAATTCTAAGAGTTTTGGCCAAAATAATATCGAATGTACAGTGTTAATTTTAGGTTTAATTGTGATTGTGCTTTATGCTACACTCCAATTAATAAGTCTTTTTTTATATTTGTCACAATCCAAAATCTCACAAGTCGTGATGGCGCTATCCCACAATTTCTGATACAAAACTCTGTCTTTATACAATACACTCCCAAAATCCGTTGTCACTGTGTACATGAGCACCTAAATGACAACACAGTTTGACGGATAACAATACTGTCTGAAAATATAGAACATCACAAATAACTGAAAGGGAAAGAGAGTCGAGGTCTGCGGACGTCAAGCAGCTACCTCAATAGTCTCCAACAGATAATCTCCAAAATCTAGCAACCGTTATATCCGGAAGTACCTGAATCTACACACGAAGTGCAGAGTATAGTATGATTACAATCGACCTAATGTACTCAATAAGTAACAAGACTAACCTTTGGGATGAAAGTAGTGACGAGCTCAACAGGCACAATCCAATTATAGAAATAACAATATAAAAATTTAGGCATGCTTTCAGGCTCAATAGTTAAACTAAATACAAGGAAGATAGATCAAATCTGAATGATATGTGAAATGTGACATCTCCATGTCTACATGCCAATGTACATGTCACGTATGATACAACATAATGAAAATCTCACGTACCCACACTCTCAGAGTACTCAATCACTCAGTATTGTATATGGCCAATCCAGCACAGGGAACACCATTCCAAATATATATACATAATAACTGACATTCAGTCACTCACTACTGTACAGGGCCAATCCAGCCGACGGAACTCCATCCTAATATTAAAGTACAGGGCAACTCCATGCCTTGGGAACTCCATCCCAAATGTGAATATATATATATATATATATATATATATATATATATATATATATATATATATATATATATGGGGGGGGAGGGCAACGCCATGCCCAGAGAACTCCATCCCAAATATAATATCCATTGCGCTCATTGTGGGGGATGCAGACTCCGGAGGGGCTCCTACAGCCCAAGCGCTATAATAAGCCAAATCGAGGCATAAATAAATAACAACATGATACGGCGTACAGCCCAGTCCCACAAATATCACTCACAATCAGGCCCTCGGCCTCACTCAGTCATCAATCTCTCCAGCCTCTTGGACTCACAATGTCATGAAGCTAGCCCAAAAATGATGATATAATGTATCAATAAATAACAACCGAGACAGAGATATGATATGCAATGAATGAATATGAGTGAGTATGAAAGTTCAATTTAAACATATAATTCAACAACAGAAACGACCTCAGTGGGTGTCACGACCCGAAATTTCCACCATCGGGACAGTGATGGCGCCTAACATTTCACTTGCTAGGCAAGCCCTGATAGAGATTATTAAGCCAAATTCTTATTCCATTCAGTAAATAACAACAAATAAGCTAAGATGAAATATAGCGAGTGTGGAATAAAATAAAAACTGCATTAATTACTATCATCCGGATCTTGAGTCATAATTCACGAACTTCTAAGATTTCACTACAAGTAAATGTCTGAAGGAAATACAACTATTTTCGATACAATTGAAACAGTAAAGGAAATGCATAGAAGGGGACGCCAGGGCCTGCGGACGCCGACAGGACTACCTTGGGTCTCCAAATGGATCAAGCGAGCAGCTAGACTCAGGGTCAACTCGGTCTGGTACCAAAATCTGCACAGAAAGTGCAGAGTGCGGTATCAGTACAACCGACCCCATGTACAAGTAAGTATCGATTCTAACCTCGGCAAAGTAGTAACGAGGCTAGGACAAGATACCTACAAATAAACATGTGCAATATATATCAATATATACAACAATAACATCAACTAAAGAAGCAAGGAAAGAAATATTGGGAAGGGGACATGCTGGGGGGATTACATGGCAAGGAATCACAACAGGAATGAGAACATGATCAATCGATATATCTTTAATAGAAAGAAACAAGTAAACACAGTAAAGAAAAGTGCACGGCATCACCCTTCGTGCTTTTACTCTCAGCCTCACCATAAGAAACAATAGGAAAGTGCACGGCATCACCCTTCGTGCTTTTACTCTCAACCTCACCATAAGAAACTATAGAAACGGCACGACATCACTCTTCGTGCATTAACTCTCTCATAACATGTCACGACATCACCCTTCGTGCATTATCACTCATTCACAAAATATTGCACAGCATCACCCTTCGTGCTTTAACACTCTACCTCACCAAGATAATGAACAGTAACAACAGGGAGATAGAAATATCAAGAACAAGTCTTACTTCAGCATTCAATTCCACGTTACAAACCTCAATTTTGAGTCAATACCCAATCAATACCAATTTTCGTGAAACATAATAAGAGTTGTTCAACATAACGAATAGCTAGTCTAATCATGAACAATATGATCAAGGAATACCACGATTACAATAATAAGACTCACTCGCATATTATGACTCGACAACCACGCATATGTACTCGTCACCTTACCTATACGTTGTACTCAGCATACAAACACATAGCAAATAAGCAAATAATGCCTAATCCCTCAAGCCAAGGTTAACCACGACACTTACCTCGCTCCGAATGCCACTCAATACTCAATCACAACTTTTCCTCTAGAATCCACCTCCAAACCACTCGTGTCTATTAAAAAATGACTCAATAATATCAAATATTGCTAAAGGAATCAATTACATTTCATAAATTTAGATTTCTTAAACTTTCCCCAAAAAAGTCAAAAAATCGACCCCGGACCCACTTGGTCAAAATCCGAGGTTCGGACCGATATCCATTTACCCATTCACCCCCGAGCCCGGATATATAATTGGTTTTGCAATCCGACCTCAATTTGAGGTTGTCACGACCCAATTTCAACTGTAGGTCGTGATGGCGCCCAACACTACAGTTAGGCAAGTCAACTAATATATTAAGCATACATTGATAAAATTTAAAACCAAGAAAATATAAACACAAACTCTACCAATGTGTGTGTGCCAAGACCTGGTGTCACAAGTGCATGAGCATCTAGTAGATTATACAAAACTCCAAATACTGTCTGAAATGAAATAGACAGAATGTAAATATAAGAAGAGACACTGGTAGCTGCAGAACGGCGCAGAAAGGTAGCTCACCACTACTCGGGATGACGTGGGTATGTGATGATAGGTCCTCCACTAGTACCTGTCTCAGATCCTACACAAACAGTGCAGCAAGTGTAGTATGAGTACATATACAACGTGTACCCAGTAAGTATCAAGCCTAATCTCGAAGTGGTAGAGACGAGATGGCCGACTTTGACACTCACTATGGGTCAATAATAATAACTGAAATAAAACTAGGATATTTAAATCAGCATGATTTACAGAATTTAGAATAATTTATTTAATCAGCGGAAATAATCAAATTCCTTCAAATGTAACAATTCTCAATATATTAATTAAATTCCTTCAATTCAAATAATTTCCAATTTATCAATTAAATCTCATTTACAGGAGTAACAATTAATTCCTTAACAAGCAAGAATAATAATTCATTAAATTCCAAAGATTTTCCAATTTATTAATTAGCTTCATGAGCTGAAATAAATTATTAAAGTATCGTGTAATTATTATTATTAAGCACAATTTATGCCGAGGACGTACGGCCCGATCCAGAGTGTCGTGTACACTGCTGAGGGACATGCGGCGTGATCCATACATGCATCTATCCTGCCGAGGCGTTCGGCTCGCTCCACAATAAAGGAGGACATTTTCTTATGTGCCTCCGGAAGGAGAGTATATTTATTATAAGATAAATTCGGGAGGAGAACAATTTCTTTTAACAATTAATTGATATAAACAGAAAATCAAGCTTATGAGATTTCCATCCTTTAATATCTTTATCTAACAATTCACAATATATTCATATATATCAATTAATATTAATTAATCAAAGAATACTATTTAGACAAGTAATGCATGCTTTGAGTCATAAACTACCCGGACTTTAGCATTAATGGTAGCTACGCACGGACTCTCGTCACCTCGTGCATACGTAGCCCCCATAATTAGCAATAATTATTTAATTTTAATCACCTATGAGGTAATTTCCCCCTCACAAGATTAGACAAGAGATTTACTTCATCTTGCTCCAATTTAATCCACTATAAGGCCTTTTCCACGATTATCCAACTCTGTCTGACTCGAATCTAGCCAAAATAATTCGATACAATCACTAAAAATTATAGGAATCAATTCTATAAGAAAATACTAAATTTTTAATAAAAATTCCGAAATTAATTAAAACTTCATCCATGGGGCCCACATCTCGGAATCCGGTGAAAATTATGAAATCCGATGACCCATTCAATTATGAGTCCAACCATACCAGTTTCACTCAAATCCGACTCCGAATCGATACCGAAATCTCAAAAATTCGTTTCTATGAGATTTCTAAAAATTTCCCAAATTTAAATCTCCAAAACACTAATTTATGGTGAAAACAATGATATACTTGTATATGTAGACCAAATCCAAGTTAGACTCACTTACCCCAATGTTTTTCCCTTGAAAATCTGCCAAAAGTAGCCTCTGCTCAAGCTCAAGTTCGTCAAAAATGGCAAATGGGACGAATGTCCTCTTTTATAAACTGCCCAGGCAGCCTTCGGAATTGGGCCTCGATCGTGGCCCTTGAGCCTGGGCTTCGGTCATGGCCTAGAGCTTGGGACTTGGTCATGGCCTCGATCACGCCTCGAGTCTGGGCTTTGGTTATGGCCTCGATCATGGCCTCGAGCTTGGGACTTGGTCATGGCCTCGATCAGGCCTCGAGCCTTGGACATGGTCATGGCCTCGATCAAGTTCGATCTTGGGTCTTGATCCTGGCCCTCGAGCCTTGCCTTCGATCATGGCCCTCGAGCTGGACCTTCGATCGTGGCTTCGATACTGAGCCTCGTCCCTGGCTTTGACTCAGGCCTCGATCGTGGGCTCGATATCTGGGTTCGATCTGGGGCTCGATCATAGCCCAGAATATACAGTAGAAGGGAAAATTGCAGCAACTTTTTAAGTCCAACTTTTGATCCGTTAACCATCCGAAACTCACCCGAGGCCCTCGGGACCACAACCAAATATAACAACAAGTTCTAAAACATCATACGAACTTAGTCGAACCTCTAAATCACATCAAACAACGCTAAAACCATGAATCATACCCCAATTCAAGCTTAATGAAACTAAGAGTTTTCAACTTCTAGGTTCGATGTCAGAACCTATCAAATCAACTCCGATTGACCTCAAATTTTACACACAAGTCATAAATGATATAACGGAGCTATGAAAAGTTTTGGAACTGGATTCCAACTCCGGTATCAAAAAGTCAACTCATCAGTCAAACTTCCAAACTTAAATTCTTGTTTTTAGCCATTTCAAGCCTAATTTAACTACGGACTTCCAAATAAAATTTCGAACACGCTCCCAAGTCCAAACTCACCATACGAAGCTGTTGGAATCATCAAAATTCTATTCCGAGGTCGTTTTCTCAAAATGTTGACCGAAGTCAAACTTAGCACTTTTAAGGCCAACTTAAGGAACCAAGTGTTCCGGTTTCACCCCAAACACTTACAAATCCCGAACCAACCATCCCCGCAAGTCATAAATCATTACAAGCACATACTGGAATTTTATTTTTAGGGAACGGGGTTCTAAAAGTTAAAATGACCGGTTGGGTCATTACATTCTCCACCTCTGAAACAAACGTTCGTCCTTGAACGAGTTTAGAATTGTACCTGGAATGCTGAATAAGTGTGGATATCTGCTCCGCATGTCTTCCTCGGCCTCCGAAGTTGCTTCCTCGACTGGTTGACCCCTCCACTGGACTTTTACTGCAGAAATCCTCTTGGACCTCAACTGGCAAACCTGTTTATCAGCAACGGCAATTGGCTCCTCTTCATAACCCAAGCTATTATCTAGCTGGACTGTGCTAAAGTCTTACACGTGTGATAGGTCGGCATGATACTTCCGAAGCATAGATACGTGGAAAAATGGATGAACTCCCGATAGGCTGGGAGGCAATGCAAGCTCATAAGCAACCTCCCCAACTCGTTTCAACACCTAAAATGGGCCTATAAAACTTGGGCTCAACTTGTCCTTCTTCCTGAATCTCATAATTCCCTTCATCGGCGAAACCTTCAAGAGAACTTTTTCACCTACCATAAATGATATATCACATGCTTTCTGATCCGCGTAACTCTTTTGCTTGGACTGTGCTGTACGAAGTCGCTCCTGAATCAACTTTACCTTTTCCAAGGCATCCCTTACCAAATCAGTACCATATAACTTAGCCTCACCTGGATCAAACCATCTGATAGGTGAACGACATCGCCGACCATATAAAGCCTCAAATGGAGCCATCTCGATGCTGGATTTGTAACTGTTATTATAAGCAAACTCAGCCAAAGGCAGGAAACGATCCCACTGACCTCCAAAGTCGATCACACATGCCCTGAGCATATCCTCCAAAATCTGAATTGTCCTCTCTGACTGTCCATCGGTCTGCGGATGAAAGGCTGTGCTGAGCTCTACACGGGTCCCCAACTCACTCTGTAACTCTCCAGAAATGTGAAGTAAACTGAGGGCCTCTATCTGATATGATTGAAATTGGTACACTGTGCAACCGAACTATCTCCTGAATATAAATCTGGCCAACCTCTCTGAAGTATACGTGGTCACAAAAGGAATAAAATGTGCCAACTTAGTCAACCTGTCAACAATCACCCAAACTGCATCAAACTTCCACAAGGTCCGCGGCAACCTAACTACAAAGTCCATAGTAATTCGTTCCCATTTCCACTCTGGTATAGTCATCTGCTGAAGTAGACCACCTGACCTCTGGTGCTCATATTTAACTTGTTGTCAATTTAGACATCTAGATACATACTCAAATATGTCCTTTTTCATTCGTCGCCACCAATAATGTTGCCTCAAGTCACGATACATCTTAGTAGCACCCGGATGAATAGAATACCGAGAACTGTGTGCCTCTTCCAGGATCTTTTTCCTCAGTCCATCCACATTAGGAACACATAGACGATCCTGGAGTCGCAAAACACCATCCGCTCTAATAGTAACTTCCTTGGCACCACCTCGTAGTACCGTTTCACCAAGAACCATCAAGTATAGGTCATCATACTGGCTAGCCTTGATCTGCTCAAATAGTGAAGATTGGGCCACCACACATGCAAGAACTCGGCTGGGCTCTAAAATATCCAGCCTCACAAGTTTGTTAGCCAAGGACTGAATCTCCGAGGCTAATGGCCTTTCCTTTACTGAAATGAAAGCCAAACTACCCATACTCTCTGCCTTCCTGCTCAAGGCATCTGCAACCACATTTGCTTTGCCCGAATGATACAAGATAGTAATATCATAATCTTTTAGTACCTCTAGCCATCTGCGCTGCCTCAAATTTAGATCCCTCTGCTTGAACAAATGCTGCAAACTGCGATGATCAGTATAAACTTCACAAGACACCCCATAAAGATAATGCCTCCAAATCTTTAGAGGGTGAACAATCGTAGCTAACTCCAAATCATGTACTGGATAATTCTTCTCGTGGGGCTTCAGCTGACGTGAAGCATATGCAATAACTCGCCTTTCCTACATCAATACACAACCCAAGCCAATGCATGATGCGTCGCAATACACTATATATATTCCCAAACCAGATGGTAACACTAACACGGGTGCTGTAGTCAGTGCTATCTTGCGCTTCTGAAAGCTTGACTCATAATCATTGGACCATCGGAACTGAACACCCTTCTGGGTTAATTTGTTCAAAGGTGGTGCAATAGATGAAAAACCTTCCACGAACCGACGATAATAACCTGCTAAACCCAGAAAACTCCTGATCTCAGTCGCCGAAGTGGGGCAGTGCCAATTCTAAACTGCCTCAATCTTTTTGGGATCCACTTTAATACATTCGCCCGATACAATATGTCCCAAAAATGTTACAGACTCTAGCCAAAACTCACACTTAGAGAACTTAGCATATAGCTTTTATTCCCGCAATGTCTGAAGCACCACTCTCATATGCTGCTCATGTTTCTCCTTACTGCGCTAATAGATTAAGACGTCATCAATGAAGATAATTACAAACGAATCAATATATGGCATGAATACTCTGTTCATCAGATCCATAAACACTACCGGGGCATTAGTTAAACCGAAGGACATCACCAGAAACTCATAATGACCATATCTAGTCCGAAAAGCAGTCTTCGGAACATCCGAATCCCGAATCTTCAACTGATGGTACCCCGACCTCAAGTCGATCTTAGAGAATACCCTAGCACCTGCAACTAGTCAAATAGATTATCAATACGCGGCAACGGGTACTTGTTCTTAATAGTGACTTTGTTCAATTGGCGATAATGAATACACATCCGCATTGTTCCATCCTTCTTTTTCACAAATAATACTGGTGCACCCCAAGGCGATACACTCGGTCTGACGAACCCCTTGACTAGTAACTCTTCAAGCTGTTCTTTCAATTCTTTCGGAGCCATGCGATACGGTAGGATAGATATAGGCTGGGTATCTGAAGCCAAGTCAATACAGAAATCAATATCACGATCAGGTGGCATACCTGGAAGATCTGACGGAAATACATCGGGGAACTCCCGAACTACAGGCACTAAATCAATAGCCAGAGTCTCTGCAGTAGTATCCCGAACATAGGCTAGATAAGCCAAACAGCCCTTCTCAACCATGTGTTGAGCCCTTATAAAAGAAATAACTCGATTAAATGAACTAATAGGCGAACCCTTCCACTCCAGCTTAGGCAATGCTGGAATAGCCAAGGTAACAGTCTTGGCATGGCAATCTAGAATAGCATGATATGGAGATAACCAGTCCATGCCCAGAATAATTTCAAAATCGGTCATCTCAAGCAATAGGAGATCTGCTCTAGTTTCCTTACCACATAATGTAATAATACAGGACCGGTAGATCCGGTTTACAATAACAGAATCGCCCACAGGAGTGGACACATAAACAGGAGTACTCAAGGACTCACGAGAAATACCTAGGAATGGAGCAAATAAAGATGACACATATGAATACGTAGATCCTGGATCAAATAATACTGAGGCATCTTTGCCACAAACAGAAATAATACCTGTAATCATGGTATCTGAGGCCTCTGCATCTGGTCTAGCCAGAAAAGCATAGAACCGAGCTGGAGCACAAACTGTCTGGCCTCCGCCTGGCTGACCTCCACCTCTAGGATGACCCCTACCTACATGTCCTCCACCTCTGGGTGGTCGGACTACTGGTGGAGCAACTGGTCCGGTAAGCATAGGCTGCTGACCCTGCTGTACTGGTCTACCCCGAAGCCTGGGCAAAAACCTTCGCATGTGACTGGGATCCCCGCACTCGTAACAATTCTTTGGTACGATGGGCTGCTGACTAAGTGTCTGGCCCTGGGGACGTGAATACCCACTGGGAGGACCCTGAATAGCTGGTGGGCGGTAAGAACTCTCTGGGATAGCACTGAGATAAGGGCGCACTGGAGCACCTCGAGGAGGTGGTGGTGCTGGATATGGGGGTCTGCTGGACTGCCCCCTCACGAACTGACCTCTACCCCCGGACGGAGCACCTCTAAACTCTCCAGAGTACCTGAACCGCTTATCTCTCATAATCTGCTCTCGGCTCCGCTGACATACACCTTAAATCCTCCGGGCTATCTCCACAACTCGCTCATAAGAAGTACCCATCTCAACATCTCGAGCCATAGTGGCCTGAATACCAGTATGTAAACCGGCTACAAACCTTCGCTCTCTCTCCGCCTTAGTAGGAAGTATCATTAGTGCATGGCGAGATAATTCAGAAAACCTCGCCTCATAATCAGTCACTGACATTTGACTCTGCTGGAGCTGCTCAAACGGAAACTGTAACTCTTCTCTCTGGGAGGGTGGAATATACTTGTCCAAGAAGATACGGGTGAACCTGTCCCAAGTCATGCGAGGAGAATCTGCTGGTCTGCCAAGAGCATAAGACTGCCACCATCTACAGGCTCTACCCTCTAGCTGAAAAGTAGCAAAATCAACCCCATGGGATTCCAATATCCTCATGTTGTACAGTCTATCCTTACAACGATCAATGAAATCATGTGGATCCTCATGTCGCTCACCCCCAAAGACAGGAGGATGTAGTCTAGTCCATCTGTCCAATAGTTTCTGAGGATCAGCGGCTACAGCTGGCTTGGGCTTAGGTGTAGCTGCTTCCACTGGCTGGGCTCCACCCATGGGTAGTGCACCCTGGTCCGATATACAGCAGCTGCCTGTGCGGTAGGGGTCTGTGCTCCCCCGCCTGCCTGAGATGTGGCTGGGTCTATCGGAAATAAACCGGCCTGAGTCATATTGTCCATGAATCGCAGCATATGACCCATGACATCCCGAAATCCCAGTGCAGATGTGAAGTCCATCGGAGCTGGCTCTGCCACAGGCACCTCACCCTGTTCCTCAATAATGGGATTCTCTGCTGGATCCACTGGCGGCATAGCTGGAATAGTCCTGGGACGTCCTCGCCCTCTACCACGGGCTGGAGCCATCCCTCGGCCTCTAGCAACTGGGGGAGTAACTCTTCCCTTGTCTGGAACTTCATTCGAGTGCGTTCTCACTATCTGTGAGAAAAAAAGAGAAGGATTTTTAGTGCTATATTAATTGCACGATGGAATGTGAAGAAAGGTAATTTCCTAACACCCTATAGCCTCTCGAAGATAAGTACAGACATCTTCGTACCAATCCGCAAGACTCTATTAGGTCTGCTCATAACTTGTGAGACCTACGTGAACCTAGTGCTCTGATACCATGTTGTCACGACCCAATTTCACCTGTAGGTCGTGATGGCGCCCAACACTACAGCTAGGCAAGCCAACTAATAAATTAAGCATACATTGATAAAATTTAAAATAAAGAAAATATAAACCCAAACTCTACCAATGTGTGTGTGCCAAGACCTGGTATCACAAGTGCATGAGCATCTAGTAGATTATACAAAACTCCAAATAATGTCTGAAATGAAATAGACAGAATGTAAATATAAGAAGAGACACTGGTAGCTGCAGAACGGCTCAGAAAGGCAGCTCACCACTATGCCTCGGGATGACGTGGGTATGTGATGATAGGTCCTCGACTAGTACCTGTCTCAGATCCTGCACAAAAAGTGTAGCAAGTGTAGTATGAGTACGTATACAACGTGTACCCAATAAGTATCAAGCCTAATCTCGAAGTGGTAGAGACAAGATGGCCGACTTTAACACTCACTATGGGTCAATAATAATAACTGAAATAAAACTAGGATATTTAAATCAGCATGATTTACAGAATTTACAATAATTTATTTAATCAGCGGAAATAATCAAATTCCTTCAAATGTAACAATTCTTAATATATTAATTAAATTCCTTCAATTCAAATAATTTCCAATTTATCAATTAAATCTCATTTACAGGAGTAACAATTAATTCCT
Organism: Nicotiana tomentosiformis; assembly: GCF_000390325.3. Taxonomy (NCBI): domain Eukaryota; kingdom Viridiplantae; phylum Streptophyta; class Magnoliopsida; order Solanales; family Solanaceae; genus Nicotiana; species Nicotiana tomentosiformis. Next base: position 118,909,994 of record NC_090822.1, read on the forward strand.
TAACAAGCAAGAATAATAATTCATTAAATTCCAAAGATTTTCCAATTTATTAATTAGCTTCACAAGCTGAAATAAATTATTAAAGTATCGTGTAATTATTATTATTAAGCACGATTTCTGCCGAGGACGAACGGTCCGATCCAGAGTGTCGTGTATACTCCTGAGGGACGTGCGGCGCGATCCATAGATGCATTTATCTTGCCAAGGCGTTCGGCCCCCTCCACAAGAAAGGAGGACATTTTCTTATGTGCCTCCGGAAGGAGAGTATATTTATTATAAGATAAATTCGGGAGGAGAATAATTTCTTTTAACAATTAATTGATTTAAACAGAAAATCAAGCCTATGAGATTTCCATCCTTTAATATCTTTATCTAACAATTCACAATATATTCAAATATATCAATTAATATTAATTAATCAAAGAATACTATTTACACAACTAATGCATGCTTTGATTCCTAAACTACCCGGACTTTAGTATTAATAGTAGCTACGCACGGACTCTCGTCACCTCGTGCGTACGTAGCCCCCACTATTAGAAACAATTATTTAATTTTAATCACCTATGAGGTAATTTCCCTCTCACAAGATTAGACAAGAGACTTACCTCGTCTTGCTCCAATTTAATCCACTATAAGGCCTTTTCCACGATTATCCAACTCTGTCTGACTCGAATCTAGCCAAAATAATTTGATACAATCACTAAAAATTATAGGAATCAATTCTATAAGAAAATACTATATTTTTAATAAAAATCCTGAAGTTAATTAAAAATTCATCCATGGGGCCCATGTCTCGGAATCCGGCAAAAATTATGAAATCCGATGACCCATTCAATTATGAGTCCAACCATACCAGTTTCACTCAAATCCGACTCTGAATCGATACTGAAATCTCAAAAATTCGTTTCTATGAGATTTCTAAAAATTTCCCAAATTTAAATCTCCAAAACACTAATTTATGGTGAAAACAATGATATACTTGTATATGTAGACCAAATCCGAGTTAGACTCACTTACCCCAATGTTTTTCCCTTGAAAATCTGCCAAAAGTCACCTCTGCTCAAGCTCAAGTTCGTCAAAAATGGCAAATGGGACGAATGTCCTCTTTTATAAACTGCCCAGGCAGCCTTCGGAATTGGGCCTCGATCGTGGCCCTCGAGCCTGTGCTTCGGTCCTGGCCTCGAGCTTGGGACTTGGTCATGGCCTCGATCACGCCTCGAGCCTGGGCTTCGGTCATGGCCTCGATCATGGCCTCGAGCTTGGGACTTGGTCATGGCCTCGATCAGGCCTCGAGCCTGGGACATGGTCATGGCCTCTATCAAGTTCGATCTTGGGTCTTGATCCTGGCCCTCGAGCCTTGCCTTCGATCATGGCCCTCGAGCTGGACCTTCGATCGTGGCCTTAATACTGAGCCTCGTCCTTGGCTTTGACTCAGGCCTTGATCGTGGGCTAGATATCTAGGTTCGATCTGGGGCTCGATCATAGCCCAGAATATACAGCTGAAGGGAAAATTGCAGCAACTTTTTAAGTCCAACTTTTGATCCGTTAACGATCTGAAACTCACCCGAGGCCCTCGGGACCTCAACCAAATATACCAACAAGTTCTAAAATATCATACGAACTTAGTCGAACCTCTAAATCACATCAAACAACGCTAAAACCATGAATCATACCCCATTTCAAGCTTAATGAAACTAAGAGTTTTCAACTTCTAGGTTCGATGTCGGAACCTATCAAATCAACTCCGATTGACCTCAAATTTTGCACACAAGTCATAAATGACATCTTGGACTATGAAAATTTTTTGAACTGGATTCCGACTCCGGTATCAAAAAGTCAACTCATCGGTCAAACTTCCAAACTTAAATTCTTGTTTTTAGCCATTTCAAGCCTAATTTAACTACGGACTTCCAAATAAAATTTCGGACACGCTCCTAAGTCAAAATCACCATACGGAGCTGTTGGAATCATCAAAATTCTATTCCAGGGTCGTTTTCTCAAAATGTTGACCGAAGTCAAACTTAGCACTTTTAAGGCCAACTTAAGGAACCAAGTGTTCCGGTTTCACCCCAAACACTTCCAAATCCCGAACCAACCTTCCCCGCAAGTCCTAAATTATTACAAGCACATACTGGAAGTTTTATTTTTAGAGAACGGGGTTCTAAAAGTTAAAATGACCGGTTGGGTCATTACAGAGGTCTAAATCCCCATTTTTTCCAAATCCCTAGTTTCTACCCAACACCCCAATTCTTCCATGAAAACTCAAGATTTTAAGTTGAAGATTCATAAAATATAATGGGAAATTGAAAGAATGTGGTTTATAATCACTTACCAACACTTTGGGGGAAAAAATATCTTTTGAAAATCGCCTCTAGGCCATCTAACGTGTGAAAATGTGAAAGAATGGCTTAAGTCCCATTTTGGGACTGTTTTATGAACTTGGCGACAGTGTTCATCGCGTCCGCGAGGACACAGTCGCGTTCCCGAAGAGCTGCCCTGCTAGGCTTACGCGGTCGCGAAACTCTCACCGCGTTCACGAAGGCTATGCCTCCCTGGCCTTTGTGTTCGCGAGCCCGTGCTCGCGTTCACGTAGAAGGAAAGTCTGACCCCTCCCCCATGTCCCAAATGCTATGCGTTCGCGATGAGCCGGTCGCGTTCGCGAAGAACAAAGCACCCATTACTCTGCATTCGCGACCAAGCCTTCGCATTCACGAAGAGGAAAAACTCACCCTGACCAGCTTACCCTTCGCGAACGCAAAGAAGAACACACCAGAACAGCTGCTGCAGTAAAAATACCAGATTTTCTAAGTCCAAACATCCCGTAGCCTATCTGAAACTCACCCGAGTCCTCGGGGTTTCAAACCAAACATGCACACAAGTCCTAAAACATCATACGAGCTTGCTCGCATGATCAAATCGCCAATATAACACCTAAAACTACGAATTGAACACCAAATCGAATGAAATTTTCAAGAAAGCTTTAAAACTTCTATTTTCACAACCGGACGTCCGAATCACGTCAAATCAACTCCGTTTCTCACCAAATTTCACAGACAAGTCTTAAATATTATAATGAACCTATACCGAGTTCTGGAATTAAAATACGGACCCGATATCCACAAGGCCAAACATAAACCAAATTCTTAAAACCATTAGATTTCTAGTCTTTCAAATTTCAACAAAAATTCATATCTCGAGGTAGGTACCTCGGAATTCGATTCTAGGCATACGCCCAAGTCCCATATTTCATTACGGACCCACCGGGACTGTCAAAATACGGGTCCGGGTCCGTTTGCTAAAGATATTGATCGAAGTCAACTCAAATTGATTTTTAAGGCAATATTCACTTTTTATCAGTTTTTAACATATAAGCCTTCCGAAAGAAACTCGGACGGCGCATGTAAATCGAGGAAGGCTAAGATGAGGTTTTTCAGACCTCGAAACGCATAATTAGGTTCTAACATATAAGATGACCTATCGGGTCATCACAATGGGTCCCAATAATACCGGCATATTGCCTCAGCATGATTTTGAACATAATTCTCAGCTCAATTTCTTTAACACATGAAAGTACATGGAAAATGCCAAGATTATTTGACTACACTATTTTACGGAATCAATTACGTCATAATTTTTGCACCCACACGCTCGTCACCTAGCAGGTGCGTCACCTACAAACAAATCATATAACACGTAGTTCAGGGATTTATACACTCAAAACCAAGTTTAGAAGTATTACCTACCTCAAACTGTGTAATTTCTCTATTCCAATATGCCCTTGCCTCGTGAATCGGCCTTTGAATGCCTCGAATCTGGTCACAATTAATTCGATACAGTCAACATAAATTATAGGAATCAATTCTATATGAAAATACTAAATTTCCCAATTAAATCCGAAAATTCACCGAATAACCGACATTGGGGACCATGTCTCGGAACCCGACAAAAGTTATAAAATGTGAATGCCCATTCAACCACGAGTCCAACCATACCAAATTTACCAAATTCTGACATCAACTCGACCTTCAAATCCTCAAATCTTATTTTCAAATCCCTAGGCCCAAATCCTCGAACTTCACCTTAAAAATACGTAATCTAGTCAAAATACTCAATGATAATTCAATATTATTGACTAAAATGATCACAAGTGGCTTACCTCAAGATTCCCCAAGAAATGTCCAACCGGTGTTTGAAATGTCCAAAAATGAGAAATCTCGGACCCCTCTGTCTTATACATTGTCCAGTGTTTTCGCATTTGCGAAATATTTAACCGCATCTACGGTCTCGCAAATGCGAGAATTCCCTTCGCTTCTGCGGACAAGAGGTCCACTTTTGCGGACACACTTTTGCGGCGGCACTGCCGCTTCTGCAAAACGGCCCTAACCTTTTACTTCCGCTTCTGCAATCGACTCGTCGCTGGTGCGAGTCCCCTTCTGCGATCCTCCATGTGCACCTGCGACCTCTGCCCTTTCCAAGCCAATTCCGCTTCTGCGCAACCAAACTCGCTTCTGCGAGCTCGCACCTACGAGCCAAGTTCCGCAGGTGCGATTGCATCAGAGGGCAGAAAGTTCCAGCTTTGTTCTAAGTCCGATTTTGATCTATTAACCATCTGAAACTCATCCGAGGCTCTCTGAACCTCAACCAAATATACCACTAATTTCCAAAACATCATACGAACTTAGTCGAGGCCTTAAATCACATCAAACAACGCTAAAATCATGAATCACAACCCAATTCAAGCCTAATGAAAACTAACGAATTCCAACTTCTACATTCGATGCAGAAACCTATCAAATCAAATCCGATTGACCTCAAATTTTGCACACAAGTCATAAATGACATAACAGACCTATGAAATTTTACAGAACTAGATTCCAACCTCGATATCAATAAAGTCAACTCCCGGTCAAACTTCCAAACCTTCCATTTCCTAATTTTTCCATTTCAAGTCAGAATCAACTACGAACTTCCAAATAATTTTTCAGACACACTCCTAAGTCCAAAATCACTATGCAAAGCTATTGGAATCATCAAAACTCTATTTCGGAGTCATTTACACATAAGTCAACATCCGAAAAATCTTTTTAACTTAAGTTTTCATCCTTGAGACTAAATGTCTCAATTCATTTCGAAACCTCACCGGACCCGAACCAACTACCCTGGCAAGGCACATAACAACTGTAAAGCAAAAAAGGAGTAGTAAATGGGGAAACGGGGCTGTAATACTCAAAACGACCGGCTGAGTCATTACATTCTCTCCCTCTTAAACAAACGTTCGTCCTTGAACGAGTTTAAAATCGTACCTGGAGTCTCAAATAGATGTGGATATTTACTCCCCATCTCCCGCTCAATATCCCAGGTAGCTTCTCCGACCGTCTAGCCTCTCCACTGTACTTTCACTGAAGCTATATTCTTTAATCTCAACTTTCGAACCTGCTGGTCCAAAATGGCCACCGGCTCCACATCATAAGTCAAATTACCATCGAACCGAACTGTACTGAAATCTAAAACATGAGACGGATCTTCGACATACTTCCGGAGCATGGATACATGAAACATTGGATGAACCCCCAATAGACTAGGCGGCAATGCAAGTTCATAAGCCACCTCTCCAATATTTTTAAGTATTTCAACCCCAATATGTCGAGGACTCAACTTACCCTTCTTCTCGAACCTCATAACACCCCTTCATAGGCTAAACTTGGAGTAGTACCTTCTCTCCTACCATGTAAGCAACATCGCAAACCTTCCAGTCGGCATAACTCTTCTGTCTATATTGCACCGTGCAAAGTCGATCCTGAATCAATTTAACCTTTTCCAAAGCATCCTCAACTAAATCAGTACCCATAGCATAGCCTCACCCGGCTCAAACCAACCCACCGGAGACCAACACCGTCTCCCATATAAAGCCTCATACGGAGCCATCTGAATGCTTAATTGGTAGTTGTTATAGGCAAACTCTACAAGCGGTAGAAACTGATTCCAAGAACCCTCCGAAATCTATAACACAAGCACGTAACATATCTTCCAATATCTGAATAGTGCGATGGGATTTTCCGTCAGTCTAAGGGTGAAATGATGTACTTGACTAAACCTATGTGCCTAATTCTCATTGTATTGCTCTCCAAATCTGTGATGTAAACTGCGTGCCCCGATCTGAAATGATGAACACTGGCACACCGTGTAGGCGAACAATCTTGCGGATATAAATCTCAGCCACCCGCTCCGAAGAATAAGTAGTACCGACTGGAATAAAATGCTCGGACTTGGTTAACCAATCCACAATCACCCAAATAGCATCAAACTTCCTCAAAGTCCATGGGAGTCCAACTACGAAGTCCATGGTAATACGCTCTCACTTCCACTCCGGAATTTCAAGTCTCTGAAGCAATCCGCCCGATCTCCGATGATCGTACTTCACCTGTTGACAATTTAAACACCGGGCTACAAACCCAACTATATATTTCGTCATCCTTCTCCACCAATAATGCTTCCTCACGTCCTAGTACATCTTAGCGACACCCCGATGAATGAAATACCGTGAACTGTGGGCTTCTTCAAGAATCAACTCACGCAGTCCATCTATATTTGGCACACAAATCTGATCCTACATTCTTAACATCCCATCATCTCCAATGGTAACATCTTTGGCATCACCGTGCTGAATTGTGTCCTTCAGGACAAGCAAATGGGGATCATCATACTTACTCTCTCTGATGCGGTCATATAAGGAAGACCGAGAAACCACACAATCTAGAACCCGAGTGGGCTCCAAAATATCTAATCTCACAAACTCGTTGGCCAAAGACTGAACATCAACTGCAAGAGGTCTCTAACCAACAGGAATGAATGCAAGGCTACTCATACTCACCGTTTTTCATCTCAAAGCATTGGCCACCACATTGGCCTTCTTGGGATGATACAGAATGGTAATATCATAGTGCTTTAGCAACTTCAACCATCTCTACTGCCTCAGATTTAGATCCTTTTGTTTGAACAAGTGCTAGAGACTCCGATGATCCGTAAATACTTCACAAGACACACCATAAAGATAGTGCTCCAAATATTTAATGCATGAAAAATGTCTGCCAACTCTAAATCATGAACGTGGTAGTTCTTTTCATGTGGCTTCAACTGGAGCGAAGCATAAGCAATCACTCTACCCTCCTGCATTAAGACACACCCAATACCGATCCGAGAAGCATCACAATATACTGTATAAGAGCCTGAAGTTGAAGGTAAAACTAGAACTGGAGTTGTGGTCAAGGCAATCTTGAGCTTCTGAAAACTCTCTTCACACTCATCCGACCACCTGAATGGAGCACCTTTCTGGGTAAATTTAGTCATAGGCGCCGCAATAGACGAGAAACCCTCCACAAAGCAATGATAATAACCGTCCAAGCTGAGAAAACTCAAAATCTCAGTAGCTGAAGATGGCTAGGGCCAACTCTAAACTACCTCAATCTTCTTCGGATACACCTTAATTCCCTCACTGGACACTATGTATCCCAAGAATGCCACCGAACTAAGCCAGAACTCACACTTAGATAATTTGGCATACAATTTCTCCTCTCTCAACCTCTGTAATACAATACTCAAGTGATGTACATGCTCCTCCTGGCTACGTGAGTACACCAGGATATCATCAATAAATACTATGACAAATAAATCAAGATATGGCTGGAATACACTATTCATCAAGTGCATGAACGTTGTTGGGGCGTTGGTCATCCCAAAAGACATCACGAGAAATTCAAAGTGACCATAGCGGGTCCTGAATGGCGTCTTTAAAATTCCGAATCCCGAATCTTCAACTGGTGATACCCAGACCTCAAATCAATCTTAGAGAACACCCTCGCTCCCTAAAGCCGTTCAAATAAATCATTAATACGTGGCAAAGGATACTTGTTCTTGATTGTAACTTTGTTCAACTGCCTATAGTCGGTGCACATCCACATAGAACAGTCTTTCTTTTTCACAAATAGAACTGGTACACCCCTAGGCGACACACTAGTCCTAATAAACCCCTTATCAAGAAGTTCCTAAAGTTGCTCTTTCAATTCCTTCAACTCAGCTGGTGCAATACGATACAGAGGAATAGAAATGGGCTGAGTGTCCGGCACCAAGTCAATACTAAAGTCAATATCCTTATCGTGTGGCATACCCAGCAGATCTATAGGAAATACATCAGGAAATTCTCGCACTACCAATACAGAATCAATAGTATGAGTGTCTGCATCAACATCTCTCACAAAGGCTAAATATGACAAGCATCCCTTCCTAACCATCCGTTGGGCCTTCAAATAAGAAATTAGCCTGCTGGGAATATAATCTAGAGAGCCTCTCCACTCGACCCTCGGCAACCCCGGTATCACCAATGTCAAGGTTTTTGTATGACAGTCCAAAATAGCATGACATGGAGACAACCAATCCATACCCAAGATTACATCAAAATCAACTATACTAAGCAATAAGAGATCAACTCTAGTCTCCAGTGCCCCAATAGTCACTACACATGACCGATATACATGGTCCACAATAATAATATCGCCCACGAGCGTAGATACATGAACAAATGAGACTAAGGACTCACGTGGCATATCTAGATAACGAGAAAAATATGATGATACATACGAATATGTGGAACCAAGGTCAAATAATAAAGAAGCTTCCATGTGGCATACTGAGACAATACCTGAGATCACTGCATCTGAAGCAACGACATCTGGCCTGGCAGGAATAGCATAGAATCGGGCCTGACCGCCACCTGCTTGGCCTCCCCCTCTTGGGCGACTTCTGGCTGCCTGAGCCCCACCCCGTACTGGCTAGGGTGGTGGTGTAGCAGCTGGTACAGGAGTCATAGCCCGACTCATCTGTTAAGTTGGACCTCCTGAAAGGCGGGGACAATATCTCTTCATATGACCCAGATCTCCACACTCAAAATAACCCTTCTCGAATAATGGCGGTAAGTACTGAGGCGGACCTCGAGAACCAGAATAACTACCAGAAGAACCTGGTACAGATGAACCCTGAACTGATGGTACACGAGATGAAATCTGAGTTGGAAGTGCACTAAGAGAAGACTAACTCGGTCGAGCACTGTATGAACCATGGCTAGCTGATGCGCCACGATGAGCTGGACGAGCCATTTGAGCGGGCCTATAAGGACGAACCCTGTTGTGATAGGGTTGTCCCCAGAAGGAACCTTGGAATTACCCGGACCACGAGACCTTTTGGCCTCCCTCTCCTCACGCTATTTAGTACGGACCATTTCTAGCCGTCAAGCACTGTCAATGACCTCGTCGAATTTAGCACCTGCTACATTTTCTAGAGTCATTTCAAAACAGAACTGCTGGTTGAGGCCATTAATGAACCTCCTGATCTTCTCCCTCTCAGTGGGAACCAACCAGTTTACATGACAAGCCAATTCTGAAAACTGCATCTCAATGGGTCATGGACAGGTCCTCCTGACGTAAATGCTCGAACTGCCTACGCAGTTCCTCTCTGCGGGTCTATAGCATAAACTTCTCCAGGAATAATACGGAGAACTCATGCCAAAAAAGTGGTGCTGCACCAACTGGTCTGCTCCTCTCATAAGTCTCCCACCATCTGAAGGGTGCCCCGGCCAGCTGAAAAGTAGTAAATGAGACCCTACTGGTCTCCAGAATACCTGTTGTACGAAGAATCTACTGGTATCTGTCTAAGAAATCCTGAGCATCCTCTGACTTAGTTCCACTGAACGATAGAGGATGGAGTCTCCTAAATCGCTCTAGTCTCTTCTGCTCCGCGTCATTCATAATAGGACCCACCTGGGCCTGAGCAGCTATAACCGGTTGGACTGGTAGTGCCCCCGGTACCTAAAGTCCCTGCACTACCTGCTCTGCAGTCGGGTGACAGGGGTATGAGTACTTCCCGTGGCCTAAGAAGTGGTTGGTGCCGTCTTAACCGAAACCACCTGAGCAAGGCCAGTGCAAATAGTCAATATCTGGGCCAAAGCCTCTTGAAGGACTGGAATCACAATAGGCATAGCTGGTGCCTGAGCTGGTCCCGCCGGCTCAACTATATCTGGAACCTACTCCTGAGCTAGAGCAACTGGTGGTTCTACAGGTGCTGATCTAACTGTTGTACGACCTACACCTAGGCCTCTACCATGGCCCTGACCTCTAACATGGCCCCGACCTATCGTGGCCCTAAATGGTGGCACTGGTGGCTGACCATCTGATCCGGTAGTACGTGTCCTCACCATCTGTGAGAGAATAGAATAATAGAAATTTAGTTACATAAATCAACAAATACGCATGACAGAATTCAAGAAAGTGAAATTTTCCTAAGGGTTCGGCAGCCTCTCGAAGATATGTACAGACGTCTCCGTACCGATCCGCAAGACTCTACTAAACTTGCTCATGACTCGTGAGACATATGTAACTTATGCTCTTATACCAACTTGTCACGACCCAAAATCTCACATGTCGTGATGGAGCCTATCTTAATATTGGCAAGCCGACAACCTCAATAAACCACAAATTACTATAAGTTTGGAAATACCAGAAATAAATTTAAGAGTAAAATCCTACAATTTCTAATACAAAACGCTGTCTTTATACAATACACTCCCAAAACTTGGTGTCACTGAGTACATGAGCATCTAAATGACAACACAGTCTGACTGATAAAAATACTGTCAGAAAATATAAAATAACACAAATAACTGAAAGGGAAAGAGAGTCAAGGCCTGCGGACGTCAAGCAGCTACCTCGATAGTCTCCAAGAGATAATATCCAAAATATAGCAACCACCGTATCCTAAAGTACCTGGATCTGCACACGAAGTACAGAGTGTAGTATGATTACAACCGACCTAATGTACTCAATAAGTAACAAGACTAACCTTTGGGCTGAAAGTAGTGACGAGCTAAACATGCATAGTCCAAGTATAGAAATAACAATAAAATAATGTAGGCATGCTTTCAAGCTCAACAGTTAAACTAACAAATCTGAATGATATGGGAAATGTGGCATCACTATGTCTACATGCCAATGTACATGTCATATGTGATACAAAATAATGAAAATCTCACATACTCACACTCTCAGAGTACTCAATCACTCAGTACTGTATATGGCCAATCCAGCCCAGGGAACTCCATCCCAAATATATATACATAATAACTGACATTCAATCACTCACTACTGTACAGGGCCAATCCATCCCAGGGAACTCCATCCCAATATAAAAGTACAGGTGTCACGACCCAAATATCTCCTCCGTATGACGTCGTGACGGCACCTAGTCTCTAAGACTAGGTAAGCCTAACATTTTGCGGAATAATGAAATAAAAACATAAATTTAACAACTAACTGTAGCAGTAACAACATAACTGGGTACCATGCCGCCTGGCATGTGCAATAACCAACTATTCAAAAATACACAGAAATCCCAAAACCCGTAACATCATAAGTCACAAGCTACATAAGGAAACTAGTATCTCTATACACTAGAGTCTGATAATAGAAGTAAGGAAGGTAAATGACATAGGAGGGAATAGAGGGGGACACCGAGGTCTGCGGACGCGACAGATATAACTTGAAGTCTCCGTATAGCAACAAGCACTCTCAGCTAGTAGCGGGGCTGATAAGAAGTACCTGGATCTACACACAAAACATGTGCAGAAGAGTAGCATGAGTACACCACAACAGTACCCAGCAAGTGACAAGCCTAACCTCGGTCAAGTAGTGACGAGATCAGGTCAGAGCCTTACTGGTAAATATAAAGTAAACTAAGATAGAATGAAATATTGTAGTAAAATAAGTATTGAAATTTAACAAAGAATGAAATCATAGCAAGTCAACAGCTTAGTACACTGAAACAACAGTAGGGGATCTCCCGAGATACCGTCTCGTAGTCCCAAACGTAAATGTGCAGGGGGATCTCCCGGAATACCATTTCATAGTCCCAAAGTAAATATGCAGTACAGGGGGGTCTCCCAAAATACCGTTCCATAATCCCAAAGTAAATATGCAGCTAACCAATAGAATTTAATAGTTAAGACACAAAATTCTATAGTTCAACCAAAGTACCAGTTAAGGAAAGACAAGTAAATTTACTAAACATGTTGCACGTAGTTCAAGTAAATAGTTAGGGCAAGTAGGCATGCTATTCTAATCTAGCAGGATACTACACATGCTAATGAAACTCAAATAAGAAAGAAATTAGGTTATTACTTAGTAGAAAAAATCGGGTTTTTACACAATTAGCCCGTGTACGTACTCGTCACCTCACGTACACAACGCTCATATATCAAAAGCAGTACAAATCCTAAGGGGATTTTCCCCACACAAGGTTAGGTAAGCCACTTACCTCGAACCAAGCTCAATCAATCGATAACAATGCCTTTTCCATGAATATCCGACTCTGAATGGCCCAAATCTAGCCAAAAACAATTGTATATCATAAATACAACTATAATAGGCTCATCAAATTAATGAAATCAATACTTTAACAAAAATTCCGAAATTCGCCCTAAAAAGTCGACCTGGGCCCACTTCTCGGAATCGGAAAAAATCACAAAATCTGAAAACCCATTCACTCACGAGTCCAACCATACATAATTTATCAAAATCCAGCCTCAAATGACTACTCAAAACCCCAAATCAAACTATTCAAATCCCTAGTCTCCAACTCCCAATTTCCACCTTAAATACACACTAACTAGGTGGGAAAATAAATGGGGAAGCAAGATTATTGATCAAAAATAAGCACACGGGACTTACCTCAAGAAACCCCTCAAACATGCTCTCAAGCAATCGCCAAACCCGAGCTCAAAATGTTGAAAATGAGCAAAAATCGTGAACCTTAGCATTTAAGTGTTATGTCCAGAAGTCTCGCACCTGCGGACTCTCTGTCGCATCTGTGACGCCGCGAATCCCAGGCTCCGCTCCTGCGGCTATGCGACCGCATCTGCGACTATCGCAGGTGCGGAAATGTATCGCACCAGCGACTTCCCCTCGCACCTGCGCCCAGCTGCCTGCATCTGTGACTCTCGTAGGTGCAGGAAAATCTTCGCACCTGTGGTCCCTACCCAGCTCCTTCTTGGCAGCATCTGCGGCTCCTCCTTCGCACCTGCGGTCTCCCCTCGCAGGTGCGAAAACACCAGAAACCAGATAATCTTTAGCAACTAGCCTAAGTCCAAATTAAATCCGTTAAGCATCCGAAACACACCCGAGGCCCCCGGGACCTCAACCAAACATACCAACAAGTCCTAAAACACCATACAAACTTAGTCGAGCCCTCAAATCACATCAAACAATGCTAAAAACACGAATCACCCTCTGATTCAAACTTAATGAACTTTAAACTTTAAACTTCTACAACCGATACCGAAACCTATCAAATCACGTCCGATTGACCTCAAATTTTGCACACAAGTCATATTCGACATTACAGACCTACTCTAACTTCCAGAATTGGATTCCGACCCCGATATCAAAAAGTCCCCTACCGGTCAAAATCTCCAAAAATTCGACTTTCGCTATTTCAAGCCTAAATAAGCTACAGATCTCCAAAACACAATACGGACACGCCCCTAAGTCCAAAATCACCTAACGGAGCTAACAGAACCGACAGAATTCTATTCCGGGGTCATCTTCACACAATTCCTACTACGGTCCAAAATCCTAAGGCTTAAACCTCCAAGTCGGGACTAAGTGTCCCAAAACACTCCAAAAACCAAAACAAAACCTCCCGGCAAGTGACAATAGCAGAAATAGATATGGGAGAAACAGTAAATAGGGAATCGAGGCTATTACTCTTAAAACGACCGGCCGGGTCGTTACATCCTCCGCCTCTTAAAACAATCCGTCCTCGAACGAGCATAGAGACATACCTAAAGTGGTGAAAAGATGAGGATAAAGGTTGCGCATATCCTACTCGATCTCCCAAGTCGCCTCCTCGACCGGCTGTCCCCTCCATTGAACCTTCACAGAAATAATGTTCTTTGATCTTAGCTTTCTGACCTGCCTGTCTAAAATAGCCACTGGCTCCTCAACATAAGATAGATCCTTGTCCAATTGGACTGAGCTAAAATCCAACACATAGGACGGATCACCGTGATACTTTCGGAGCATCGAAACATGAAATACCGGATGAACTCCTGCTAGGATGGGAGGCAAGGCAAGCTCATAAGCAACTTCCCCAACTTGCAGCAACACCTCAAAGGGACCAATAAACTTTGGGATCAACTTGCCCCTTTTTCCGAACCTCATAACGCCCTTCATAGGCGTAACCCGGAGCAAGACCCACTCTCCAACCATGAATGCAACATCGTGAACCTTTCGGTCCACGTAACTCTTCTGTCTTGACTGGGCTGTGCGAAGTCTATCCTGAATCACCTTAATCTTTTCCAAGGCATCCTGAACCAAGTCCGTACCCAATAATCTGGCCTCGCCCGGCTCGAACCAACCCACCGGGGACCAACACTGCCTACCATACAGAGCTTCATACGGTGCTATCTGAATGTTGGACTGATAACAGTTGGTGTAAGCAAACTCCGCAAGTGGTAAGAACTGATCCCAAGCACCCCTAAAATCTATCACACACGTACGGAGCATATCCTCCACTATCTGAATAGTGCGCTCGGACTGTCCATCCATCTGAGGGTGAAATGTTATGCTCAACTCAACCCAAGTACCCAACTCGTGTTGTACAGCTCTACAGAACCGTGATGTAAACTGCGTACCCCGGTCAGAGATGATAGATACTGATACGCCATGAAGCCTGACGATCTCGTGGATGTAAATTCTAGCTAGCTGCTCGAAAGAATAGGTAGTCATCACTGGAATAAAATGAGCTGACTTGGTCAGCCTATCTACAATCACCCAAACTGCATCAAACTTTCGCTGAGTCCGTGGGAGTCCAACAACGAAGTCCATAGTGATCTGCTCCCATTTCCACTCCGGAATCTCTATCTTCTGAAGCAACTTACCCGATCGCTGATGCTCATACTTCACCTACTGGCAATTTAGACATCTAGCCGCATACTCTACTATGTCCTACTTCATCCTCCTCCACCAATAATGCTACCTCAGGTCCTGATACATCTTCGTGGCACCTGGATGAATGGAGTACCGCGAGCTGTGAGCCTCCTGGAAAATCAACTCATACAAACCGTCCACATTAGGCACACATAGCCTGCCTTGCATCCTCAGTGCACCATCATCCCCAAGAGTGACCTCCTTAGCATCACCGTGTTGGACCGCGTCCTTAAGGACAAGTAGATGGGGGTCATCATACTGACATTCCTTGATACCATCATAAAGAGAAGATCGAGAGACAACACAAGCCAATACTCGACTCGGCTCAAAAATATCCAATCTCACAAACTGGCTGGCTAAGGCCTAAACATCCAACGCCAATGGCCTCTCTGCTGCTAGTAGATATGCTAAACTCCCCAAACTCTCTGCCCGATGACTCAAAGCATCGGCCACCACATTGACCTTCCCAGGATGGTACAAAATGGTGATGTCATAATCCTTAAGCAGCTCTAACCACCTCCTCTGACGCAAATTAAGATCCTTCTACTTGAACAAATGCTGCAAACTCTGGTGATAGGTATAGATCTCACAAGGTACACCGTACAAATAGTGATCGGTATAGATCTCACAAGGGACACCGTACAAATCTTCAAGGCATGAACAATGGCTACTAGCTCAAGGTCATGGATAGGATAGTTCTTTTCATGCACCTTCAGTTGTTTGGACACGTAGGCAATCACCCTACGGTCCTGCATCAACATCGCGCTGAGACCAATCCACGATGCATCACAATATACAGTATAAGACCCCGAACCTATAGGCAATACAAATACTGGGGTTGTAGTCAAAGCTGTCTTAAGCTTTTGAAAGCTCTCCTCACATTCCTCTGTCCACCTGAACGGAGCACCCTTCTAGGTCAGCCTGGTTATAAGTTCTGCAATAGATAAAAATCCCTCAACGAACCGACGGTAATACCCCGCCAAACCAAGAAAACTCTGAATCTCCGTAGCTGAGGATGGTCTGGGCCAACTCTGCACTGCTTCAATCTTCTTCGGATCCACATGGATCCCATCACTCGATACTATATGACCCAAGAATGCCACTGAGTCTAGCCAAAACTCACACTTTGAAAATTTTGCATATAACTTCTTTTCTCTCAAGGTCTGAAGCGCAGTCCTCAAGTGCTGCTCATGATCTTCCCGAGTCCGGAAGTACACCAGAATGTTGTTAATAAACACAATGATGAATGAGTCAAGATAAAGCCGGAACACACTGTGCATCAAGTGCATAAAAGTTGCTGGGGAATTGGTCATCCTAAAAGACATAACAAGAAACTCATAGTGACCATATCTGGTCCTGAAAGCAGTCTTTGGGATATCTGGCTCCCGAATCTTCAACTGATGATATCCTGAACGTAACTCAATCTTGGAAAACACTTTGGCACCCTGTAACTGATCAAATAAGTCATCAATACGAGGCAATGGATACTTGTTCTTCACTGTGACTTTGTTCAACTAGAGGTAATCAATACACATCCGCATAGAACTATCCTTCTTTTTCACAAATAAGACAGGAGCACCCCAAGGTGACACACTAGGCCGAATGAAGCCCTTATCAAGCAACTCTTGTAACTGCTCCTTCAACTATTTCAACTCAGGAGGAGCCATACAATATGGAGGAATAGAGATGGGCTAAGTGCCCGGAAACAAATCAATGCCAAAATCAATATCTCTGTCGGGCGGCATACTCGGAAGATCAGCTGGAAATACATCTGGAAAATCCCTCACTACTGGGACTGACTCAACTGTAGGGGTATCAATACTCACATCTCTCACATAATCTAGATATGCTTCACACCCCTTCTCAACCATTTGTTGAAATTTAAGAAATGAAACAACCCTGCTGGGAGTATACTCTAAGGTACCTCTCCACTCTAATCGCGATAATCCTAGCATAGCCAGAGTCATAGTTTTGGCGTGACAATCAAGAATAGCATAATGGGGCGACAACTAGTCCATGCCCAAAATAATATCAA
This sequence comes from Nicotiana tomentosiformis, assembly GCF_000390325.3. NCBI lineage: Eukaryota > Viridiplantae > Streptophyta > Magnoliopsida > Solanales > Solanaceae > Nicotiana > Nicotiana tomentosiformis. The sequence continues at coordinate 118,927,061 of NC_090822.1, forward strand.
AGTCCACCATGCTGAGCAATAATAAATCGGCTCTGGTCTCAAAACCACTAAGAGCAATCAAACACGACCGATAATATCGACGCATAAGAATATGTAGATCCTGGGTCAAATAATACCGACGCATCTCTATGCCAGACCGAAACAATACTTGTAATGACAGAATTAGAAGCAATTGCCTTTGTACGAACAGGAAGGGCATAATATCTGGCTTGGCCTCCCCCTCTAGGGCAACCTCTACCTCCCCGACCTCCACCTCGAGCTGGCTGAGCAAGTGGGGTGGCAGCTGGTGCTGTAATCATAGCCTGAGGACCCGGTGGAGCACGTTGTGGCTGAGAAGTCTGTGGAGCTGCACCCCTCCTAATCCTGGGGCAATCCCTCACCATATGGCGAGTGTCTCCACACTCAAAACAAGCTCTGGGAGAGCGTGGCAGTTGTGACTAGCTTGGGCCAGGTCTGCTGGACTGGGCACTAGGAACACCACGTGCGTGAGGCACACTAGATATTGGCGGTGCATAATAAGGCTTCTGGGGTCTAGAAGGAGCTGGAACACTGATGGCGACTGGAAGAGCTGAATGAACGGGGTGGCTCACATGACCCCTACCATGGCGAGTTGCTGGGGCACAAGCTCCAGAATAATAACCAGTCTCTCAAGACCTCTTGATCTCTCTCTCCTCTCTATCCTAGGCAAGCATGCCCTCCAATCTCCTAGCAATACTCACAACCTGCTGATAAGAAATATCCATCTCCAAATCCCTGGCCATACTAATCCGGATGCTGGGGTGGACTCCCTCAATAAACCATCGAACCCTCTCTCGAACTGTGGAAACCAAGACCGGTGCATGTCGGGCCAAATCACTTAAACGGGTTGCATACTCTAACACAGTCATAGCACCCTGGCGTAGCTACTCAAACTCCACACGTCATGAGACCCCGAGGTTCTGAGGGACATACTCTAGTAAAAGAAACCATGCTCGTCTCTGCTACACCCATAGTACGGAGAATACGATGACACTCCTCCATAAAACCCTGAGCATCATCTGTAGCCAATCCGCTGAAGGTAGGTGGGTGGTATTTCTTGTACCTCTCAAGTCTGAGCTTCTCCACCTCAAAAGATGCTGTCCTAACCTCGAGCTGAGCTGGAGCTACCGGCTGCATTGGTACAATCTCTGGGACCTGGTCGACTTGAACTCGCTACTCTGGAGTACCGGCGATGGGAGTCTGTGCTCCTCCCCTGGCCTGAGATGTGGCAGGAGCAACTGGGATCAATCCTGCCTGAGCTAAGGTGTTGAACATGCTCAGAAACTAGGCTAGAGTCTCCTAGAGGGCTGGCGCAGAAACATGTGCCTCAGGTGTCTGCCCTCCAGTTGGAGCTACTAGGGGCTCCTCTGTAGCAGCTCGTGCGGGTGCTCTGGCGGTACCACGTGGACGTCATCGGCCTCTACCCCAGCCCCGGACCCGGTCTCTCGCGGGTCTAGTAGGGGGCGCGGGTGTCTGGTCATCAGATATGCCTGTATGTGTCATCACCATCTGTGAGAGAATAGAATACAGAAGTTTAGAATTTCGAAGTCAACAATTTCGCAATACAAGGAATCAAAGAAGTGCAATTTTTCCTAACAGTTCAATAGCCTCCCGAAGATTAATACAGAGGTCTCTGTACCGATCCACGAAACTCTACTAAACTTGCTTGTGACTCACAACACCTATGAACCTAGAGCTCTGATACCAACTTGTCACGACCCAAATTTCCCCTCCGTATGACGTCGTGACGATACCTAGTCTCTATGACTAGGTAAGCCTAACATTTTGCGGAATAATGAAATGAAAACATAAATTTAACAACTAACTGTAGCAGTAACAACATAACTGGATACCATGCCTCCTGGCATGTGCAATAACATACTATTCAAAAATACACAAAAATCCCAAAACCCGGAACATCATAAGTCACAAGCTATAGAAGGAAACCAATATCTCTATACAGCAAAGTCTAATAATAGAAGTAAGGAAGGTAAATGACATAGGAGGGAATAGAGGGGGACTCCGAGGTCTGCGGACGCGACAGATATACCTTGAAGTCTCCGTACAGCAACAAGCACTCTCAGCTAGTAGCGGGGCTGATAAGAAGTACCTGGATCTGCACACAAAATATGTGCAGAAGAGTAGCATGAGTACACCACAACAGTACCCAGTAAGTGCTAAACCTAATCTCGGTCGAGTAGTGACGAGATCAGGTCAGGGCCCTACTGGTATATATAAAGTAAACTAAGACAAAATGAAATATTGTAGTAAAATAAGTACTGAAATTTAACAAAGAATGAAATCATAGCAAGTCAACAGCTCAGTACACTGAAACAGCAGCAGGGGATCTCCCGAGATACCGTCTCGTAGTCCCAAACGTAAATGTGCAGGGGGATCTCACGGAATACCGTTTCGTAGTCCCAAAGTAAATATGCAGTACAGGGGGATCTCCCAGAATATCGTTCCATAGTCCCAAAGTAAATATGCAGCTAAACAATAAAATTCAATAGTTACGGCACGAAATTCTATAGTTCAACCTAAGTACCAATTAAGAAAAGACAAGTAAATTCACAAAACATGCTGCATGTAGTTCAAGTAAACAGTTAGGGCAAGCAGGCATGATATTCTAATCTAGCAGGTTACTATACATGCTAATGAAACTCAAATAACAAAGAATTCAGGTTATTACTTAGTAGAAAAAATTGGGTTTTTACACAATTAGCCCGTGTACGTACTCGTCACCTCACGTACATGGCGCTCATATAACAAAAATAATACAAATCCTTAGGGGATTTCCCCCACACAAGGTTAGGCAAACCACTTACCTCGAACCAAGCTCAATCAATCGGTAACAATGCCTTTTCCATGAATATCTGACTCCGAATGGCACAAATCTAGCCAAAAACAATTACATATCATAAATACAAGTATAATAGGCTCATCAAATTAATGAAATCAATACTTTAATAAAAATTCTGAAATTCGCCCTAAAAAGTAGACCCGGGGCCACGTCTCGGAATCGGGCAAAAATCACAAAATCCGAAAGCCCATTCACTCACGAGTCCAACCATACATAATTTATCAAAATCCGACCTCAAATGACTACTCAAAACCCCAAATCAAACTCTTCAAATCCCGAGCCTCCAACTCCCAAATTCCACCTTAAATACACACTAACTAGGTGGGAAAATAAATAGGGAAGCAAGATTATTGATCAAACATAAGCACAAGGGACTTACCTCAAGAAACCCCTCAAAAATTCTCTCAAGAAATCGCCAAACCCGAGCTCATTATGTTGAAAATGAGCAAAACTCGCGAACCTTTGCATTTAAGCGTTCTGTCCAGAAGTCTCGCACTTGCGGACTCTCTGTCGCATCTGTGATGCCGCACCTATGGAAATACCATCGCAGGTGTGGATTCCACTTAGAATCCCAGGCTCCACTCCTGCGGCTATGCGACCGCATCTACGACTATCGGAGGTGCGGAAATGCATCGCACCTGCGGCTTCCCCTCGCACCTGCGCCCAGTTGCCTGCATCTGCAACTCTCGCAGGTGCGGGAAAATCTTCGCACCTGCGGCCCCTGCCCAGCTCCTTCTTGGCACTATATGCGGCTCGTCCTTTGCACATGTCATCCCGCACCTGCAATCTCCCCTCCGCAGGTGCGAAAACACCAGAAACCAGAAAATCTTCAGCAACTAGCCTAAGTCCAAATTAAATCCGAAATACACCCGAGGCCCCCGGGACCTCAACCAAACATACCAAAAAGTCCTAAAATACCATACAAACTTAGTCAAGCCCTCAAATCACATCAAACAACGCTAAAAATACGAATCACTCTCTAATTCAAACTTAATGAACTTGAAACTTTAAACTTCTACAACCGATGTTGAAACCTATCAAATCACGTCCGATTGACCTTAAATTTTGCACAAAAGTCATATTCAACATTACGGACCTACTCCAATGTCCGAAATTGGATTCCGACCCCGATATCAAAAATTCCACTAACCGGTCAAAATCTCCAAAAATTTAACTTTTGCCATTTCAAGCCTAAATAAGCTACGGACCTCTAAAACACAATCCGGACATGACCCTAAGTCCAAAATCACCTAACGGAGCTAATGAAACAGACGAAATTCCATTCCGGAGTTGTCTTCATACAGTTCCGACTACGGTCCAAATCCTAAGGCTTAAACCTCCATTGAGGGACTAAGTGTCCCAAAATACTCCAAAAACTAAAACGAAACCTCCCAAAAAGTCACAATAGCAGAAATAGATATGGGAGAAACAGTAAATAGGGGATCAGAGCTATTACTCTCAAAATGACCGGCCGGGTCACTACAACAGGGCAACTCTATGCCCAGGGAGCTCCATCCCAAATATGTGTGTGTATATATATATATATATATATATATATATATATATATATATATATATATATTGTAACACCCCATAAAAATTCTAAGTGTTTTAAGACCATTAAGAAGATTGACGGGTGCTAATTATATCAATTCGGGTATGAACAAGATTGATAATTTGAATGATATCAGTTGATCATGATAATATATGTATTAGGTATATTAATAATGGTTTATGTTCTAAGAAGAGCCCTAAGTCTAAGTCAAGTAGAAAATTATATGATGGGATAAAGTTTCAAGTGAGTTCACACAAGATCTAACTTCAAACGAGAATAACTCTCAAGATATGATGAATTATATGTTGTATAACCTATCAAATCAAAACTCTTTGAGTGTAAGTTCCAACGCATCAAAATGTTTGTCATTTGCATAAGGATACAGAAAGCTATGGCCATTTTACTGGACCTGTATCATATGTGCGCCCAAATGCGCGACCGCACATATTTGAGACTTTCTGCCTTAGGTGCGCGGCCGGATGCGCGGACACTTGCCCAGATGCACGACCACGCATGTAGGAGTCCATTAAATAACCTCAAGGACGGGTAGAGAGAGGGGCTAAGTCATTTCTTCAATACTAGGGCTTTCTCTCCATCACCTATCCGGCCAAGGCTTCCAATACACACCTAAGGTGAGTTTTTAAGTGTGTTTTTATGATGGTTTCACTTCTTAATCACTAGTTACAACAAGATTTTGATTGGATTCCATAGGATTTCTTCAAAATCTCAAAAATACCCCAAAAGTTGTCTTTCAAGATTTGGTCTACAATAGGTATGACTACTACCTCTAACTAATTCATGGTGATTATTTATGTACGAAATATGTGTTAGGACTTATGGGATGGTGATTGGAAGTAATAAGTTCCCAACCTAGGTGTGATGGTATTGCAGAGATTGCAAAATGAATTAATTGATAAGATTTGTGGGTTGGGAGTGAATTGTTGGGCATGCATGTGCTAAGGAAAATTGTGGATGACCTAGAGATGATTGTGAGATCAATCATTTGTGTGGAAGGTGATTTTTAGGTGAAGAAATTCCATTGAAGGAGGTTGTAGAAAAATATGCACATTAGATGTTTGATAAAATGTATAAATGACTTAACATATAGAAATCTTGCTAATATTGGCGCAATTATGTTGCATTGTTGTAGACTGAAATTTGTTTAGTGTGGTGGACCATCGTAGTATTATGAAGGGGCGAATTTCAGATTTGAGCCGTCCGGAGGTGGTTTCACTCGCGAAGATCATTTAAAGTATCGGTTTAGTTTCGTCGAGGTAAGTATCTTGCCTAACCTTGAGTGGGGGAATTACCCCTTAAGCATTGAGTTGTATGTGCCATTTGTGTAATGTGAAAGCTGTGTACGCGAGGTGACGAGTACGTACATGATTTATATGTGCAATTATTATTGGTTGAAATTTGTAGACGCCCTTATGTATTAAATTGGAAAAATTGTTGGAACTCAGTAAATCCTTGAATTGTCATGCCCCATTCTTTGTTTGTCAAATTTGTATTTTATATGATAATTTGGTGTTATTGTCACTTGCATTTTTATGTGAATTCCGTGTGTGGTTGATTTGATAATATTCTTGGAATTAAATTCATTATGGAATTCTTATCTACAAATAATTATTAAATAAGCTTAAAAAGAGGCGTTAATATATTTATCACAATTTTGGATTAAAGAAGGCGTTATCCTATGTTGAGTTATCTTTCCATCTCTATTGTTGTTTTGAGGTTTTATATACGTTGTGTGGATCCTTGGGCTATTTGTTGAGAAATTTATTGATTTTGCTATATCTTTGAAATTGGTTGTGGTCATTGGGCAAATTGTGATATAAATTGTTGTATTGTGTTGTCGCTTAAACATTCTCCTTGATATTATTTATACTTCCTACCTTGCTTGTTAATGATATACATGTGCTTGGTAAGGAAAAGTGTAAAGCACGGAGGATGATGCCATGCCATTTGATTTATATTGTCATGTGAGGGAGAGTGTAAAGCACGAAAGGTAATGCCGTGCCATTTGATTTATATTATAATGTGAGGGAGAGTGTAAAGCACGAAGGGTGATGCCGTGCCATTTGATTTATATTGTCATGTGAGGGAGAGTGTAAAGCACGAAGGGTGATTCCGTGCCATTTGATTTATATTATCATGTGAGGGAGAGTGTAAAGCATGAAGGGTGATGCCGTGCCATTGAGAGTGTAAAGAACGAAGGGTGATGTCGCGCCATTGAGAGTGTAAAAGCACGAAGGGTGATGCCGTGCCATTTCATTTATATTATCGGGTGAGGATGAGAGTAAAAGCACGAAGGGTGATGCCGTGCCATTATTTTTATATTATTATATGTTCATGGCACGAAGGGTGTTTCCGTGAAGGCGTGGATAAGAGACATACATTATATTGTGATATCTTTTCGTTGTGTATTTATTCAGGCCTTTATCTTGAGATGTTATTGTAGACCTAGGTTTTCTATGTGACTTGTAGTCGTTGTTGCTTACTGTGTGCCTCCCACTTTATTTTTTTATTGTTATTGATTTTTCTCCTACCTAGTTGATATTGCTATATGTATGCACGGTGAGAAAGAGATAAATGCACGAAGGGTGTTGCCGTGCCAATTGATTTGATCTACATATATACATTGGGTGAGAATGAGACAAGTGCACGAAGGTATTGCCGTGCCATTTGATGTGATATATTGAATATATAGCTCACACCAGAAAGTTTAAATGAGGTGTCACATGATGATATTTATTTGAAAGAGATTTATTTAAAAGAATTATATTTGAAAGAGATTTATTTGAAAGATATTTATTTGAAAGAATTATATTTGAAAGAGATTTATTGGAAAGTATTATATGTTGAAGATTATTAATTGAAAAGCATATATGTGATGATTTAAAATGTCATCTTTAAATTTAATAAGTAATTCTGTATTCTAAGACCTCGCAAAGCACCATTTATCATTTCTCGACTTGTGTGCGTAGTCCATAAAATTTTTCGGAAAGTTTTCATGTGAAAAATGGATTAAAATATAAAATAAAGCTTTAAAACTCAACTAAATTGACTTTGGTCAACATTTTTAGCAAACGGACCCAAATCGGTGTTTTGACAGTTCCGGTAGCTCTGTATCGTGATTTGGGACTTGGGCGTATGCCCGGAATTTAATTTGGATGTCCCTAGATCAAGTTATAACCATTTAACGGAACTAGCAATTTAAAAGCTAAAGACTTCCAAGTTTGACCACGAGGTTGACTTTTTGATATCTGAACCGGAATCCGATTATGGAAATTTGAATAGACTCGTTATGTAATTTAAGACTTGTTTGCCAAATTTGAAGTCATTCCGGATTCATTTAATATGTTTTGGCACGAGATTTGCAAATGGAAAAGTTTAAAACTCAAAGTTCGAATCGGGGTGTGAATTGTAATTTCAGCGTTGTCTGATGTGATTTTTGACCCCGAGTAAGTCCGTATTATCTTACGAGACTCGTTGGTATATTTGAACGGGGTCCCAAGTACCCCGAGTGTGACTCGAATCGAAATCGGAACAAGAATTGGACTTAAGCAAAATCTGAAAATTTGCCTTCTATTGTAATCGCACCTGCGGATTTTTGACCGCAGGTGCGAGCTCCCAGAAGCGAGCCTTCCATCGCAGATGCACCCTGGCGTGGCTGGAAAAAAGTCCGCAGGTGCAGAAACCTACACGCGCCCGCGCGTCCGCAGAAGCGGACACAGTAATCGCAGAATCGAAGGTCAGCGCAGGTGCGCATTTTTCCTCCGCACGTGCGAGGCCTCGCTTGGCAACCCCATTTCGCAGATGTGAGATTTTTTTTCGCATGTGCGAGTCCAGGCACTGCAGGTGCGGAAATGCCTGGGCAGTGTATATATCGAAGAGTCCGATATTATTTTCACATTTTGGTCGTTTCGAGCTCGGTTAAGGCGGATTTTTGGGCGATTTTCACGGGAAACATTGGAGTAAGTATTCTTGATCCTATATTGATTATATTTCATGATTCCATACTCGTTTATATCATGAATCCGTGAATTTATGGAAGAAAAATCAGACTTTTCTAAAATCTTCCAAAAACGAAAAATGTAGATTTGAAGGTCCATTTGATATCGAAATTGGATAATTTTTGTATGGTTGAACTCGTAGTGGAATGGGTATTCGGATTTTGAGAGTTTTTCCGGGATTTGAGACGTGGGTCCCACTTTTGAATATTTTAATGAATTTGAGATTTTTATCCGGAAATTAGTAAATTCATATGGAATTAATTCCTATGATTCGTATTGAGTATATTGAATTGTTTATGAATAGATTTGAAGCTTTGGGAGACGAATTTAAAAGGAAAAGTTGTGGTTGAGTAATTGATTGAAATTTGCAAAGCAAGGTAAGTGTCGTGATTAACCTTGACTTGAGGGAATAGAACCCTTAAATTATTTGTTATGTGAAATGCATGTGAACGACGTATAGGCGAGGTGACGAGTGTCTATACATCGTGAAATTAATTATTTGCCTGCTTACTTGAAAAATCATAAATTATTTTAAATCATAAATTAGTTATTATAATAATTGTTTCTCTCCTATTCTTTGTCAAATATTAATTTTTGAATTTCTGCATTAATTGTTACATGCTATTTGAATTATGTGTTTTAATTGCTATTTGACATTTAGCATATTAAATATTAAACTGCCTATTTTCTCCCTGATTTCCATAATAATTTGCTATTTGTCATTGTTTGTTTCATAATTAAATCATAATTATTCTATGCTTGTTGTATTAAAATTTTATATTAATTGTTGCATTTATTGGGGCAATTTCTTTTATAAGAATTGGTAAAAGAATATATTGGGGGATCGAGTTGCACGCCGCGATAGACTTATTAAAAAGTCCATATACATAATAGAATTGATTGAAATGAATATATTTGGGGATCGGGTTGCACACCGCAATAGACTTATTAAAAAGTCCATATACGTAATAGAATTGATTGAAATGAATATATTAGGGGATCGGGTTGCACGCCGCAACAGACTTATTAAAAAGTTCATATTGGAGGATCGGGTTGCATGCCGCAACAGACTTATTAAAAGTCAATATTTGGGGGATCGGATTGCACGCCGCAATAGACTTATTTAAAAGTCAATATATGTACTTGATTAAAAATAATTATATGAGAGGATTGAAAATGAATATATTGTGAGAGCGGGTTGCACGCTGCAACGAAAATTGATGGAAATGATAATTGGTTATGACTGCTAAGTTAGCTTCAATTATTATAAATGAGTTACCTGATTTATTTTTATTATTTGTTATTGTTACTAATATTGCGTACAGGTTAATGTAAGTGACCCGCCTTAGCCTCGTAACTACTTCGTCAAGGTTAGGCTCAGCACTTACCAGTACATGGGGTCGGTTGTACTGATACTACACTCTGCACTTCTTGTGCAGATTTTGGAGTTGGTCCCAGCGGCGTACCATAGACTTGCTCGGATTTCAGCTACCAGAGGAGACTTGAGGTATAACTGCACGGCGTCTGCAGTTCTGACGTCCCCGTCTATTTTACTTTAGTTGTGTGTTTGTTTACAGACAGCTTTATTTTATTCAGACCTTTATTTGTATTTATTCTAGAAGCTCGTGTACTTGTGATACCAATTCTGGGATGGTATTTAGATACCGTTATTTTTAAGGATTATTCACTATATTTCAGACTTTACTTCCGCATTTGTTCTTTGTTATTAATAAATTTAAAAATTATTTTAAAAATGGATAATATTATTCTAACGTTGGCTTGCCTAGAAAGTGAAATGTTAGGTCCATCACGGTTCGAAGGTGGGAATTTCGAGTTGTGACAGTTGGTATCAGAGCACTAGGTTACATATGTCTCACGAGTCACGAGCAAACTTAGTAGAGTCTGAAGGATCGGTACAAAGACGTTTGTATTTATCTCTTAGAGGCTATGAAGTTTAGGAACAATATTACTTCTTTCTTATTCTGTCGTGCGATTTTATTTTATCATCGATGATTGAACCATTCTACTCTTATTCTCTCGCAGATGTTGAGAACACATAATACCTCTCAGATGGACAAGGACCAGAAACCCTGGTGGAAACTATGGCCAAGGGTAGAGGTCGAGGTCGAGGTCGTGCTAGAGGTCAAAGCAGAGGCCGAGGTAGAGCTCAATCCGGAGCTCGAGCAGTTGCACCTGTTGTAGAACTTCGGGTGGACCTTCAGGAGGAGGTTCCAGTTCCGCAAGCAATTTGAGCGTCTACAGCAGGGCAGTGTGACTGTTACTCAATATGAGTCCCGTTTTATAGATTTGGATCACATCAGGAGGTATTTCCCTAGATTAGTGAGTAACAGATCCCGACAAGATTCTCGTGCCATCATACCGGCACCAGTTGCTTCACCGCCTGCTCAGCCAGCTAGAGGTAGGGGTCAGGCAGCTAGATGGGGAGGTCAGGCCATTAGAGGTGGAGGTCAGGCCATTAGAGGTGGGGCCCAACCCCGATTTTATGCTTTTCCAGCTAGGCCTGAGGCCGAGTCATCTGATGCTGTGATCACAGGTATTATTCCAGTTTGCCATAGAGATTCTTCAGCTCTATTTCATCTAGGATCTACTTATTCCTATGTGTCCTCCTATTTTGCTTCATATTTGGTTGTGCCTTGTGATTCTCTGAGTGCTTCTGTGTGTGTATCTACACCGGTGGGAGACTCTGTTATAGTAAATCATGTCTATCGTTCGTGTGTGGTTACTATTGGTAATCTTGAGACTAGTGTAGATCTTCTACTTCTTGATATGGTAGATTTTGATGTCATCTTGGGTATGGATTACCTGTTCCCTTATCATGCTATATTGGATTGTCATGCCAAGACAGTGACCCTAGCTATGCCGGGTTACCTTGGTTAGAGTGTAAAGGAACTCCTGGTCATTCTGCCAGCAGGGTTATTTCTTATATGAAAGCTCGACGTATGGTAGAGAAAGGGTGTCTAGCCTATTTGGCTTATATTCGCGATCCCATTGCAGATGTCCCTTCTATGGACTCAGTACCAGTTTTTCGTGAATTTCCAGAAGTATTTCCTGCAGATTTGCCGGGGATGCCACCCAGCAGAGATATCGACTTCTGTATTGATTTGGCTCCGGTCACTCAGCCCATTTCTATTCTACCATACCGTATGGCCCTGCTAGAGTTGAAAGAATTGAAAGAGCAGTTACAAGACTTGCTTGATCATGGATTTATTAGACCTAGTGTCTCGCCCTGGGGTGCACCAGTATTATTTGTAAAGAAGAAAGATGGCTCTATGCGGATGTGTATAGACTATCGGTAGTTGAACAAGGCCACTATCAAAAACAAATATCCGCAGCCAAGAATTGATGAATTATTTGATCAGCTTCAGGGTGCCAAGGTATTTTCGAAGATCGATTTAAAGTCTGGCTACCATCAGTTGAAGATTAGGGCATCTGATGTCCCTAAAACAGCTTTTCGAACTCGGTATGGGCATTACGAGTTCCTAGTGATGTCATTTGGGTTAACAAATGCCCCAGCATCATTTACGGATTTGATGAATCGGGTGTTCAAGCCTTATTTGGATTCTTTTATGGTTGTATTCATTGATGATATCTTGATTTACTCCAGCAGTCGAGAGGAACATGAGCAACATCTTCGAAGTGTGCTTCACACCTTGAAGAATAATCAGTTATATGCCAAGTTTTCAAAATGTGAGTTTTGGTTAGACTCAGTTGCTTTTTTAGGGCATGTTGTATCGGTAGAAGGCATAAATGTGGATCCTAAGAAGATTGAGGCTGTTCAGAATTGGCCTAGACCTACTTTAGTTTCAGAGATTCGGATTTTCCTTGGTTTAGCAAGTTATTATCGTCGGTTCCTGGAAGGGTTTTCAGACGAGTGTGAGTTGAACTTCTAGAAGCTCAAGACTACTTTGACTACGGCGCCAGTGTTGGTATTACCCACATGTTCAGGATCATATATTGTGACGCATCTCACATTGGGCTTGGTGCAGTATTAATGCAAGATGGCAAGGTAATTGCATATTCGTCACGGCAGTTGAAAGTTCACGAGAAGAATTATCATGTTCATGACTTAGAATTGGCAGCCATTGTTCATGCGCTGAAGATTTGGAGGCATTACCTCTGCGGTGTCTCGTATGAGGTATTTACTAATCATCGTAGCCTTCAGTATCTGTTCAAACAAAAGGATCATAATTTGAGGCAGAGAAGATGGTTGGAGTTGTTGAAAGACTATGATATCATCATTTTGTATCACCCCGAAAAGGCCAATGTGGTAGCCGATGCTTTGAGTAGAAAGGCTGTGAGTATGGGCAGTCTTGCGTATATTCTGGTTGGTGAGAGGCCATTAGCTACAGATGTTCAGACTTTGGCTAATCAGTTCGTGAGGTTAGATGTTTCAGAACCCAGTCGGGTTCTAGCTTGCACAGTCGCTCGGTCTTCTTTATATGAGCGCATCAGAGAGAGGCAGTATGATGATCCTCACTTACTTGTCCTTAAGGACACGGTGCGGCACGGTTATGCCAAACAGGTTGCTGTGGGGGAAGATGGGGTTCTGCGAATGCAGGGTCGTATTTGTGTTCCTAATGTAGATGGGCTTCGTGAATTAATTCTTGAAGAAGCACACCGTTCCAGGTATTCTATTCATCCAGGTACCGCCAAAATGTATCAAGATTTGCGGCATCATTATTGGTAGAGGAGAATTAAAAAGGATATAGTTGCATATGTAGCTCGGTGTCTAAATTGTCAAGAAGTTAAGTACGAGCATCAGAGACCTGGTGGTTTGCTTCAGAAGTTAGAAATTCCTGAGTGGAAGTGGGAGCGTATCACTATGGATTTTGTTGTTGGGCTCCCATGGACTCAGAGAAAATTTGACGCAGTTTGGGTCATTGTAGACAGATTGACCAAGTCAGCACATTTTATTCCAGTGGCAGTTACCTATCCTTTAGAGAGGTTAGCTAAAATTTACATTCGTGAGATTGTCCGCATTCACGTTGTGCCCGTGTCTATTATTTCAGATCAAGGTACGTAGTTTACCTCACATTTCTGGAGGGCTGTACAGAATGAGTTAGGCATGCGGGTGGAGTTGAGTACAACATTTCATCCACAGACAGACGGACAGTCAGAACGCACTATTCAAATATTGAAAGATATGCTCCGCGCTTGTGTTATAGACTTCGGAGGTTCTTGGGATCATTTCTTGCCACTTGCGGAGTTTGCTTATAATAATAGCTACAAGTCAAGCATTCAGATGGCTCCATATGAGGCATTATACGGAAGGCGATGTCGATTGCCAGTTGGTTGGTTTGAACCAGGAGAGGCTTGGTTGTTGGGTACCGATTTGGTACATGATGCCTTGGATAAGGTCAAGATTATTCAGGATCGACTTCGCACAGCTCAGTCTAGGAAAAAGAGTTATGCCGACCATAAAGTTCATGATATTGCATTCATGGTTGGAGAAAGAATATTGCTCCGGGTTTCACCTATGAAAGGTGTAATGAGGTTCGGAAAGAAGGGCAAGTTGAGCCCTAGGTATATCGGACCCTTTGAAATTCTTGAAAGGGTGGGTGAAGTAGCCTACAGGCTTGCAGTACCACCTACTTTATCAGTGGTTCATCCGGTGTTCCATGCGTCTATGCCCCGGAAATATCATGGTGATCCGTCCCATATGTTAGATTTCAGCTCAGTCCAATTGGACAAAGATTTGACTTACGAGGAGGAGCCGGTGGCTATTCTAGCCCGGTAGGTCCGACAGTTAAGGTCTAAGAGTTATCCTTCAGTTCGGGTGCAATGGAGAGGTCAGCCGGTAGAGGCATCTACCTGGGAGTCCGAGTCGGACATGCGAAGTAAATATCCACATCTTTTCTCCAGCTCAGGTACTTTTTCTAACTCCGTTCGAGGACGAACGTTTGTTTTAGAGGTGAAAAATGTGATGACCCAAAATGTCATCTTTAAATTTAATAAGTAATTTTGTATTCTAAGACCTCGAAAAGCACCATTTATCATTCCTCGACTTGAGTGCGCAGTCCATAAAATTTTTCGAAAAGTTTTCATGTGAAAAATAGATTAAAATATGAAATAAAGCTTTAAAACTCAACTAAGTTGACTTTGGTCAACATTTTAAGCAAACGGACCCGAATTGGTTTTTTGATAGTTCCGGTAGCTCCATACCGTGATTTGAAACTTGGGCGTATGCCCGGAATTTAATTTGGAGGTCCCTAGCTCAAGTTATGACCATTTAACGGAACTAGCAATTTAAAGGCTAAAGACTTCCAAGTTTGACCATGGGGTTGACTTTTTGATATCGGAACCGAAATCCGATTATGAAAATTTGAATAACTCCGTTATGTCATTTAGGACTTGTGTGCCAAATTTGAAGTCATTCCGGATTCATTTAATATGTTTTGGCACGAGATTTGCAAATGAAAAAGTTTAAAACTCAAAGTTCGAATCGGAGTGTGAATTATAATTTCAGCATTGTCTGACGTGATTTTTGACCCCGAGTAAGTCCGTACTATGTTACGGGACTCGTAGGTATATTCGGACGGGGTCCTAAGTACCCCGAGTGTGACTCGAATCGAAATCGGAACAAGAATTGGACTTAAGTAAAATCTGAAATTTTGCCTTCTGTTGTAATCGCACCTGCGGATTTTTGACCGCAGGTGCGAGCTCGCAGAAGCTAGCCTTCCATTGCAGATGTATCCGCGGCTGGGCAAAATTCCGTAGGTGCGGAAACTTGCACGCACCCGCGCGTCCGCAGAAGCGGACACAGTAATCACAGAAGCGGAGGTCAGCGCAGGTGCGCATTTTTCCTCCGCACGTGCAAAGCCTAGCCTGGCAGCCCCATTTCGCAGATGCGAGCTCGCATGTGCGAGTCCAGGTACCGCATGTGCGAAAATGCCTGGGCAGTGTATATATTGAAGAGTCCGATATTATTTTCATATTTTGGTCGTTTTGAGCTCGGTTAAGGTGAATTTTTGGGCGATTTTCACGGAAAACATTGGGATAAGTGTTCCTTATCCTATATTGATTATATTTCATGATTCCATACTCGTTTATATCATAAATCCGTGAATTTATGAAAGAAAAATCAGATTTTTCTAAAATCTTCCAAAAACGAAAAATTTAGATTTGAAGATCCATTTGATATCGGAATCGGATAATTTTTGTATGGTTGAACTCGTAGCAGAACGGGTGTTCGGATTTTGCGAGTTTTTCCGGGATTTGAGACGTGGGTCCCACTTTCGAATATTTTAATGAATTTGAGATTTTTATCCGAAAATTAGTAAATTCACATGGAATTAATTCCTATTATTCGTATTGAGTATATTGAATTGTTTATGAATAGATTTGAAGCTTTTGGAGACGAATTTCAAAGGAAAGGTTGTGGTTGAGTAATTGATTGGAATTTGCAAAGCAAGGTAAGTGTCATGGTTAACCTTGACTTGAGGGAATAGAACCCTTAAATTATTTGTTATGTGAAATGCATGTGAACAACGTATAGGCGAGGTGACGAGTGTCTATACGTCGTGAAATTAATTGTTTGCCTGCTTATTTGAAAAATCATAAATTATTTTAGATCATAAATTAATTATTATAATAATTGTTTCTCTCCTATTCTTTGTCAAATATTAATTCTTGAATTCCTGCATTAATTGTTACATGCTATTTGAATTATGTGTTTTAATTGTTATTTGATATTTAACATATTAAATATTGAACTGTCTATTTTCTCCCCGATTTCTATAATAATTTGCTATTTGTCATTGTTTATTTCATAATTAAAGCATAATTATTCTATGCTTGTTGACTTAAAATTTTATATTAATTATTCTATTTATTGGGGCAATTTCTTTTATAAGAATTGGTAAATGAATATATTGGGGGATCCGGTTGCACGCCGCAACAGACTTATTAAAAAGTCCATATACGTAATAGAATTAATTGAAATGAATATATTAGAGGATCGGGTTGCACGCCGTAACAGACTTATTAAGAAGTCCATATACGTAATAGAATTGATTGAAATGAATATATTGGGGGATCAGGTTGCACGCCACAACAGACTTATTAAAAAGTCCATATTGGAGGATCGGGTTGCACGCCGCAATAGACTTATTAAAAATTAATATTTGGGGGATCGGATTGCACGCCGCAATAGACTTATTTAAAAGTAAATATATATATTGATTAAAAATAATTATATGAGAGGATTGAAAATGAATATATTGTGAGAGCGGGTTGCAAGCTGCAACAGAATTGAATGTGAATATATTGTGAGAGCGGGTTGCACGCTGCAACGAAAATTGATGGAAATGATAATTGGTTATGACTGCTGAGTTGGCTTCAATTATTATAAATGAGTTACCTGATTTATTTCTATTATTTGTTGTTGTTACTAATATTGCGTACAAGTTAGTGTAAGTGACTCGCCTTAGCCTCGTCACTACTTCGTCGAGATTAGGCTCAGCACTTACCAGTACATGAGGTCGGTTGTACTGATACTACACTCTGCACTTCTTGTGCAGATTTCGGAGTTGGTCCCAGCGGCGTACCATAGACTTACTCGGATTTCAGCTACCAGAGGAGACTTGAGGCATAACTGCACGGCGTCCGCAGTTCTGAAGTTCCCGTCTATTTTATTTTAGCTGTATGTTTTACAGACAACTTTATTTTATTCAGACATTTATTTGTATTTATTCTAGAAACTCGTGCACTTATGACACCAATTCTGGGATGGTATTTAGACACCTTTGTTTTTAACGATTATTCACTACATTTCAGATTTTACTACTCCGCATTTGTTCTTTGTTATTAATAAATTTAAAAATTAATTTAAAAATAATTAATATTGTTCTAACGTTGGCTTGCCTAGCAAGTGAAATATTATGAGCCATCACGGTCCGAAGGTGGGAATTTCGGGTCTTGACTGTACCTCGTCACTACTCCACTGAGGTTAGTCTTGATACTTACTGGGTACTGACTGTGGTGTACTCATACTATACTTCTTCACATTTTTGTGTAGAGCCGGGTATTGGAGATATCGGACTCGAATAAAGTTAGAGTGTGATCGTAAGGATTCAAGGTAGAGCTGCTTGGTCGTCGCAGTCCCTTTGAGTCTTTCCATTGTATGGTACTGTTAATTATTAATCAAATAGTATTGAGTATTCGATCATTGAGATCATTTCATGTATTCACTTAGAGTTCGTGACTCAGTGTTACTAGTCTTGGGAGGTCATTTGTGAATATTTTCGCTATTGGTTTTGACACCTGTATTGAATTAAAAAAACAAAATTGGCTTGAATTATAATTATAATCGGCTTACTTAGTCTTAGAGACTAAGTGTCATCACAACGACTAAGGTGGGATATATATATATATATATATATATATATATATATATATATATATATATATATATATATATATATCATTGAATGCTACTAAACCTGCTTCATTAATATTTTTTTCAATAGTAGAAATACCTCTCCAAATTTTAAAACTTGCTTCATCTGTTTCAAATTGAAACTCATACTGTCAGTAGTATAATTTTAGATCTTTCAAGTTTGAATTTACTTGAATCATAACATTTACTTTATTAAAAAAAATATTGTTAGCCAATAGTGGTGTAAAAACTTTTCACAGTTGGTAATTTAATTGACTCAAACAGACTACCCCTCTCTTCTTCAAAAATAATTCATTTTGAGGGTGTGTTTGGTACGAAGGAAAACAGAAAATGTTTTTCAATTTTTTCATATTTGGTTGGTTTAAATATTTTGGAAAATATTTTTCTTATGAATTCATTTTCCTTCAATTGGAGGAAAATATTTTCCTTATCAAGAGAAGGAAAAACATTTTCCAAAACTCTTTCTCAATCTTCCCCACCCTATTCCCCACCCTCATCAATCCACCTCACACCCCCAGACCCACCCACCTAACCCCATCTCATGCCTATCCACCCACCCCTCTCTCAGAAAAGGCTTTTGTTTTTTCAAATTTTAATTTTTTTTTTGGTCACCAACCACCCTACTAACCCCCCGCAAAATAAATAAAAAAATTTACTTTTTTTTTTATAATTTCAAATTTCTGTTTTTTCTTTTTCTGCACCATCCACCCCCACCCCGCCAACCCCCCCCTCGACTGCCCCACCACCTCACAATTTGTTTTTTGTTTTTTACTTTTTGTTTTTTAATTTTAAATTTCTGTTTTTTCGTTTTTCTGCATCCCCACCCCCGAAAAAAATATTTTTTTTATATATTTTCAATTTTAGTTTTTTCATCTTTCGGTTTACATGTTCGAAATTTTACAAGTTCCAAAGTTATGAGTTCGGAGGTTTATGTGTTTGGAAGTTTAAGCGTACCAAACACCGGGAAATGAATAAGATTACTACTTGTTTTCCAAAAAAATATTTTCTTGAAAAATATTTTTCACGGAAAATATTTTCTGTTATACCAAACACACCCTGAGTGTAAATATTTACCAATAGTTAGGGCCTTAGGCGTATTCATCATTCGATTTGGATCGGGTTTTACCTAAAAAGAAACCAAATCAATTAAGATATGTTTTAAAATATTTGAACCAAATCACATCAAATATAACAGAAACTACATCGGTTCCATTTTTGTCGATTTTACAGTTTCCCCCGGTTTTTATTGTTTTTCTTTTTTGAAAATTCTCAAGTCTCAGAGTCTTGACATCAAGTCCCTTACTTGACATCGGAAAAATTGTAGGAAATTCTCGAAATAGACTAATTGATCATATGGCTAGTGAAAAGGCCAACATCAGACATTAGACCTATATTGAGAAAAAATTATATTAATTAGATATATAGTTAACTCACAAGTCTTAATATATTTTGCAGAAGAACATCTACTCAAAAATAAGTCTTAGTGAGGGAATAATCAGGGCGGATCTAGGTATCAATTTGTGGTGCTCAAGCACCCATTAACCCCAATGTGAGCTCGGGGTAGTTATAATAGAAAATAGTAAAACTATATCTAAATTGTAATAGGCAACACCCAGTAACAAAAGTATACTTGGGTGCTTTGGATCAACGGCGGAAGTTAAGGCTTGTTGTTTTTTGAGGTGGCTAGGTTCGATTCTTACGCTAAGCAGTTTTTCTTAGGAAAATTTAGCTGCTTTTTATGATAGTAAATATTTTATCAGCCACGCCGAATTCCGCTACTTTCCCGCAATGCATTGCCCTTCTTTCCCTAATTCCAAATCTAACCTTATTCTTTCCATTGCTGACATTTCCTTTTTGTTCTTTTTTTTTATATACATTTTCTTCTCGTTGTGACACATAAAAGGGAAAAAGTAAGAACTAAGATTTGATTAAAGCTAGAGAAATTGAAAAGAAAAAAATGTGCCTCTCTTAATATGTTTTGTCTCATAATAATTTGTGGCTCAAAGAAAAAAAATTGGGTATTTTAAAAGTAAAAAACAGTAAAGCGAAAAGCTTTCGTAACTATAAGCAATGATGTTATTATTTATCGTTTTCAATATGTGAATAATCGCCGAGCACAGTTATACCTTTTGGCTAGAATTTTGTTAATAATGATAATATTGTTAGTAGTTCATTATGACTTGTGTGTAGAAGTCTTTTTTGATAATGATAATATTAATCGTAATCTTTTCATTAATTTTTTTCTGTCGTGTTTATATAATTATATACTTCTACTATGCGATTAACAGCAACTTTATGTTAGAGTGAGCACTCACGACCTTCAAATCCTGGATCCGCCACTGGGAATAATAACTGTGTTCAAAGGAAAATGTTGCAAAACACAGTTTAAAAAATTTAATTGAATAAAACTATCAGACAGTAACAAGGCTTAATCAGTTAGAAAAGCCACTTCCACAAAGAAAATAAAACATAATCAACAATTTAAGAAAAATATGTAAAAACGTACATATATGTGCGTAATTATAAGTTTTAAATAGGTATTTATATAATCGATTTGGTTTGATTTTTTCAATTATTTTTTGCTTAAAATTAAAATCAAACTAAATTTTATCAGTTTTAAACCAAATCAAACAAAAAAATATCGTTTTTTTGTTTTTGGTCGGTGTACTTCAGTTTTTAATTTGGTTTGGTTTTACGGTTTACATGAACACCTCCATATATAGTTAATTAATTTGATTGTGTGAATAACTTTTAGGCAGTCAAATGCATGCAGTCAATGATTTTTGTTTTTGCCCTTTTTGTGCTACTTCTCGTGGATATGTATCACTATTTTAAAATTGATATAGCATTTAAACCACAAGCTCAAAATTCGATTAAATTTGACAAAAAAAAAAAATTATCTATCGTTAGACATCTAACACAATGCAGTGAGGGGAAAAAAACAGATATTATGATGATATATTAAAAACTATGTCATGCTCTAATCATATTCCAAAATTGTGAGGGACTACTCACAAATTATAGAGTAGCAAATCTAAACTAAAATTTTCAATTAGACCATCAAATAATTTCTAATACTATACATACGCTTATATGTTTATGTATTAAATGACTTTACAAATACCTAACGTTGACCAAATTGCAGTAACTAATTTTAATATTACACTCTAGTCATTTTTTTCCCTATATAAGAAGCCATCATTTGGTCTTTTTCCTACATCATACATTTCATTTGTTTCTTATTGCTTTTTCATGATGGCTAACTTGTTGATGTTTGTATTTGTTGGTATGGTAATGACATACCTTCAAATAATAGGTATTTTCTCATCATCTCATTATCTTGGTTTACTTTAAACATTTTATTGTTATTATTTTTTGTATACCTTCAAAGGATTAATTTCTTTTGGGTATCCCATATGCTTTATGCATGATTAAGAAATTTACCAAATCGCTTTTTCTGTTACATAATTTATACAGACGAGTTTATGTTCTATGTACTATTGATATATAAATATTTATATAACTCGATTACTTAAAATGTAATTATAGGTAACCCTCTTTTATTAATATTGGTTGGTCGCTTGAAAAAATAGTCAACAAACTATTATAATTGATTAAACTATATCGATAACGTAAAATCTTATACAGAATAGGTGCTTTAGTTTCAAAGGGTGTCAACTTGAGTACTTATGTAATGGCGGAGGCACGATTAATGAAGGGGTTCAATTGAATCCCTTTCGTTGGAGTACTGTGTAAATAATGCGAGAATAATAATTTTCATATACATATAAACTTTTGAATCTCTCCTTGACATAGAAAAAGTTTTTATTGTAGTGACATAAGTAGTTTAGAAAATTGCTTTAGGTCGCAAGTTTGAATTTTTTGAATCCCCTTATTACAATTTTTGGCTCCGTCGCTGATTCGACAATAAATTCCTTTATTTACACTATCTTTTTTTTATTTTATGATGCAGAGGCACAACCTATTGGAGTATGTTATGGAAGAAATGGTAACAACTTACCATCAGCACAAGATGTTGTAAATCTTTATAAAGCTAATGGCATAACAAATATGAGAGTTTACGATCCAATTGCTGAAACACTCACTGCTCTTAAGGGAAGTAACATTGAAATAATTCTTGATATTCCTAATGATAATCTTCAAGCTTTAACAGATCCAAATGCAGCTACAAATTGGGTTAATGCAAATATTGTGGCTTATTCACCAGATGTTAAGTTCAAATATATAAATGTTGGAAATGAAGTATCCCCTGCTAATGTTGCAACATCTAAATTTGCTCCCTTTCTTATCCCCGCATTGCAAAACGTGCAACAGGCGATAACGAAATTTCAACTTCAGGTTAAGGTCTCAACGGCTATAGAGACAGGGATTTTGAGGAACACATATCCACCTTCTCAGTCAGTATTTAGCGACGATATAAGCAGTTTCATTAACCCACTTATCGGGTTCCTGAAACAGAATAACTTGCCTGTCCTAGCAAATATTTATCCGTATTTTGGTTATCTTGGCGACCCTGCTCATGTGCCACTCCCTTATGCACTATTTACACAACAGAATCCCGATCCATCGGGCTATCATAATCTTTTCGACGCTATGTTGGATGCAACTTATTATGCAGTTGAGAAAGCTGGCGGAGAAAACTTGCCAATTGTTATTTCGGAAAGTGGATGGCCATCTGATGGTGGAGATGGAGCAAGTATAGATAATGCTGGAACTTATTACAGTAATTTGATTAGTCATGTGAAGTCAGGTGCAGGAACTCCACACAAGCCTGGAACTGCTATAGAAACTTATTTGTTTGCTATATTTGATGAAAATATTAAGATCGGGGCCGAGACTGAGAAGCATTTTGGAGTTTTCCATCCTGATAAAACTCCCAAGTATAATCTTAACTTCCAGGAGAGTAGTTGATTTTACAAAATTTGTAATTCTTCAATGATTTTAGGTGAAAACTATTGTCTCAATAAAAAGAATATATAAAGGAAGTTAGCCCCGGAAATATGTAGTTCATAATTCTCATATCTATATGCATACCACCTTTATAAATTTATTTATGCTGTCAAATTACTTGTTTAATTGCTTATTTTTTATTTATATATTAATGTTTATATACTTATTCTATAAATTTCAAACACGTCGTTATCCTGAATCATATTGAAGTTTCAAAGATTATTGGTGGAAACTAAGAGAGAAAAGGGGAAATAAATAATTGAATCTTAACGAAGAAACTTAAAACTTGATTTTTTATTTTTGCTTTTCATGACTTAGATATATAAAATATGTAACTATTAACAAGTGATACACGTATAACGGCACGTGACTAACGACTAGTTATTTATGAAACGATCCAATTAGATTTCCTTGTTTCAATTCGGGAGCTTTACATAAATAGCCGGTCAGATTCAATATTAACTTTTTTTTAGTCGTATACAAAGATTATATACTGATTATACATGGTTATACATATATTATACATGAACAATAAGTATATTATATATCTATCAGGTATTTTTAATTTAAGCAATTGGGCTTAGCGGCTATTTCTATTAATTCTTTCTTTCTATTTGTTTTTAGTATAGATTTTAAGTTTGTATCATCTACTAATGATGATTAAGCCCCTTCCAAAATGAGTTTTCAAAGTCAAAGTGCACCAACAGATATATAATAAAGTTTTTACCAAACTATATTTATAAAGTCATGATTACACTAAGTTTTACTATAGTTAGACTTGAGTCAAAGAAGCAATGGATGAGAATCGAGAATGAGTGAAACACTAATAGAAAGTGAGTAAATGATTGATTATCAAAATTTTAAATCTTTCAAGTTTGAATTTACTTAAGTTATAACATCTATAATTTTTAAAAGAGTTAATATCCTAAAATCCCCTTAGACTATCACATTTTTGTTAGTTTCCTACTTTAACTATTCAGTGTCCGCAAAACCAACCCGAACTATATTGCCGCTCGTATTAAAACTCACTCGTCGATGACCTGACATAACACGTGTACTCACTTGGGAGCACGTGATAGCTGAAAAAAGCCATCAAAATGGTCCACCTAACAGAAAATAATGGCTAATTAGCCTAACCCTCTTTTAATTTTTTAAAATATATATATTTATATATATTCTCCTTATTTTAGTTATATCCATCTTTTTTCCTCATTTTTCACCATTTTTCCTTATTTTTTCACCTTTCTTCTTTGTTTCTCACCTTCTTTTTCATTTTTAACATTTTTTCTTCAGTTCTCCATATGGATTTCCTCTCAAAAATATTTTTCCTCTCTTGTTGTAACGACCCGACTTGTCGTTTTAAGAATGAACGCTTCATGCAGTGACTTAATGTCTCGTACAGCTTCGTAATATGTATTTTGAATTGCGTGTGTAGTCGAGTTTGATTTTTGGATGATTCGGAATCAAATTGGAAGAACAATACTTATTTAAGAAGCTTAAAACAAAAGAGTTGATAGGAGAGTTGACTTTTGAGAAAACAACCCCGGAATAGAGTTTTGATGATTTCAATAACTCCGTATGGTAATTTTGGACTTAGGAGCATATCCGAAAAATTATTTGGAAGTTCGTAGCTAAATTAGGCTTGAAATGGCTAAAATAAAAAATTAAGTTTGGAAATTTGACCGGGGAGTTGACTTTTTGATATCGGGGCCGGAATCTGATTCAAATTTGAATACCTCCATTATGTCAGTTATGACTTGTGTGCAAAATTTAAAGTCATTCCGGATTGATTTGATATGTTTCGGCACGAGTTTTGGAAGTTGGAAGATTTAAAAATTTATGAGTCCGATTTATGGTGTGATTCGTAGTTTCGACATTGTTTGATGTAGTTTGAGACCTTGATTAGGTCAGTGTTATATTTTAGGACTTGTTGGCAAGGCCGGCTGAAGAGCCAAGCCGGTAAGGCCATGGCTTTAGGCCCCCAATTCTCTGGGGCCCCATTTTCTAAATTATGTTTTTTATGATTGATTTTCTTTCAAAAATATTGAATAATATAAGGTGAAAAGTATAAAATACTTAAAGAAGATGAATAGATAACTATTTACTCAAGGATTGAAAATGAATGTTGGTCAATTTACAGTATGACATTAATATTGTCTTCTCCTTTTTTCATAATAAAACTTGTATTTTATTTTCTCCTACAAAGCTATTTATTTTCTCAAAAACAAGGACATTGAATAAATTAAATTGTACATTCATTGTCATTACTATTTCTCAAGTTTTAATGCACGCACAATAACAATCAAAATTAACTAAAGCAGTGAAACTTTGCTTGGATATTTTGTGTGTTTTCACTTCATAGATGTAATTTTTTTCATTAAAAATTAGAATTCAAATATGTCAGTATGAATAAGGTTACTCGACTTAAAAAAGATTATTATTGGAACTTTAATACTTTCATGGGTGGTAAAAAAAGATTAGATATGTTATTTATATTGTCAAATAGAAAAGAACGATTAAAATAAATTATACACATATCATTAATAATTTTACATCTCAAAACATTAGACAAAATAAAATTAAAATAAAAATATATTTGAACTTTTGGTTAAAAGCTTAAGGCCTCTTAATAAAGTTTGGCTTTAGGCCACAACTTTTCTTGAGCCGCCCCTACTTGTTGGTATGTTTGGTTGAGGTCCCAAGTGGCTCGGGTGAGTTTTGGGGTGAGTTTTGAACGAGTTTGGGCATTTCGGCACTCTGATGATGTTTTGGGACAGTTGAAGTATGGAGGGCACATTTTGAAGTACGGATGTGCGGCCGCAAACTCCCAAAGTGCGGAAGCAGTAATAATTATGCGGACTGCAGTTGAAATTGTGCTATCCGCAGTTGAAATTGTGCGGTCTGCATAATTTCTCTCGCGGCCGCAGAAATGAGATTTTCAGGTTCGATGGTACGACTTCGGAAGCTTATATCTTTTAATTTACAAGGAATATGGAGATGATTCAAAAATAAAAGTTGTATATCCTTGAATCTAGTTTCTAGAAAGGTATACCATTAATAATTTGGATATTTATAGAGAATGTTATGGTCAATTTACTGAAACCTGGTAGTGTAGAGGTGTTGAAGTGCGGTCGCACAATTTGGAGTGCGACCGCACAAGAAAATGTGCGGTCAGCACAATGGGGATCGGATTTTGTACTATATGAACGAAGGTTTCATCTCAGTTTTTATTTTTGGACTTTGGGAGCTCGGTTTGTGGTGATATTTCGGGGATTTTCAACAAAATCACCGGGGTAAGTGATTCTAACTCGGATTTGGTTAATATACATGAATATATCATTGTTTTCATCATTTAATTAGCATTTTGAGATGAAAATTTGAAAAAAATTGTAGAAGTTTTATAAAACGAAAATTTAAGATTTGGAGGTCGATTCGTTATCGAAATTTGGTAAATTTGGTATGGTTGAACTCGTATCAGAATGGGTATTCGAATTTCGTGAAAATTCTATCGAGTTTTGAGAGGCGGGCCCCACGTTGACTTTTAATGTGAAATTTTAAGTTGTCATTTTATTATTCGGAATTGTTTCCGATAAAATTTAATAAAGTTATACAATTAATTTGGATAGATTTGAACTGTCCGGAGGTCAATTCAAGCAACAAGGCAATTTTAAAATATCGGCATAACTTTAAAAAGGTAAGTATCTTGCCTAACCTTGAGTTGGGAAATTTTTCCTTAGGCATCGAGTCTTATGTGCCATTTGTGAAATGTGAAAAGCCGTGTACGCGAGGTGACGAGTACGTACTCGGGCTTATATGTGCAAATTTTATTGGATTAAAATCTTAGGAATTATTGTGTAGTAAATTGGTTAATTGTTGGCATTTATTAAATTATCTATTTGCCATACCTTAATCCTTATTTGTTGAATTTGTTTTTATATGATAATTTGATGTGATTGTTACTTGAATATTTATGTAAATTTCGTGAGTTTGTTGATTTGATATTTCCTGAAAATAATTATAGTATGAATTTTTTCATCTGCAAATAATTAATGAACTAAGTTTAAACTGAGGCGTTAATATAATTATCAAGAATTTGGATTAATGAAGGTGTTGCTCTATACTGAGTATTTTCTATCTTTGTTGATTATTTTTGAGGTTTTATATACATTGTGTGGAGCCTCGGGCTATTTTTGAGAAATTTATTGATTTTACTATATCATTGGAATTGGTTGTGGTTGTTGGACAAATTGTGATAGGAATTGATTGTGTTGTGTTGTCGTGATAATATCCCGTGTAAATTGTTGTGTGATTTGAGTTATTATTATGAGGATATAAGGGTGGCATTTCACTGTTGATATTATTTGGGTATAAGTGTGGTATTTCACCGTGGTTATGTGAAGCGATAAGGGTGGCTATTATACGAAGCGATAAGGGTGGCTATGAGAATGATAAAGGTGGCTATTGATATTGTTAGGGCGGAGGGATAAGGGAGGCTATTATAGGAGTGATAAGGGTAGCTATAGGAGAGATAAGGTTGGCCATTGTCAGGGATGATGTGTGATGATGTGGAGTTATTGTGTTGGTAATTTTTATATGATGGTGTGGGGTTATTGCGTTGGTAATTTTCATGTGATGTTGTGATTTTTCTTGTGTTTATTTTTATATCTTGTGCAATTTGTCTTGTTATTGGTAAATTAATAATAGTCTGATCTATGTTAAAATTGGGAGCCTGTGGCTATTGCCAGGCAGATTATGAAATGAAATGTGGGCATGAGGTGCCGTGAGTAAATAATGATGATATTGGCACGTGAACTATTTGTGCAGTTGTGATATGAAATGTAGGCACGAGGTGTCGTGAGTAAATGATGATGATATTGGCACGTGAGTTATCCGTGCGGTTGTGTTAGAGAAATTGGCACGAGGTGCCGTGGAAATATGAAAGTGGGTTGAGACCCGTATTTTTATGATTTTGAAATGAGGTGTCACATGGTGATTTTTATTCGAAAGATATTTATTTGAAAGAATTATATTTGAAAGAGATTTATTCGAAAGAATTATATTTGAAACATATTTATTTGAAGGGATTATATTCGAAATATATTTATTGGAAAGTATTATATCCTAAAGATTATTATTTGAAAAAATAAAATATAGGCGAAAGATTTATATTTGAAGGACTTGATTAATTGGCTGTACTTGTATTCATTATTTGTTGAGCAATATTTATGGTGTTCTTGTTGCACTGCTATGTATATCACTAGTTGATTATTGTTGCCATCGTTGTTATTTGTTTATTGTTATTTTTGTATACTATATTGCACAGGTTATTAGACTAGTGAGTGTCTCAACTGTACCTCGTCACTACTCCATTGAGGTTAGTCTTGATACTTACTGGGTACCGACCGTGGTGTACTCATACTACACTTCTGCATATTTTTGTACAGAGCCAGGTATTGGAGCTATCGGACTCGGACAGAGTTAGAGTGTGATCGCAAGAATTCAAAGTAGAGCGGCTTGGTCGTCGTAGTCCCTTGAAGTCTTTCCATTTATTGTAATGTTAATTATTAATCAAACAATATTGAGTATTCGATCCTTGAGATCATTTCATGTATTCAGTTAGAGTTCGTGACTCAGTATTACCGGTCTTAGAAGGTTGTTTGTAACTATTTCTGTTGTTTTTTTCTTTTTAAAAAAACAAAAAATTGGCTTGAATTGTAATTATAATCGGCTTACTTTGTCTTGGAGACTAAGTGCCATCACGACGCCTGTGGTGGGATTTTGGGTCGTGACAAGTTGGTATCAGAGCTCTAGGTTGATAGGTTATAAGAGTCATGAACGAGTCTAGTAGAGTCTTGCAGATCGGTACGAAGACGTCTGTACTTAGCTTCGAGAAGCTACAGAACTGTTAGAAAATTTCCACTTCTTTCATTCCTGTCGTGCGGATTTGTTGATTGTGGAATTAGAGCCTTTGTATCTCTATTCTCTCACAGATGGTAAGGACACATACTACCGGGTCAGCTGAGCAGGCACCCACACATAGTGCTAGGGCCGCAAGAGGCCGGGACCGAGGTAGATGCTGAGGAAGGGCACGTGCCGCGACTAGAGCACCAGTCAGAGCAGCACTTGAGGAGCCGCCAGTACCTCCAATTGGGGGACAGGTACCAGAAGCATCTGTTGTTACCCCCGAACTTCAGGAGACTTTAGCACAGTTCTTGAATATGTTGGGTACATTAACTTAGGCGAGATTGATCTTTGTTGCACCAAATATTGCAAAGATTGGGGGAGTAACTCAGACTCCTACCGCCCGTACTCCAGAGCAGCGAGTTCACATTGGTCAGGTTCCGGGTGTAGTATCGGTACAAACTGTTATTCCGATTCAGCCTGAAGTCAGGCCAGAGGCATCAAAAGAAGAATAAAAGAGACTTGAGAGGTTTTTGAGGTATAGTCCACCTACTTTCAGTGGCACAACTACAGAGGATGCCTAAGGATTTCTAGAAAAATGTCACTGTATTCTCCGCACCATGGGTATTGTGTAAGTGAGTGGAGTTGCCTATACTATATTTTAGCTGTCAGGCATCGTATCAGTGGTGGAAAATCTATGAAGAAGGTAGACTAGCCGATGCAACACCACCAACTTGGGCTGAATTTTCAAAAATATTTTTGAAAGAGTTTGTTTCCCAAACTCTCCGGGATGCATGGCGCACAGAGTTTGAATGGTTGTGTCAGGGCACCATGACGGTGTCAGAATATGCTATCAGGTTCAGCGACTTAGCCCTCCACGCACCTATCTTGGTTCCTACAGTCAGAGAGCGGGTCCGCAGATTCATTGAGGGCTCGATTATGATCTTAAAATATGCATGGCTCGAGAGTTGCAAACTGATACTCCATTTCAACAAGTAGTGGAGATTACGAGGAGGATTGAGGATATTCTAGGTGAGGAAATAGAGTATAAGGAGGCCAAAAGGTCTCGAAGCTCTGGAGGGTTCAGTGGATTTTACTCTTCAGCTATGACCCATTATGGAAGAGGCTCGAGCAGTCGGCCAGCTCAATCTGCACATCAGATTACCCGGGGTGCTCCAGTAAGTTCTTATAGTGCACCACCGACACGATATTCTTACAGTGGTATTCCAGTTATCCGGCACAGGTTCAGTACAAGCAGTCGCGACCTCAGAGGAGTTGTTATGAGTGTGGTAATACTAGGCACATCATGAGAGATTGTCCTAGACTTGGGAGAGATGAATTTCATCAAAACACTCAGGCTATAGGCTTTATTGTGATTGATGCTCCACTTGCACAGCTAGTGAGGGGTGAAAGACAGGCAGGTAGGGGGCTCCCAAGAGGGAGAGGCCCGGCCCGTTGATATAATTTCTATGAATTGGCTGAGGCCGATACACCAGATGGTGTCGTTACAGGTATGGTTTAATCTATAGTAAAAGTAGCACTATTCTTATTTTGATTTGATTCCGATTATCGAGGGGAGAACTCCTTTCATACTCCTTATATGGAGGATTAGTGAATTTGTACTCCACTCCCGTGTTTATCCCTGTTGGGAGATTTTATGGTGTTAGCCCGTGTCTATCATTTTTATTTTTGTACACCATTAAGGGCTATAAGTCCAAAAGTGACTTTCTATTACTCACTATAGTGGGTTTTGATGTGATTTTAGAATAATTGATCTCAATTTTATAAATTATATGCCCTATTGGTATGGGGGGTTCATTATGTGTTGTGAAAATTATTTACGAAATTTATTAAAAGAAGAAAGAAAGGGAATGGAAAAATTTCGGTTGGCACAATGTGCAAAATACTTATGATTCTGAGTTGAGGACGAGTTCCTTGCATTTTTATATGATGTGAAATATTTAAACTGGGTTACAAGACGCGATGGAAGTTATATAAGGACGAGGTCCTTGTAGTGAAAAGTTTATGAGTTTAAATTCTTCCTTTATGAAATTAAATTTGTACTATAGTATTAATAGTGAGTCATGCCTGTTAGGCTTAATTGATAAATCTTTTATGTATTTCTGTGCATGTTTAGCTATATTCGTGCTATAAATATTGAGTTTTAGCCTACAAGGTGGGTGCCCAGGTGACGTTAAATGTGACTCGTTAATTCAGATAAATAATTATGAGGTCTTCATGCCTCTCGTGTTGTTGTTAGTGTTGTAAAAATTTGAAACAAGATTTTGGTTAATATGAGATTAATTAAGGATACTGAAATTAATTATGAATGACTATTATGATCAGAGATGTGGTTATGGGCATACGTATAATGTGTGTGTGGGCACGAAATTGATACAGTCGGTTGAGACTAACACAGTGTGTTAATATGAAAAAAATAAAATAAAAAATAAAAAAATCAGGCATTTGAAATTGATTGAAGTGTAAGGAATTGACTTTAAAGTTTATAAGTGTGGATAAAAGAAATAATCTCCACTGAGATGGTATTGTTGGACCCCTATTAAATTTACGGTGACGTAGAATCATCCATGAGTATGTGTGAAATAATTCACTCAGTAATTTAATGTCATCGGACTAATTCTTGGCACGTTCGAGGACGAACGTATGTTTAAGAGGGGGAGAATGTAACGACCCGACTTATCATTTTAAGAATTAATGCTCTGTGCAGTGACTTAAGGTCTCGAGCATCTTTGTAATATGTATCATGAATTGCGTGTGTAGTTGAGTTTGATTTTCGAATGATTCGGGATCAAATTGGAAGAACAATTCTTATTTAAGAAGCTTAAAAGAAAGAGTTGACCGGAGAGTTGACTTTTGAGCAAACGACCCCGGAATAGAGTTTTGATGATTCCAATAGCTCCGTATGGTGATTTTGGACTTAGGAGTATGTCCGGAAAATTATTTGGAAGGCCGTAGCTAAATTAGGCTTGAAATGGCTAAAACAAAAATTTAAGTTTGAAAGTTTGACCAGGGAGTTGACTTTTAGATATCGGGGCCGGAATCAGATTCTGAAAATTTGAATGCCTCCATTATTTCATTTATGACTCGTGTGTAAAATTTGAAGTCATTCCGGATTGATTTGATATGTTTCGGCACGAGTTTTGGAAGTTGGAAGATTTGGAAATTTATAAGTTCGATTTGTGGTGTGATTCTTAGTTTTGACGTTATTTGATGTGGTTTGAGGCCTCGATTAGGTCTGTGTTATACTTTATGACTTGTTGGTATGTTTGGTTGAGGTCCCGAGTGGCTCGGGTGAGTTTCAAGGTGAGTTTTGAACGAGTTTGGGCATTTCGGCACTCTGATGATGTTTTGGGACAGTTGAAGTGCCAAGGGCACATTTTGGAGTACGGATGTGCGCCCACAAACTCCCAAAGTGCAAAAGTAGTGGTAATTGTGCGGACGACACTTGAAATTGTGAGGTCCGCAGAATTTCTCTCGCGGCCACAGAAATGAGATTTTCAGGTTCAATGATTCGAATTCGGAAGCTTATATCTTTTAATCTACAAGGAATGTGGAGATGATGTAAAAACTAAAGTTGTAGTCCTTTGAATCTAGTTTCCAGAAAGGTATACCATTAATAATTTGGACATTTGTAGAGAATGTTATGGTCAATTTATTGAATCCTGGTAGTGTAGAGCTGTTGAAGTGCGGCCGCACAATTTGGAGTGCGACCGCAGCACCTGGGATGTGCGACCGTACATGAAAATGTGCGGTCAGCACAATGGGGATCAGATTTTGTTTTATATAAACGAGGGTTTCATCTCATTTTTCATTTTTGGACTTTGGGAGCTCGGTTTGTGGCGATATTTCGTGGGATTTTCAAGAAACTCATCGGGGTAAGTGATTCTAACTCGGATTTAGTTAATATACATGAATATATCATTGTTTTCATCATTTAATTAGTATTTTGAGATGGGAATTTGGGGAAAATTTTAGAAATTTTATAAAACAAAAATTTAAGATTTGGAGGTCGAATTGTTATCGGAATTTTGTAAAATTAGTATGATTGAACTCGTATCGGAATGGGTGTTCGGATTTCGTAAAAATTCTGTCGGGTTCCGAGAGGCGGGCCACGCGTTGACTTTTAATGTAAAAATTTAAGTTGACATTTTATTATCCGAAATTGTTTCCGATGAATTTTAATGAAGTTATACAATTAATTTAGATAGATTTGAGCTGTCCGGAGGTCAATTCAAGCAAGAAGGCAATTTTGGAATATCAGCATAACTCCAAAAAGGTAAGTATCTTGCCTAACCTTGAGTGAGAAAATTACCCCTTAGGCATCGAGTCTTATGTGCCATTTGTGAAATGTGAAAAGTCGTGTACGCGAGGTGACGAGTACGTACTCGGGCTTATATGTGCAAATTTTATTGGGTTAAAGTCATAGGCATTATTGTGTAGTAAATTGGATAATTGTTGACATTTATTAAATCATCTATTTGACATGCTTCAATCCTTGTTTGTTGAATTTGTTTTTATATGACAATTTGATATGATTGTTACTTGAATATTTATGTAAATTCTATGAGTTTGTTGATTTGATATTTCCTGAAAATAATTATATTATGGATTTTTTTCATCTGCAAATAATTAATGAACTAAGTTTAAACTGAGGCGTTAATATAATTATCAAGAAATTGAATTAATGATGATGTTGCCCTATACTGAGTATTATCTATCTCTGTTGATTGTTTTTGAGGTTTTATATATGTTGTGTGGAGCCTTGGGCTACTTTTGAGAAATTTATTGATTTTACTATATCATTGGAATTGGTTGTGGTTGTTGGGCAAATTGTGATAGGAATTGATTGTGTTGTGTTGTCGTGATAATATCCCGCGTAAATTGTTGTGTGATTGGAGTTATTATTATAAGGATATAAGGGTGGCATTTCACTGTTGATATTTTGTGGGTATAAGGGTGGCATTTCACCGTGATTTTGTGTGTTGGGATGTTGTCTGGGCGGAGTGATAAGGGTGGCTATTATACGTAGCGATAAGGGTGGCTATATGAGCGATAAGGGTGGCTATTGATATTGTCAGGGCGGAGGGATAAGGGAGGCTATTATAGGAGTGATAAGGGTGGCTATAGGAGAGATAAGGGTGGCCATTGTTAGGGATGATACGTGATGATGTGGAGTTATTGAGTTGGTAATTTTTATGCGATGGTGTGGGGTTATTGCGTTGGTAATTTTCATGTGATGTTGTGATTTTCCTTGTGTTTATTTTTATATCCTGTGCAATTTGTCTTGTTGTTAGTAAATTGATAATAGTCTGGTCTATATTGAAATTGAGAGCCTGTGGCTATTGCCAGGAGGATTATGAAATGAAATGTGGGCACGAGGTACCGTGAGTAAATAATAATGATATTGGCATGTGAACAGTCCGTGCAGTTGTGATATGAAATGTGGGCACGGGGTGCCATGAGTAAATAATGATGACATTAGCATGTGAGTTGTCCGTGCGGTTGTGATAGAGAATTTGGCACGAGGTGCCGTGGAAATATGAAAGTGGGTTGAGACCCGTATTTTTATGATTTTGAAATGAGGTGTCACATGGTAACTTTTATTCCAAAGATATTTATTTGAAAGATATTTATTTGAGTGTCTTGACTGTATCTCATCGCTGCTCCACTGAGGTTAGTCTTAATACTTATTGGGTACCGACCATGGTGTACTCATATTACACTTCTGCATATTTTTGTGCAGAGCCAGGTATTGGAGCTATCGGACTCGGACAGAGTTAGAGTGTGATTGCAAGGATTCAAGGTAGAGCTGATTGGTCATCGCTGTCCCTTGAAGTATTTCCATTTTATTTTACTGTTAATTATTAATAAAATAGTATTGAGTATTCAATCCTTGAGATCATTTCATGTATTCAGTTAGAGTTCGTGACTCGGTATTACCAGTCTTGGGAGGTTGTTTGTAACTATTTCTGTTGTTAGTTTTTATTTAAAAAAACAAATTGGCTTGTATTGTAATTATAATCGGCTTACTTAGTTTTGGAGACTAAGTGCCATCACGACGCCTGTGGTGGGATTTTGGGTCGTGACACTTGTTTCCTCTGAAATTATTTATTCTCTTTCTTGTTTTAGACTACTTTCATGTCTTACACATATTGTTGAAAGAATACCAATTTAAATCTTTTTATTAAACTCAACACCTTATAAAAAATAAAGTTGAGTCTCTTGAACCTTCTTTATGTAATATGGAATTAGAGAATGTAATTGCTGGATAATTAATTTTTTATTTGCGAAATTTTATTTTGTATAATCTTTTTATATAATATAAGATGACTTTTAAGAAATACAATACTATATGCCTTTATTTATATTTTAACTGTGCTACAAAGTGAATATTGTAACGACCTAGCCAGTCGTTTTGTGAATTATGGCTCCGTTTCCCCTATTTACTGCTCATTTTATGCATTACAATTGTTATGTGGCTCGCCCGGGTAGTTGGTTCGGGTCCGGTGAGGTTTTGGAATGAATTGAGACACTTGGTCTCAAGGATGAAAACTTAAGTTGAAAAGATTGACTAAATGTTGACTTCTATGTAAATGACTCTGGAATAGAGTTTTGATAATTCCAATAGATCCGTATGGTCATTTTGGACTTAGGAGTGTGTCCAAAAAATTATTTGGAAGTCGGTAGGAGATTCTGGCTTGAAATGGCGAAATTAGGAAATAGAAGGTTTGAAAGTTTGACCGGGAGTTGACTTTATTGATATCGGGGTCAGAATCCTATTCTGAAAATTTTTATAGGTCCGTTATGTCATTTATGACTTGTGTGCGAAATTTAAGGTCAATCGGATTCGATTTGATAGGTTTCGGCATCGAATGTAGAAGTTGAAATTCACTAGTTTTCATTAGGCTTGTATTGGGGTGTGATTCGTGGTTTTAGCGTTGTTTGATGTGATTTGAGGCCTCAACTAAGTTTGTATGATGTTTTGAAAATTATTGGTATATTTGGTTGAGGTCCAGAGGGCCTCGGATGAGTTTCGGATGGTTAATAGATCGAAATCGGACTTAGAACAAAGCTGGAACTTTCTTCCCTCTGATGCAATCGCACTTGTGGAACTTGGCTCGCAGGTGCGAGCTCGTAGAAGCGAGCTTGGTTGCGCAGAAGCAGAATTGGCTTGGAAAGGGCAGTGGTTTCAGGTGCGCATGGAGGACCATAGAAGCAGACTCGCACCAGCGACGAGTCAATCGCAGAAGCGGAAGTGAAAGGGAAGGGCCGCTTTGCAGAAGCGGCAATGCCGCCGCAAAAGTGTGTCCGCAGAAGCAGACCTCTTGTCCGCAGAAGCGATGAAACCGAAGAAGCAAAGGGAATTCTCGCATCTGCGAGACTGCAAATACAGTTAAATATTCCGCAGAAGTGAAAACACTGGACAGTGTATAAGACAGAGGGGTCCGATATTTTCTCATTTTTGGACATTTCAAACATGGGTTGGGACAATATTTGTCACGACCCAAAATTTACCTAGTCGTTATGGCACCTAACCCAACCCGTCAGGTAAGCCAATTAACAGCTATCCAACTTAATAAGATTTATTAAGATAAGAAATGATAATACATCGCTTTTATAAATTTTCCAAGGACTGGTAGTACAAATCATGAGCTTCTAAGATTAGAATTTACAAAGCTGGTATGAAATAAATACATCATCTGTTCGAAAATTACATAAACTGATTTTTATAAATCTAAGGCTACCATGAACAAGAGGCAACTACGACCGGAATACAGGTACATCTTCAAATCCAACTCCCGTCGATCACAGCAACATTAGCATCCAATATCTGCACGCAAGGTGCAGAAGTGTAGTATGAGTACAACCGACCCCATGTACTCAATAAGTAACAAACCTAACCTTAGGTTGAAAGTAGCGACAAGCTTGTACCGAGGTCAGAGTCCATAGCCATAACCAATAACATCTCATAACAATAAAATTTAAAGCAGCACTAGTAATAACTCAATAATAAAATGATCAACTCGTATACAGTTCTGGAAAAATAAATATTTTCTTTTTTTTAAGTATAACAGTAAAACTCAAATCTTTTGCCGAAAGTCACCGAAATATGAGTAAGTCTGAGATCTATGATTTTTCTCAAAACTTTCAATAGGTAAATGTTTCATTTTCAAATGGCATGAGGAAATACATCTCTATGCCTACATGTCAATATGTATGAGAAGTCATGAATGACGTGATACCGTACGAGATGAGGAAAAAATGTATCTCTATGCCTGTATGTCAAGTGTGCATGTCGAATGCGATGCAACTCAGTGATAAAACCATATGCATACTCTCAGAGTATGATTATATGCAGTCCTCACAGTCACTCAGTCCTCACAGTCACTCAATCCTCCCAATCGCTCGACACTCGGCACTCACACTCAGTAGATACCTGCGCTCACTGGGGGTATGTACAGACTGCGGAGTGGCTCCTTCAGCCCAAGCACTATAACAAGCCAATCATGGCATAATCAGTCAACCATGCTATGACGTGCAGCCCGATCCCCTAAATAATAATATATATATAAAACCAATATGGCCTGCTGCGGCATGCAGCCCGATCCCATAATCATCCTCCCAATTAGGCCCTTGGCCTCACTCAGTCATCGATCTTTCCAGTCTTTCGGGCTCACAATGTCATGAAAATCATCCCAAAATGATGATATGATGAATCAATAAATAGCAACAGAGACTGAGAGATGATATGAAATGAATGAGCATGACTGAGTATGAAGTTACAATTTAAACAAATAATTCGATAGCAAATATGACCTCAGTGGGTCCCAATAAGGCAATAATACCAACATTTGCCTAAGCATGATTTCTAACATGAGTCACAACTCATTTTTTCTAACACATAAAAATACATGGAGAAATACGAGTTAATTGACTATAAATCTCTACGGAATCAACCGAGCCTCAATTTTTACGGTGCACACCCACTCGCCTGTCACCTAGGATGTGCGTCACCTCCAAAAAATTCACATAACACGTATAATCAGGGTCCGTACCCTCAGCTCCAAGATTAGAGATGTTACTTACATCGAACAAGCCGAGTCTGTTGCCGAGCAAGCTAAACAATGCTCCGAAAATTCTATTCCGCGCGTATCAACCTCCACACGCTTTCATATCTCCTCAACTCAATCCAAACGATTTGTATCTATTCAAACAACGTACAAATTAATCAAAATATACTCCAATGCTTACAATTTAACAATTTATAAAAATTTCCAACTCCGCTCAAAAAATCGGCAATGGGGCCCACATCTTGGAATTCGATAAAATTATAAAATCCGATAACTTATTCAATTAAGACTCCAACCATACTAGTTTCACTCAAATCCGACTTCGAATCGACATTCAAATCCCAAAAATTCATTTTATGAAATTTCTACATTTTTTCCCAAATTTCCATCTCAAAATACTGATTAAATGATGAAAACAATGATATATTCATGTATATTAACCAAATTCGAGTTAGAATCACTTACCTCGATGAATTTCTTGAAAATCCCATGAAACATCTCCACAAACCGAGCTCCCAAAATCCAAATATGAAATAATACTCTAACCCTTGTTTATAAAGTACAAAAATCTGATCCCTCATTGTGCTGACCGCACAATTTTTGAGCGGTTCGCACATTCCAGGTTCTGCGGATGCACTTCAGCAACCTCTCCACTACCAGGCTTCAATAAATTGACCATAACTTTCTCTACAAATGTACATAAACTAGATTAAAAGGGCTACAACTTTCGTTTTTGAATCATCTCCAAATTCCTTGTAGATTAAAAGATATAAGCTTCCGAAGTCTGACCATCGAACCTGCAAAATCCCTTTTCTACGGCCGCGAGAAGAATTCTGTGGTTCACACTTTTCCGCTGTGTTCAGCACATGAGGCTTTGCCTCAGTACTCCAAAATGTGCCCCCGCACTTCCAAAAGTTCCAGAACAACATCAGAGTGCCGAAATGCCCAGATTTCGCTCAAAACTCACACCGAAACACACCCGAGCCTTCGAATGTACCAACAAGTCCTAAAACATGATACGAACTTAGTCGAGCCCTCAAATCACATCAAAAACATGAATTTCTCTCCAATTCAAGCCTATTAAAACTAAGAAAATTCCAACTTCTACAATCGATGCCGAAACCTATCAAATCAATTCCGATTGACCTCAAATTTTGTACACAAGTCATAAATGACATAACGGAGTTGTTCCAATTTCCAGAATTAGATTTCGATCCCGATATCAAAAAGTCAACTCCCTGATCAAACTTCCAAACTTAAATTTCCTATTTTCTCCATTTCAAGCATAATTTAGCTACTGGCCTCAAAATAAATATCCGGATACACACCTAAGTCCAAAATTACCCTACGAAGTTATTGGAACCATCAGAATTCCATTCCGGGGTCGTTTACACATAATTCACCATCCGGTCAATTATTTCAACTTAAGCTTCCAAAACAAAAATTGTTCTTTCAATTAATTCCTGAATCATCCGAAAACCAAACTTGACCACCCTCGCAAGTCATAATACATATTTCAAAGTTGCTCGAGACCTTAAGCCACCGAACGGAACGCTAATTCTCAAAATGACAAGTCAGGTCGTTACATTCTCCCCCACTTAAAAATATGTTCGTCCTCAAACGTGCCAAGAGTTGTTCCTAAACCTTCAAATCATTATTTCACCTTATCACGCACATACCCGGGGGTGATCCCACGCCACCCTATTCTATATAGGCCTGACAACACAACATAATTGAAGATTATTACTTTAACCTTAGTTCGAAAAACTTAGAACCCAATTTCCAAGACCCAAAACTCCTTACAAGACCCAAATTTCACATCTACACACTGTATAAGTTTGAACACGATGTATCAATCCATAACCATAACCAAGGATATAATCACATAACATACTACACAACTTGCTTGCTCGTAGCACCATTCCCGATCATAGTAACTACTCCAAAACCAATCCAGTACTGGTATTAAACCCTATATCAAACAAAACCTCGTTCCAAAACCTTCGTACACTGCTGATAATGAAAGAAACATATAGAACTTACAACCACTCACCAGATCAACATGTCATAGAGCTTTCCCTCGTTAAACAAGTACCATGGCCAATTGTTTAAGCCGAATTTTTAATTATTCTTCCAACAAACCATAATCAAACCCGATAGCACTCATTCTAGGTCCAATGACCTTATATTATTAAACACAACTATACCACAGACATGCCACACCAATATAACTCAAGCCACAACTGCGCAATCCATGTACCTAAATATGAGAGATGTCTGAAAGAAGAGAAATCGTATTGCAAGTTCAACAAGCACCACCACAAACGCAATGCTACAAATAACTCCTCATATTTCATGAAGAGGATAACCGTAGGCGGATGTGCACAATTGTAGAGGAAGGAAAGCAATGAATCAGATAAATTATCATAGAAATAAAATTCCCACACACTGCACGGACAACTCACGTGCCAATAGTATAAATCGCCTGGCATGGTCACAGGCCTCCAGTCCTAGCATATCATGCAGGAGCAATTAAACAAGTACACATATATATGATAATGAAATAAGATTCTCATGCTCCCGGACTGGTATAAATAACACGCCATAGTGTAAGCACGTGCAAAGTCTGCTATCACA
This sequence comes from Nicotiana tomentosiformis, assembly GCF_000390325.3. Taxonomy (NCBI): domain Eukaryota; kingdom Viridiplantae; phylum Streptophyta; class Magnoliopsida; order Solanales; family Solanaceae; genus Nicotiana; species Nicotiana tomentosiformis. The sequence continues at coordinate 118,967,529 of NC_090822.1, forward strand.
ATTCAAATCGGCAAGTTATGCAGAAATAGTAACTACCCAGTTTATTCAAGGAATTAGCCTCTTTGTAACCTCAAGTATAGACCAAATAGTTCTCAACAAAGGTACGAATATGAGAAACGTTATAACTTTATGCTTAACAGTCATCTCTAGGCATATCATAGCCTAAGCATTCTTCCGAGTATGAGTACTTGCCCCAACGCCTGCACATGGTCTCAAACCTCGCATATATACACACTCGTAGCGCGCAACTATCACAAATAATTAACACAATTAGTGTCTCCACTGAGTTTAAATAAAATACTCATCTCAAACATGCCGCAACCTTGAAACAATATGCTTTTGACAACTCCCAGTCTCCACATTCATATAATACATAAATCACCATAACCGATCTCAAGTTCAGCACCCGAATGACTAACACATCTTTCATGTACGATCACCTCGTGAGGAATACTTCTATAATTCTTCTGTACCACATAGAAATAATTTAAATATTAGCAGTCTATCAACCAGGTGAGTGCCGCAACATCAATGAACATCCGTAAGTCAAAACACATTGCGCTTTCTGAGATGCGCATCTTTCTCAGGAATTATCGAGCAGTTATAATATTAATCTAAATATATGAAACTGACCATTCTGTCTATAATTTATGACCTTCCCTTCAAGAATAAACTGCCACCTTGTACATGTAAATCTTAATCCCGCACAACACACCACATCTATCATGCCATCATGTGATAAGCACGGGATTCTCATTATCAACTCTGACTTACCAACAAATTACATACCTGGTCAGTTAGAAACCTTCCATTTGCTTCCATCCAGGGGGAAGTCACAATACACAACATGTTCCTTACACCGGTAGAAAATATCTGGCTCAAACCATGGTAGAAACTATCAAGAACACTTTGAAATCCATTTGCACATAACCAAGCTATCAGAACTGAATTCCTCTAACTCGACCAAGCCACACAGGTCACCAAACCCAAGAATATTGCCGCCAAAACATCTGTAGAGCCTCACCACGTCATAATTACCCAAAGCTCAGTATAAGACATCCTAACATAAAACGATATCGCCCTAAGGCCCATAAGCCACTGTATTCTTCTTAAGCACCCCCCATAAGTACCACAACCGAAAAGCCCACTCTGAAAGTACCTTATGTGAATTTAAAATTGTTCTTTTACCTTTCTTATACTGGAATGTAGAATCCATAGTAAAAAAGAATTACCGCAAGTCCCGACACCATCCAACGTAAATAACCGATTCTAGTGATATACAAATTCGAAAAATTTTCAATTGCCACATATACATTTTGAATCTGTTACAACCCTCTCGAGAGTTATCAACTCTGCTAACATCTAAATTGTACCTCCCAAATGGGTCGAAAGACACGTGCCTCATTAGCATAACAACACCTAAAGAAGTAATCTTTGCCTTAACACCACCGATCAAATTCATACTCCGTGCACACTATATCCTTCACAAATAACAACTTGCTCATCCCTATGATTTTCATATACTCATAAAGTGCAATATAACCCATATCCAGGAATTTTCTTACTCGAGTCATCCTCGATCTCAACCTCTGCAAGTCATAACTGATCCACAAATATGTCCTAAACCGGGACTAAAATTTAATATATAACCATGAAATTAAATTGTCAATAGCAGGCTCCCCCACTTGGCTCAAAGCCATAGATTAAAACTCTCGATAACTCACAATACTCATACTCTATTACTGCCATAATATTGTAGTCAGTTCAACGAAAATTCTTCTCAAGATCATGCAACACCAACCATAAAATACCTCAATCATCCGCTAATCTCTCATTCATTATCTTGACACCCAAGTAAACTTTCTCAACTAGAATCAAATTCAAATTTCAACACGTATACACTGCTTGTAGTAAAGATACTCCCTACTCAACATTATAAGGGACACACCTACGTAGGTTACTCCGCAGGAGACAACCCACCTGCATATCCTCAAATTGGCATCTTGCTATACCCTTTCGCAGCCACAATTACTACGCAATCAGTTAATTTTCCTGGGTCTAAACTCACCACAAGACACGAGAATTTAATTTGTCCCACAATTTAACAACGTTAAAGTTTCTTCAACACACTCATAACTCGAGACTATACATCAAAACGAAACACTTCTCGTCATATTCAAACCACCTGAACACATCCCGCAGTCACATCATACTTATCATATAGCCATTCAACCGCTCATCGAGCCACAAATTCAACTCATATGGACATTACCGGATATATGAATCCAAATGTACAAGTACAAACAACTGAAGCTACCGAGCCTAAGTTGCGGTCTAAACCTGGCCTCAAGTTCTCCAGACTAGCTCATCACCAAAACACACAATACACATCTCGAACCTCATTCATAGAATCATCAGTCAGTGATGAACAACTGATACCGAGCGCTCACATACACACACGAATGCGTGGAAGGAATTCAAAGAGTTATGTATCAAGCTGAATCAATTTCGCACGCTAAGGAAAGAAAGATGGGAAATTATCCTAAATGCCCTATAGTCTCTCGAAGATAAGTATAGAAGTCATCATACTGATATGCAAGACTCTACTAGACACTTGCTTATGACTTATAGAATCTATGAACCTAGAGCTCTGATACCAACTTGTCACGACCCAAAATCTACCTAGTCGTGATGGCACCTAACCCAATCCGTCAGGTAAGTCAATTAACCATTATCCAACTTAATGAGATTTATTCAGATAAGATATAAGAATACACCGCTTTTATACAAAACTTTTCTCAGGGACTGGTAGTACAAATCATGAGCTTCTAAGATTAGAATTTACAAAGCTAGTATAAAATAAATACATCATCTATTCGAAAAGTACATAAACATATTTTTATAAATCTAAGGCTACCATGAACAAGAGGCAGCTACGACCGGAACACAGGTAAATCTTCAAATCCAGCTTCCATCGATCACAGCAACATCAGCATCCAATATATGCACGCAAGGTGCAGAAGTATAGTATGAGCACAACCGACCCCATGTACTCAATAAGTAACAAACCTAACCTTAGGTTGAAAGTAGTGACGAGCTTGTACCAAGGTCTGAGTCCACACCCATAACCAATAACATCTCATAACAATACAATTTAAAGCAGCACTAGTAATAACTCAATAATAAAATGATCAACTCGTATACAGTTCTAGAAAAATAAATATTTTCTTTTTTAAATATAATAGTAAAACTCAAATCTTTTGCCGAAAATCACCGAAATATGAGTAAGTCTGAGATCTGTGATTTTTCTCAAAACTTTCAACAGGTAAATGTTTCATTTTCAAAAGGCATGAGGAAATACATCTCTATGCCTACATGTCAATATTTATGAGAAGTCATAAATGATATGATACCGTACAACATGAGTAAAAAATGCATCTCTATGCCTCTATGTCAAGTGTCCATGTCGAATGCGATGCAACTCAGTGATAAAACCATATGCATACTCTCAGAGTATCAATTCACTCAGTCCTCCCAGTCACTCAGTCCTCACAGTCACTTAGTCCTCATAGTCACTCAATTCTCCCAATCGCTCGGCACTCGTCACTCGGCACTCGACATTCACACTCAGTAGGTACCTGCACTCACTGGGGGTATGTACAGACTCCGGAGAGGCTCCTTCAGCCCAAATGCCATAACAAGCCAATCATGGCATAAATCATTCTACCATGATGCAGCGTGCAGCCTGATCCCATAAATAATAATATATATAAAGTCAATATGGCATGCTACGACGTGTAGCCCGATCCCATAATCATCCTCCCAATCAGGCCATCGGCCTCACTCAGTCATCAATCTTTCCAGTCTCTCGGGCTCACAATGTCATGAAAATCAGCCCAAAATGATGATATGATGAGTCAATAAATAGCAACAGAGACTGAGAGATGATATGAAATGATTGAACATGATTGAGTATGAAGTTACAATTTAAACAAATAATTCGATAGCAAAAATAACCTCAGTGGGTCCCAATAAGGCAATAATACCAACATTTGCCTAAGCATGATTTCTAACATGGGTCACAAATCAGTTTCTCTAACACATAAAAATACATGGAGAAATACGAGTTAATTGAATATAAATCTCTACGGAATCAACCGAGTCTCAATTTCTACGGTGCACACCCACAAGCCCGTCACCTAGCATGTGCGCCACCTCCAAACAATTCACATAACACATATAATCAGGGTTCATACCCTCAACTCCAAGATTAGAGATGTTACTTACCTCGAATAGGCCGAATCTGCTGCCGAGCAAGCTAAACAATGCTCCAGAAATTTCATTCCGAGCGTATCAACCTCCATACAAACAACGTGCAAATTATAATATAACAACATGCAAATTTGTATCTATACAAACAACGTGAAAATTAATCAAAATATACTCCAATGCTTGCAATATAACAATTTATAAAAATTTCCAACCCCGTTCGAAAAATCGGCAGTGGGTCCCACATCTCGAAATCCGACAAAATTCACAAAATCTGACAACCCATTCAATTGCGAGTCCAATCATACTAGTTTCACTCAAATCCGATTTCGAATCGACATTCAAGTCCCAAAAATTTGTTTTATGAAATTTCTACAATATTTCCCAAATTTCCATCTCAAAATACTGATTAAATGATGAAAATAATAATATATTCATGTATATTAACCAAATCCGAGTTATAATCACTTACCCCGATGAATTTCTTGAAACTCCCACGAAATATTGCCACAAACCGAGCTCCCAAAGTCCAAATATGAAATAATACTCTAAGCCTCGTTTATAAAGTACAAAAATCTGATCCCTCATTGTGCTGACCGCACATTCCAGGTTCTATGGCCGTATTCCAAATTATTTTGCCGCACTTCAGCAGCCTTTGCACTATCAGGCATTAGTAAATTGACCATAACTTTCTGTACAAATGTCCAAATGATTAATTATATACCTTTCTGGAAATGAGATACAAAGGGATACAATTTTTGTTTTTGAAGCATCTCCAAATTCCTTGTAGATTAAAAGATATAAGCTTCCGAAATCGGACCATCGAACCAGCAGAATCTCTTTTCTGCGGCCACGAGAATAATTCTGCGGTCCGCACTTTTCTTCTACGGTCCACACTTTTTCTCTGCGGTCCGCACATGAGGCTTTGCTTCAACACTCCAAAATGTGCCCCCGCACTTCCAAAAGTTCCAGAACAACATCAGAGTGCCGAAACTAACCCCGAAACACACCCGAGCCACTCAGAACTCCGTCTGAATGTACCAACAAGTCCTAAAATATGATACAAACTTAGTCGGGCCCTCAAATATCATCAAAAACACGAATCACACTCCAATTCAAGCCTATTAAAACTAAGAAAATTCCAACTTCTACGATCGATGCCGAAACCTAGCAAATCAATTCCAATTGACCTCAAATTTTACACACAAGTCATAAATGACATAACAGAGTTGTTCCAATTTCCAGAATTGGATTTCGATCCCGATAACAAAAAGTCAACTCCCCGGTCAAACTTCCAAACTTAAATTTCCTATTTTTGCCATTTCAAGCATAATTTAGCTACGGACCTCAAAATAAATATCCAGACACAATCCTAAGCCCAAAATCACCATACAGAGTAATTGGAACCATCAGAATTCCATTCCAAGGTCGTTTATACATAATTCACCATCAGGTCAATTATTTCAACTTAAGCTTCCAAAACAAGAATTGTTCTTTCAATTAAATCTCGAATCATCTGAAAACCAAACTTGACCACCCTCGCAAGCCATAATACATATTTCAAAGCTGCTCGAAACCTTAAGCCATCGAACGGAATGCTAATTCTCAAAATGACAAGTCGGGTCGTTACATTCTCCCCCACTTAAACATACGTTCGTCCTTGAATGTGCCAAGAGTTGTTCCTAAACCTTCAAATCACTATTTCACCTTATGGTGCACATACCCGGGGGTGATCCCACGCCACCCTATTCCATATAGGCCTGACAAAATAATATAATTGAAGATTATTACTTTAACCTTAGTTTGAAAAACTAAGAACCCAATTTCCAAGACCCAAAACTCCTTACAAGACCCGAGTTTCACATCTACACACTGTATAAGTTTGAACACGCTATATCAAGCCATAACCATAACCAAAGATATAATCACATAACATACTACACAACTTGCTTGCTTGTAGCACCATTCCCGATCATAGTAACTACTCCAAAACCAACCCGGTACTGGTATTAAACCCATATCAAACAAAACCTCATTCCAAAACCTTCGTACACTGCTGGTAATGAAAGAAACATATGGAACTCACAAACCACTCACCGGATCAACATGTCACGGAGATTTCCCTCGTTCAACAAGTACCATGGCCAATTATTTAAACCGAATTTTAAATTATTCTTTCAACATGCCATAATCAAACATGATAGCACTCATTCTAGGTCCAATGACCTTATATTATTAAACTCAACTATCCCACAGACATGCCACGCCAATATAACTCAAGCCACAACTGCAATCTATGTATCCAAATATGGGAGATGTCTCAAAGAAGAGAACCGTATTGCAAGTTCAACAAGCATTACCACAACCGCAATGTTACAACCAACTCCTCAAATTTCGTGAAGAGGATAACCGTAGGCGCATGTGCATAATTGTAGAGGAAGGAAAGCAATGAATCAGATAAATTATCATAGAAATAAAATTCTCACACACGGCACGGACAACTCATGTGCCAATAGTATAAATCGCCTGGCATGGTCACATGCCTCAAGTCCCAGCATATCATGCAAGAGCAATTAAACAAGTACGCATGTATATGATAATGAAATAAGATTCTCATGCTCCTGGACTGGTATAAATAACACGCCATAGTGTAAGCATGTTGGACTCGTGGTTGAATAGGCGTTCATATTTTGTAACTTTTGTCGCATTCCGAGACGTGGGCCTCACTGATGATTGGTTGGTGAATTTTCAGATTTAATTGGTAAATTTAGTATTTTCATATGGAATTGATTCCTATAATTTGTGTTGACTTTATCGAATTAATTGTGACTTGATTCGAGGCGTTAGGAGGCCGATTCGCGAGGCACAAGCATATTGGAATAGAGATATTGCACGGTTTGAGGTAAGTAACACTTCTAAACTTGGTTCTGAGGGTATAAATCTCTAAACTACATGTTATATTATTCGTTTGGAGGTGACGCACCTGCTAGGTGACAGGCGTGTGGGCGCGTACCATAGAAAATTATGACGTAATTGATTCCGTGAAATTGTGTAGTTAAATAATCTTGGTATTTTCCAAGTACTTTCATGTGTTAAAGAAATTGAGCTGAGAATCATGTTAAAAATCATGCTGAGGCTATATGCCGGTATTATTGGGACCCACTAAGGTCGTTTCTATTGTTGAATTATATGTTTAAATTGAACTTTCATACTCAATCATATTCATTCATTGCATATCATATCTCAGCCTTGGTTGTTATTTATTGATACATCATATCATCATTTGGGGCTAGTTTCATGACATTGTGAGCCCGAGAGGCTGGAGAGATTGATGACTGAGTGAGGGGCGAGGGCCTGATTGTGAGTGATATTTATGAGATCGGGCAGCACTCCGCATCATGTTTTTATTTATTTATGCCTCGATTTGGCTTAATATAGCGCTTGGGCTGAAGGAGCCCTTTCGGAGTCTGCACCCCCCCATAATGAGCGCAATGGATATTATATTTGGGATAGAGTTCCCTGGGTAACAACCTCCCAAGACTGGTAATACTGAGCCACGAACTCTAACTGAATACATGAAATTATCTCATGGGTCGAATATGCAATATTGTTCGAATAAGAAATTAACAGTACAATAAAATGGAAAGACTCCAAGGGACTGCGACGACCAAGCAGTCCTACCTTGAATCCTTGCGATCATACTCTAATCTCTGTCCGAATCCGATATCTCCAATAACTGGCTCTGCACAAAAATGTGCAGAAGCGTAGTATGAGTACACCACGGTCGGTACCCAGTAAGTATAAAGACTAACCTCGGTGGAGTAGTGATGAGGTACAGTCAAGACACTCACTAGTCAAATAACTTGTGCAATATAGCATACAAAAATAATAGAAAATAAATAGCAGTGATAGCAACACCAATCAACTAGTGATATAAACAGCAAGGCAGCAAGAACACCATAAATATTGCTCAAATGAATAATAAACAAAAGTACAACCAATTAATCAAGTCCTTCAAAATATACATCTTTTATCTATAAGTTTTTCAAATAAAAAAAATCTTTAGAATGTAATCCGTACAATTAAATATATCCCGAATATACTTCCTTCAAATATATATCTTTCAAATATAATTCTTTCAAGTAAATATCTTTCGAATATAATTCTTTCAAATTAATATCTTTCGAATATAATTCTTTCAAGTAAATATCTTTCGAATATAATTCTTTCAAGTAAAAGTCACCATGTGACACCTCATTTAACTTTCCTGGTGTGAGAAATATATTCAAGATATCACATCAAATGGCACAGTAACACCTTCGTGCATGTATCTCATTAAATTCATAACTTTCCTGGTGTGAATAATATATTCAACATATCACATCAAATGGCACGGCAATACCTTCGTGCACTTGTCTCATTCTCACCCAATATATATATATATATATATATATATATATATATATATATATATCAAATCAATTGGCTCGACAACACCCTTCGTGCATTTATCTCTTTTCTCACAGATCATACATATAACAGTACCAACTAGGTGGGAGAATGCCAATAATAATAAAAGAAATAAAGTGGGAGGCACACAGGAAGCAACAACGACTACAAGTCACATAGAAAACATAGGTGCACAATAACATCTCAAAATAAAGGCATGAATGCATACGAAAAGATATCACAATATAATATATGTCTCTTATCCTCGCCTGCACGGAAACACCCTTCGTGCCATGAACATATGATAATATAAAAATAATGGCACGGCATCACCCTTCGTACTTTTACTCTCATCCTCACGTGATAATATAATTGAAATGGCACGGCATTATTCTTCGTGTATATTAAGAATGGCACGGCATCACCCTTCGTGCTTTATACTTTTTCTCACATGATAATATAACTGAAATGGAATGGCATCACCCTTCGTGCTATTACACTCTCAAATGGCACGACATCACCCTTCGTGCTTTACTGTCACGACCCAAAATTCCCACCTTCGGGACCGTGATGGCGCCTAATATTTTACTTGATAGGAAAGCCAACGTTAGAATAATCTTAACCATTTTTAAACAAATCAATTTAAGCGGAAGTCAATTACTGAAATAAAGTGCGGAAGACCACAACAACCGAATCATCAAAATACATCCCTGAATCTAGTGTCACAAGTGCACGAGCGAGCTTCTAGGATAATACAAATAAAGGTCTGAATAAAATTCAAGTTGTTTGAAAGATAATACACATCTAAGATAAGATAGAAGGGGACTTCAGAACTGCGGACGCTGTACAGTTATGACTCAAGTCTCCTCTGGGTAGCTGAATCCAAGCAAGTCTATGGTACACCATTGGGACCAACTTCAAAATCTGCACAAGAAGTGCAGAGTGTAGTATGAGTACAACCGACCCCATATACTCCATAAGTGTCGAGCCTAACCTCGACGAAGTAGTGATGAGGCTATGACAAGACACGTACGTAAACAACCTGTACAAGTATATACACATAAGAAGCAACAATAGCACAATAAATAACAATTTATAAATTTGGGAGGGAACATGCGAAGAGGGATGATATAGTAATTTCAGCAGGAGAAGTGTCGCGTAGCAGCCAATTAATTCATAAACATTAAAATGAGCAACTGAAAATATGAAATGGCATGGCACCACCTTTCGTGCTTTTACTCTCATTCTTTCCATAAATTGATAAATAAATAATAAGATTGGCACGACATCACCCTTCGTGCTTTAACTCTCTTCTGGCATGACATCACCCTTCATACTTTAATTTTCTTTTGGCATGGCATCACTCTTCGTGCTTTAAGTCTCTTCCTCACTTCATAATTCAATAAATAATAATGTGAAATTGGCACGGCATCACCCTTCGTGCTTTTACACTCTTCTTTACTATGAAAATAATAATATAAATTCGGAAGAGTATTAAATGCGGGGATATATACTTATCAATCAATTCAATACCAGAATACCGACCTCAACTTCCAAAATATTCAACAATAATTAAACTAGCAATAATCTCATGAAAATTGATCAAATAAACAATAATGACTTAAGAAGGAATATCTTAATTAAATAGGTAATTATTCACAATAAACAAATTCCACACGCATGCCTTGACTCAACCACAACGCATAAGTACTCGTCACCTCACATATATGTTGTACCCGCACATTAAATCACATAACAAATAGACAAATAAGTCTTACTCCCTCAAGTCAAGGTTAACCATGATATTTACCTCGCTTCTCAACAAAATTCAAGATTCCAATAAACCTTTGCCTCGCGAATTCATGTCCGAAAGTTTCAAATCTAGTGATAAACAATTCAATATACTCAACACGAATCGTAGGAATTAATTCCATATGAAATTACTAATTTTCTGAATTAAAATCTGAAATTCATCTAAACAATTCATAGTGGGGCCCACATCTTGAATCTCGAAAAAACTCACTAAATCCGAACACCCGTTCCGAAATGAGTTCAACCATACAAAAATTATCAAATTCCGATGTCAAATAGACCTTCAAATCTTAAATTCCATTTTTGAAACATTTTTAAAAAATTCCAATTTTCTTCCATCTAAATCTGAAATAAATGATGAATATAAGCGTGGATTTATGAAATATAATCACTTTGGGGTATAGAACACTTACCCAAGTTGAAGTCGTGAAAAAAGCTCCTTTGAAATCGCCCAAATCCGAGACTCAATACTCAAAAATGAGTAAAAATGGCTAACACCCGATTTTTATGTGTTCTGTCCAGCATTTTTGCATTTGCGGAACAGGGCAGCCAAGCAGAGGACCGCACCTACGGTCCTTCACGTCGCAGAAGCGACTGTGCAGAAGCGCGAAGGAAGCCGCAGAAGCAAGAAAGATCGCAGATGCGATCTTGGCACCGCAGAAGCGATCTTGGCACCGCAGAAGCAGGAATCGTACCTGCGTCCCAAGCTTCGCAGAAGCGAAGCTTCACCCCTGGCCTCAAAGTCGTAGAAGCGACACCACCTCTGCAGAAGCGATCACGCACCTGCGGCCAAAAATTGCGCAGGTGCGACACACCAGAACCATACCTGCAAATTTTTATAAAAATGATCTGATACACGTCCGAAACTCACCCGAGCCCCTTGGGACCTCGTCCAAATATCCCAACAAGTCCCGTAACATAATACGGACTTACTCGGGGTCTCAAATTATATCAAATAACATCGAAATTACAATTCACACCTCGATTCAGACTTAGGAGTTTCAAACTTTACCATTTACAAAACTCGTGCCGAAACGAATTCGGAATGACTTCAAATTTGGCGCACAAGTCATAAATAACATAATGGAGCTATTCAAATTTCCAGAATCGGGTTCCGACCCCGATATCAATAAAGTCAAATTTGCGGTCAAACCTGGGAATCTTTAAGGTTTGAAACTTCTAATTTTCAATAAATGACGATAACTCGAGTTATGGACCTCCAAATTAAATTCCGAGCATACGCTCAAGTCTCAAATCACGATACGGACCTATCGGAACTATCAAAATACTGATCCGAATCCGTTTGTTCAAAATGTTGACCGAAGTCAACTCAAATAAGTTTTGAAGCTCCATTTCACATTTTAATCAATTTTTTTTCACATAAAAAATTTACGGACTGCGCACGCAAGTCGAGAAAAGCTGAATGGTGTTATTTGGGGTTTAAGAACACATAAATAATTATTAAATTTAAAGATGACCTATCGGGTCATCACATTTACACTCTCAAATGGCACGACATCACCCTTCGTGCTTTACACTCTCAAATGGCACGACATCACCCTTCGGGCTTTACACTCTCAAATAGCACGACATCACCCTTCGTTCTTTACACTCTTCCTTACCAAGCACATGTATATCATTAACAAGCAAGGTAGGAAGCATAAATAACATCAAGGAGAGTGTTTAAACGACATCACAATACAACAATTCATATCACAATTTTCCTTCCTGCCACAACTAACTCCAAAGATACAACGAAATTAATTAATTTCACAGCAAATAGCCCAAGGCTCCACACAATGTATAAAAAAGTCTCAAAAGCAACAGCAAAGATGGAAAAATAACTCAGCAAGAACAACCTCTTCTTTAATCCAAATTTCTGATAAATATATTAACGCCTCAATTTAAACTTATTTAATTAATTTTATATGAAAAATCCATAATGTGATTATTTCCAAGAAATATCAAATCAACAAATGCACGGAATTCACATAAAAATCCAAGTGGCAATCACACCAAATTATCATATAAAATACAAATTCGACAAACAAGGAATGAGGCATGACAAATCAAGGATTTACTAAGTTCCAACAATTTTCTAATTTAATACATAAGGGTGTCTACGAATTTCAACCGATATAATTTAAACATATAAACCAAGTACAAACTCGTCACCTCACGTACATGGTTTTCAATCACACTATTTCCACATAAGACTCAATGCCTAAGAGGAAATTTTCCCATACAAGGTTAGGCAAGATACTTACCTTTTTGAAGCTAGGCTGATATTCTAAAATAGCCTTCTTGCTTGAATTGAACTCCAGACAGCTCAAATCTATCCAAATTGATTGTATAACTTCATCAAAATTCATCGGAAACAATTCAGGATAATAAAACGTCGACTTAAAATTTCACATAAAAACGTCAACCAAAGTCAACGGGGGACCCGCCTCTCCGAACCTGACAGAATTTTCACGAAATACGAACACACATTCCGATACGAGTTCAACCATATCAATTTTATTAAATTCTGATAACGAATCGACCTCCAAATCTAAAAATTTCATTTTTGTAAGATTTTGCAAAAATCACAATTTCTTCAATCAAAACTCGAATTAAATGATGAATATAATCATAGATTCATGAAATATAATCACAGGGGAGTTAAGAACACTTACCCCAAGTTGTGTGGTGAAATTTGCCTCTGAAAATCGCTCAAATCGAGCTCCCCAACTCTATTTTTTGTCAAAAATGGCAGAATACCCCTGTTTATAGAGCCTCTGATGTTTGTAGCGCCACAAGTGGCGTGGGGCGCTGTCTATGCTGCCGTTTCCAGAACTCCAGAAGTCCCAGCGCTAGGGATAGCGCCCCACGCTACCCTGGACGCTAATGACGACGAAAAATATTTCCCGACACGCAAATGGGTATAACTCTCTCATACGATGTCCGAATTCGATGATTCTTTTTGCTATGGCTCCGAAATTTCAATATGGATTTAATGATTAAATCAAAAATGAATTTGGAGCTCATTTTCTTAATGTTATACAACTTATTCTTTAATAAAGGACGTAGAAACATCCTAGAAATATCCAAATTAAATTCTGTTAACCATCTGAAATCCAGCCGATGCTCTCGGGACCTTAACCAAATATACCAACAAGTCCTAAAACATCATACGAACTTAGCCGATTCCTCAAATCACATCAAACAACACTAAAATATAAATCATACCCCAATTCAAGCTTAAATGAAACTATCGAATTCCAACTTCTACATTCGATGCCGAAACTTATCAAATCAAGTCCGGTTGACTTCAAAATTTTGCATACAAGTCATAAATGACATAATGGACCTGTTCAAATTTCTGGAGTCGAATTTCAACCTCGACATCAACAAAATCAATTCCCGGTCAAACCTTTTAAAAATCTTTCATTTTCCAATTTTCGCCACTATGCGTCAAATTGCCCTACAGACTTCCAAATCCAAATTCGAACATACGCCTAAGTTCGAAATCACCATACGAAGCTATTGGAATCATAAAAATTCCATTCCAGAGTCATTTGCTTAAAAGTTAACTCTCCGGTCAACACTTTTCTTTTAAACTTTTTAAACAAGAATTGTTCATCCAATTTGATCCCGAATCACCCGAAAACCAAATTCGACCACACACGTAAGTCATAATACGCATTACAAAGCTGCTCGAGATCTTAAGCTGCTGAACGAGATGCTAATTCTCAAAATGACAAGTTGGGTCATTGCAAAAGGATCAGAATCGAAGTAAAGGTCTCATCAAGTAAGAATCTGTGGGAACAATGCCTGCCCTCGAGAATATCGGGGTTATGATTCGAGATCAATCCAAATCCTAAAAGACTTCGGAGAACATGGTCGGGCAATCAAGCACGACCAACAGAAGGCCGTAATATCTGCGACCGGCCGGAGATCACGTCGTGGATCTCGGCACGTATCGATAAAGAACCGAAAATCAGTTAAACAGAAGAATTTTTTACCTTTTATGGAATTGTACTTAGAGTAGGATTCCCCTACTATATAAAGGGGGGTATGATAATTTATTTGACACATTGTAACACACATTCCAAAGAAATATACTACTATTTTCATTGTTATGGTAAGCTTTTTCTCTCGTTCATCAAAATTTTCCACTATGAGCCCGGATCGAAGGTGAATGCTTACTAAGGCTGGAATCATCCTTCTCGCGTAGTTTGAATTTACTGTATCTTTACTTGTCCATTCTAACTCAATTTATTGTTTAGTATCAATTTAATCTGTATATCCTTAAAACCACTTATAAATTTAATTGTTATCCGATTTTAAGGGTAAACAGATTGGCACCCACCGTTGGTCTAAGTGTAATAGTGTCAATTTGATATAAATTTCCATAACACACCCTACTTCACACTTGTTCTTTGAAGTGTCTTTAATTTCTAGTCTAAGTTTAAAATGTCGAACTCCCAATCTGCCCCTCTAAACACGGTTGCTGAGGCTGGCCACCATGGAGAGAACAACAATATGGTGCCCGGTAATGAGGTGACCCCTACCGATCCCAACGAAATTCCGGCCGCGGACCCGATCGATGCCAACTCACATGTGGCCATTAACACAAATTTGCCTTCCGTTCCTGAGAACAACGTCCGCGGGGGAGTCTGATCGGTAGCCCAAAATACACGTAACAGTGAAGGAGATAGGATCAACTTGTGGGTGATCTTCAAAATGATGCAGGCTCAGCAGGCAGCGATAGCTCAACTGCAGAACCAAAGCCGCGCTCCCAGTAGAGCTGAGTCCGAACCATCTCGGGAAAACACTCATGAACCAGCCACATATAGGCCAAATGAAGCTGAACCCGGGACCAATCTTGAGATAATAAATATGCTCGAGGAATTGACAATACGGGTAGAAATAGGGGAAAAGAAAATCGAAGCCAACGACAAGAAGGTGGAGAGCTACAACTTCAGGGTCGACCAAATCCCCGGAGCACCACCTTTTCCTCCGAGCGCAGCTCCGAAGCGGATCCCAAACAATTTTCGCATGCCTGAAATTCCTAAGTACAACGGAACAACTGATCCAAATGAACATGTGACCTCATACACGTGCGCCATCAAGGGGAACGACTTGGAAGATAATGAGATTGAATCTGTCCTGCTGAAAAGGTTCCGAGAGGCCTTGTCAAAAATGAGCTATGATATGATATCACAACTTACCCCCACCCCTCAATTCTATTGACTCATTTGCTATGCTTGCAGATGCTTTTGTAAAAGCGCACGCCAGAGCCATCACGACCGAGACCAGGAAGTCGGACCTCTTCAAGGTAAAGCAAAGAGATAACGAGATTCTCAGGGAGTTCGTGTCAAGGTTTCAAATGGAACAGATGGACCTTCCTCCAGTGGCAGACGATTGGGTTGTTCAGGCCTTCACCCAAGGACCCAATACTCGAAGCTCATTGGCTTTGCAACAGTTGAAGCAAAATCTGGTAGAATATCCGGCTGTAACTTAGGCCGATATGCATAACCGGTATCAATCAAAAATTAGGGTCGAAGATGATCAGCTTGGGGGCCCTTCCAGGTCTATTTATCCAGTCCGAGCTAGTGACAGATCCAAAAGATACATTGACCGTGAACCAAGGATAAGTAGAGATCGGTATTAATCGTACAATAGTGATCGTAGAGGTAACGGGTCTGGACAAAACCATGTGAGGAGTGAAATAAGAAGCAATCGAGGTCAAAATAACCAAGGACTCATGAGAAAAAAATTATTTCGACAGGTGCATCGGGCCTAAGGAAGCGCCGAGGTTATCGAAGTACAACTTCAACGTCGATGCCGCTACCATCGTATCTGATATCAAACGTATCAAAGACATCAAGTGGCCTCGACCTCTACAGTCTGATTCAGCCCAAGGGGATCCCAACTTAATGTGTAAATATCATGGCACTCATGGCCACATAACAGAAGATTTCTGACAATTGAGAGATGAAGTAGCCCGGTTGTTCAACAACGGACATCTCCGGGTGATCCTGAGCGATTGAGCCAAAAACCATTTCAGGAATAGAGATTCTAGCAAGTAGATCAAGCAGGAGGAGCCTCAGCATGTCATTAACATGATCATCGGTAGGGTCGACGTTCCCTAGAGGCCTATGTTAAAGCGCACCAAAGTATCCATCACGAGGGAAAAAAGGAATTGAGATTATGTACTAGAAGGAACGTTGTCTTTCAACGACAAGGACGTTGAAGGCATCGTATAGTAGCAAAACGATGTACTGGTAATATATGTGCTCATAAATAAATATGGAGTTAACCGTGTGTTAATTGATCTAGGTAGCTCGACCAATATCATTAGATCGAGGGTGGTGGAACAACTAGGTCTACAAGACAAATCGTGCCTACAATCAGAGTTCTAAACGAATTCAACATGGCATGTATGACCACTAAAGGGGAGATAACATTACCGGTGAACACCACCAGAACCAATAGGGAAACAAAGTTATATATGATCGAAGGAGACATGAGGTACAATGCTTTGTTCAGGAGACCTTGGATTCACAAAATGAGGGCAGTACCCTCTACGCTGCACCAGGTGCTGAAATTCCTCAGGAGGGATTAAAACAGTTTACGGAGAACAACCGACCGCAAAGGAGATGTTCGCGGTCGATGAGGTGATCCCGGTATCCACACTTTTGACATCGAAGGGTATAAGTATAGTTTCCAGAGAGGAAACCAAATAGCAAGTATCGACACCAACCTCGATCGAACCGGAGAAGCGAGTGACGAGCGAGGACGATGACTACGAAGTTCCCAGGTCTTTCATAGTCCCCGATGATTCTGACGCTACCAAATCAATGGTCGAAGAAATTGAGCAAGTCATATTGATCGAACACCTGCCCGATCGTAAAGTATACCTAGGCACGGGGTTAAGTCCCGAGCTCAGGAAAGAACTCATTCAATTACTTATAGCTAACATAGATTGTTTCGCTTGGTCCAACCTCGATATGACAGTGATTCTGGCAAAGATAACTACTCACAAGCTGAGCCTAGATCCGAAGTTCCATCCGGTCAAGCAGAAAAGGAGCCCTCAGTCCAAAGTCAAGCATGCATTCATCAAGGACGAGGTATCTAAACTCCTTAAAATAGGGTCCACCCGGGAGGTTAAGTACCCGGATTGGTTAGCAAATGTAGTAGTAGTCCATAAAAATGGGAATAAATTAAGAATGTGTGTAGACTATAAAGACTTAAACAAGGCATGCTGCAAGGACTCTTTCCCTCTGCCAAACATCGATCGCATGATCGATGCAACGGTCGTCCATGAGATCCTCAGTTTTATCGACGCCTACTCCGGGTACAACCAAATTTGGATGACCCGAACGACCATGAAAAATTTCCTTTATCGCTAAATAATGTACCTACTACTATAATGTAATGCCATTCGAACTAAAAAAAATACTGGTGCCACTTACCAACGCCTAGTAAATCGGCTATTCGAAGAGCATATAGGAAAATTAATGGAGGTTTACATTGACGATATGTTAGTTAAGTCCCTGCGAGTAGAGGACCATTTGAAACATTTGCAGGAAACCTTTAACATATTGAAGAAATATAATATGAAGCTGAACCCGGAGAAATGTGCATTCAGAGTCAGGTCTGGGAAATTCCTCGGATTCATGGTATCTAATCGGGGAATCGAGATTAATCCCGATAAGATCAAGGCCATCGAGGACATCACCGTTGTTGACAATGTCAAGGCTATTCAAAGGTTAACCGGGCACATAGCCACTTTGGGTCGATTCATCTCGAGGTCCTCCGATAAGAGCCATCGGTTCTTCTCACTATTGAAGAAGAAGAATAACTTCTCATGGACCCCGGAGTGACAACAAGCCTTGGAGGAACTCAAGTGGTACCTCTCGAGCCCACATTTGCCTCATACTCTGAAGGCAGACGAACAGTTCTACCTATACTTAGCGGTATCTAAGGTAGCAGTAAGTGGAGATCTAGTCCGGGAAGAGGAAGGTGCGCAATTTCCTATCTATTATGTTAGCAGAACTCTAGGCGAGGCCAAAACTAGGTATCCTCACCTAGAAAAATTGGCGCTCGTTTTACTAAGCATATGTAGGAATCTAAAATCGTACTTTCAATGCCATCCCATATGTGTTGTGACTACTTACCCATTAAGAAACATAATGCATAAACCCGAGCTCTCGGGAAGAGTGTCCAAATGGGCCGTGGAAATCAACCGGTACGATATCAAATATCGACCCCGAACCGCCATCAAATCTCAAATTTTGGCAGACTTCGTGGCCGACTTCACGCCGCCCCTAATTCAGGAGGTCGAGAAGGATTTGTTGTTGAACTCGGGGACCTCTTTCGTAATTTGGACTATATTTACAGACGGTGCCTCGAACGCAAAGGGGTCCAGGCTTGGCATCATGTTGAAGCCACCGACGGGTAATGTAGTTAGGCAATCTATTAGAACTGTAAAATGGACTAACAACAAGGCCGAGTATGAGGCCATGATTATAGGTCTTGAAATGGCTAAAAGCCTGGGGGATGAGGTGATCGAAGCTAATCGCGATTCCCTCCTCGCCATGAACCAAGTCAATGGAACGTTCGAAGTTAAAGAGGAACGAATGCGAAGATACCTGGATAAGCTACAGGTGACGTTACATCGATTAAGAGAGTAGACTTTATAACATATACCTCGGGATCAAAACAGCGAGGCCGATGCTCTTTCTAACTTGGGATCGTCGATCGACGATGATGCGTTCAACTCGGGAACAGTCGTACAACTCATGAAATCGGTAGTGGAGGAAGGCCATGCCGAGATAAACTTGACAAGCTTAACCTAGGACTAGAGAAATAAATACGTAGATTACATGAAGACCGGAAAACTTCCCTCGGATCCTAAAGAATCGAGAGCTCTGCGTACGAAGGCGGCCCAGTTCAGCTTGTTCAAAGACAGTACCCTATTCAAAAGAACATTCGATGGCCCACTTGCCATATGTCTAGAACTGGTAGACACCAAGTATGTTTTGAGTGAAGTCCACGAGGGCATCTGCGGGAATTATTCAGGTGTCAAGTCGTCAGTTCAGAAGATAATCAGAGCTGGCTACTACTAGATCAACATGGAAAAAGACGCAAAAGAGTTCGTGTGAAAATGTGACGAATATCAGAGTCATGCTCTGATGATCCATCAGCCCAGGGAACTGCTGCATTCGGTCTTGTCACCCTAGCCGATCCCCTGCCCTTGGCGCCCGGTAAGGCTCAATTTATCTTATTTATAACTGATTATTTTTCTAAGTGGGTGGAAGCCCAGACATTTGAGAAATTCAGGGAGAAAGAAGTTATTGATTTCATATGGGACCACATAATATGCCGATTTCGAATGCCGGCCGAGATCGTGTGCGACAATGGGAAGCAGTCCATCGGTAGCAAAGTGAGCAAGTTTTTCGAGGACCATAAGATCAAAAGGATCCTATCAACACCCAATCACCCTAGTGGAAATGGGCAAGCAAAGTCCACAAACAAAACCTTACTCCAAAACCTCAAAAAGAGGTTCACCCACGCCAAAGGGAAATGGAAGGAAATATTGCCCGAAGTCCTATGGGCATATCATACGATCTCAAAATCCAGTATCGGGGCCACCTCATTCTCGTTGGTCTACGGTTCCAAAGCTTTTATATCGATCAAAGTAGGAGAACCGTGTCTCAGGTTCCGATATGCGACCGAAGAGTCAAACAACGAGGCCATGAGTACGAACCTGGAACTGTTAGACGAAAGGCGTGAGGCCGCCCTTGTCCGGTTGGCTGCCCAAAAATAATGGATCGAAAGATATTACAATCGGAGAGCAAACCTTTGACACTTCAATGTTTTAAGAAAGGTGACACTAAGCACCCCAAAACCCGAACGAAGGGAAGTTGGGACCGAATTGGGAAGGTCCATATTGAATTATCGAGATCATCGGCAAATGATCATACAAACTCGAAACACTGAACAATGAACGACTACCAAACAACTAGAACATAACCAACTTAAAATGATACTACTGCTAAGGTACGGCCCCATTCATTACTCTTCTTTAAATATAATACGAATTGGACTAATGCTTGCAGGTAACGACCAAGAAATTATGTAACTATTAGGCCTTAAAGCAAGCGTTGCACTCTTTTTCCCTTGAACTGGTTTTGTCCCAAATTGGTTTTCTAGCAAGGTTTTTAATGAGGCAACAGTGGATCGTGCTAACTTAGAATTGAAGACCGACTATGAACCGGAGTTAAGGTTCGTATCAATAGTATCCGAGCCCTCACTAAGATTATCCTCGAATACTGAGGGCCATCACCCTCGGGTAATAATTTTAGCCAGGAAGGAAACTCCGTGCTCAAACAAATCTGGACTTGGTGGATAGGATTTGTTGTAAGGGCCAAACGGCCAAATGAACTGTGCCCACATAGACCACTTAGGCCATAACATGAAGCTTGTACACATTTGCAATCTTGTATGTTACACATAAATAAAAGAAAGTTTCTACCTTATAGATATGTATTTTGTCTCTTAAAAACTACTGTATTTTGTTCCTTAAGGACATCGGGCCCAAGGGCCACCTCTTTCCGAATCCAAGAGATCACCCCCGCTCAAGGACTATCGTCATGGGCAAGCCCGGACAACTCGGGCTATAAAGCCTGGGGGCACAAAACCTATTAGGCAGTTCCCGAACTTCAAAGGCTACGGCCATCCCCATTCTGGGACTATTGTCTTGGGAAAGCTCAGATGACTCGGGGTAATTAGCCCATTGGGAAACACCCGAACTTAAAAGGCTACATCCGTCCTAGAACGGCTTGTAGACGTCCGAGATCCGTAACCAAAACATAAGGCCTTCAAAATTTCTAACTGGTTCAAAGGCTACCCTCGGCAAAATTATAATCTAAAAAATTCTAAGTAAACACTTCGGGGAAAGATGTTGGTCATACCAAGCCCCCCACGAGTCTTAAACAAAATAATATCAAGAACGAGCATTGTTCGAACCTCCGAACAAACCTAATTATTATGTTGGGACCGTGATGACGCCTAACATTTCACTTGTTAGGCAAGCCAACGTTAGAACAATTTATCCTTTTTAACAATTTAAACTTAATTAATGAATAAGAATTGATTTAATTGCAATAATCCAAATATAAATGCAGCTAAAACCGTAAAAACAACTGCTACAAATCCCTGAACCCGGTGTCACAAGTACATGAGCTTCTAGAGTAATACATACAAGGGTCTGAAATAAATACAAAGCTGTCTGAATGAAAATACACAGCTAAATAAAAATAAAGACGGGGACATCAGGAACTGCGGGCACTGAGCAGCTATACCTCAAGTCTCCGCAGGCTGTCTAATCCGAGCTCTCTAGTAGCCGCCGCTAGGACCGTCTCCAAAATCTGCACAGTATGCAGAGTGTAGTACTAGTACAACCAACCCTATGTACTGGTAAGTGACGAGCCTAACCTCGATAAAGTAGTGACGAGGCTAAGGCGGGTCACCTACACTACAACCTGAATGCAGTATATAATAATGACAAAAAATGGGAATACTGAATGGAATTATACAACCAACTAAAAATAATAACCACAACCTCAAGAATAAACCAGTGTCATCCATAATCACCAATGTTTAATAATTCAGATACAAATACCAAAAGAAAACCAATACAGCTCAAGAAATGGAAACATATAGGTTGTTGCGGCGCGTAACCCGATCCCACCAGACAACACAAATTCCTCCCTTATTTCACCGTAACGATATCAACAACAGTAATATATATATATATATATATATATATATATATATATATATATATATATATATATATATATATATATATATATATATGTGTGTGTTACGGCTCGCAACCCGATCCCACCATATGTCAATATCAGAATCATAGCTCAATCTTATTTCACCATGTCAATCCACCCTTATTTCACCTGTTGCGACGTGGAACCCGATCCCACCGTATAGTACAAATTCACCCTTATTCCACCTCAACATATCACCCTTATTTCACCTGTTGTGTCGTGCAACCCGATACCACCATATCAATATCAAGTACTGTCACGACCCGAAACTCCCACCTTCGGACCGTGATAGCGCCTAACATTTCACTTGCTAGGCAAGCCAACGTTAGAATAATATTATTCATTTTTAAAATAATTTTTAAATTTATTAATAACAAAGAACAATTGCGGAATTAAAGTCTTAAATATAGTGAATAATCCATTAAAAAAACCGGTGTCTAAATACCATCCCAGAATTAATGTCACAAGTGCACGAGCTTCCAGAATAAATACAAATAATGGCCTAAATAAAATAAAGTTGTCTGAAAACAAATACACAGCTAAGGTAAAGTAGATGGGGACTTCAGAACTGCGAACGTCGTGCAGTTATACCTCAAGTCTCCTCTGAGTAGTTGAAATCCGAGCAAGTCTATGGTATGCCGCTGGGACCAACTCCAAAATTTGCACAAGAAGTGCAGAGTGTAGTATCAGTACAACCGACCCCAATGTACTGGTAAGTGCTGAGCCTAACCTCAACAAAGTAGTAACGAGGCTAAGGCGGGTCACTTACATTTTCTGTACGCAATATTAGTAACAATAACAATAATAGAAATAAATCGGGTAACTCGTTTATAATAATTGAAGCCAACTCAGCAGTCATAACCAATTATCATTTCCATCAATTATGTTACAACGTGCAACCCACTCTCACAATATATTCACATTCAATTATGTTGCAGCATGCAACCCGCTCTCACAGTATATTCACATTCAATTTTGTTGCAGCGTGAAACCCGCTATCACAATATATTCATTTTAATCAAGTCTGTTGCGGCGTGCAACCCGATCCCCCAATATATATATATATGTATGTCAACTTTTAAATAAGTCAGTTGCGGCATGCAACCCGATCCTCCAATATGGACTTTTAATAAGTCTGTTGTGGCGTGCAACTCGATCCTCCAATATGGACTTTTAATAAGTTTGTTGCGGCGTGCAACCCGATCCTCCAATATGGACTTTTAATAAGTCTGTTGCGGCATGCAACCCGATCCTCCAATATATTTATTATAATTAATTCTGTTGCGGCGTGCAACCCGCTCCTCCAACATATTCATTTACCAATTCTTATAGAACAATTTCCCCAATAAATGCAACAATTAATATAAAATTATAAGACAACAAGCATACAATAATTATGATTTATTTACGAACAAACAAAGGCAAATAGCAAATTATTATAGAAATCAGAGAGAATATATGCAGTTTAATATTTAATATGTTAAATGTCAAATAACAATTAAGACACATAATTCAAATAGCATGTAACAATTAATGCAGGAATTCAAGAATTAATATTTGACAAAGAATAGGAGAGAAACAATTATTATAATAATTAATTCATGATTTAAAGCAATTTATGATTTTTCAAGTAAGCAGGCAAACAATTAATTTGACGACGTATAGACACTCGTCACCTCGCCTATACGCCGTTCACATGAAATTCACATAACAATTAATTTAAGGGTTCTATTCTCTCAAGTCAAGGTTAACCACGACACTTACCTCTCTTTGCAAATTCCAATCAATTACTCAACCACAACTTTTCCTTTTAAATTTGTCTCTGAAAGCTTCAAATCTATTCACAAACAATTTAATGTACTCAATACGAATCATAGGAATTAATTTCATATGAATTTACTAATTTTTCGGATAAAATCCAAAATTTATTAAAATATTCGGCAGTGGGACCCACGTCTCAATCTCAAAAAAACTTACGAAATCCGAAAACCCATTCCGAGACGAGTCCGGATATACAATTGGTTTTGGAATCTGACCTCGATTCGAGGTCTAAATCCCCAAATTTCAAAATTCCGAAGTTCTACTCAAAAATCCTAATTTCACCATAAAAATTCTAGATTCTAGGTTGAAATCTTGTTATAAGATATAAAAGATTGAAAGAGACTAGTTTAGAATCACTTACCTATGATTTGGGGAAGGAATGGTCTTTGGAATGAAAATACACAGCATTTCATTCCCGAAATTCTTACCTAATTTCACCAACGGTCACGACCCGAAATTCCCACCGTTGGGACCTTGATGGCACCTAGCATTTCACTTGCTAGGCAAGCCAACGTTAGAACAATTTATCCTTTTTAACAATTTAAACTTAATTAATGAAGAAGAACTGATTTAATTGTAATAATCCAAATATAAATACTGAAGCTAAAACCGAAAAAACATCTGCTACAAATCCCTAAACCTAGTGTCATAAGTGCACGAGCTTCTAGAGTAATACATACAAGGGTCTAAAATAAATACAAAGTTGTCTGAATGAAAATACACAGCTAAATAAAAATAAAGACGGGGACCTCAGGATCTGCGGGCGTTGAGCAGCTGTACCTCAAGTCTCCGCAGGCTGTCCAATTCGAGCTCTCTAGTAGCCACCGCTGGGACCGTCTTCAAAATTTGCACAATGTTCAGAATATAGTATCAGTACAACCGACCCTATGTACTGGTAAGTGCCGAGCCTAACCTCGACGAAGTAGTGACGAGGCTAAGGCGGGTCACCTACACTACAACCTGAATGCAGTATATAATAATGACAGAAAATGGAAATACTGAACGGAATTAAATAGCCAACTGAAAATAATAACCACAGTCTCAAGAATAAACTAATGTCGTCCAGAATCACCAATCTTTAATAATTCAGATACAAATACCAAAAGAAAACTAACACAGCTCAAGAAATGGAAACATATAGGTTGTTGCGGCGCGCAACCCGATCCCACCAAACAACACAAATTCCTCCCTTATTTCACCGTAAGGATTTCAACAATAGTAAATAATATAATATATATATATATATATATATATATATATATTATATGTGTGTGTGTATGTTGCGGCCGGCAACCCGATCCCACCATATGTCAATATCAAAATCATAATTCACCCTTATTTTACCATGTCAATCCACCCTTATTCCACATGTTGCGGCGTGCAACTTGATCCCACCGTATAGTACAAATTTACCCTTATTCCACCTCAACAAATCACCCTTATTTCACCTGTTGTGGCGTGCAACCCGATCCCACCATCTCAATATCACGTACTCAATAAGCACAGTAAAACTCACAATTCAAATCATAGAAAAATCCTTTACAATTCCAAGACACCAAACTGAACAAATGGGAAACCTTGTACAGTATGATAATCCAAATAAGTAATACTACACAGTGAGACCAATCTAGAATTTATAACTATAAGGTACAGATAAACCAACTTGAGCAAATGGTAGGAGATTATGAATCTATGGAAAGAAAATCATAAACAGGAGGAAACAATGACTACAAGTGGCAATTAGGCATGGAAACACATTTAGAGCATATAACAACTAAGACAGGGAAAGAGATAATATAAGAAGAACGGGAAAATATAGGGAAAAACAGATAATTCGGCGGCGCATAAGCACTCGTCACTTCATATATACGCCACTCACATGAAATTCACATAGCAAATAGTCCGAGGGTTCTTAATTCCCTCGAGTAAAGGTTAGACATAATACTTACCTCGCTCCAAAGACCACACAAAGCTCAACAACAGCTTTGCCTTTCAAACCAGCCTCCAAACCAACAATATCTAGCAAATTACCAACCAAATGATTCAAAATAAGCCTTACGGATCACCCACGATTGCAAAAGATTCAATTTAGGTCAATATTGAAAAAGTCAACAAAAGTTAACTCCCGGGCCCGCTTGGTCCAAACCCGAAATTCGGACCAAAACCCGATTACACATTCACCACTGAGCCTGGTTATGTAATTTGTTTTAGAATCCGGCCTCAATTTGAGGTCTAAATCCCAATTCCTCAGAAATCCCTAACTCTACCCAAACCCCCAAATTTCCACCATGAATACACTAGATTTTAGGTTGAAAACTTGTGAAATGTAATGAAAGATTGAAAGAAACTAGTTTAGAATAACTTACCAATGATTTGGGGAAGAAGAAGTCATGGAAAAATCGCCTCTAATGTTTTAGGTTTTGAAAATTTGAGAAATGAACCAAAAATCCCGTCTAAGTCATATTTGTTCAGCTGCAGATGTCGCATTTGTGACCTGAGCTTCGCAATTGCGAAGCCCGCAAATGTGAAGATTTCATCGCAAATGCGAAAAATGTCACACCTCTGCAATCTTCGCAAATGCGAAGAATAGTTCGCAAATGCGAACTCAGGCTTGATCGCAAATGCGACCCAGTGATCGCAAATGCGAAGAATGGCTATGTCTGTTGCCTTCACAAATGCGAACTAGTGTTCGCAAATGCGAACTAGTGTTCACAAATGCGGACTACCAGGATCGCAAATGCGAACTAGTGTTCGCAAATGCGGACTACCAGGATCGTAAATGCGATCAAAACTTCGCAATTTCGAAGGTCTTCCCCCCAGCCCACTGCTCGCAAATGCGATGGTCTCTTCACAAATACGAGGCTCGCATTTGCGAGCCAAACCTCGCAAATGTGAAGTCTGTAGATCAGTTGGAGTAGCTGCTATATTTTCTAAATTCAAAACACTTTGTAGCATATCCGAAACTCACCCGATCCCTCGAGGCTCCAAACCAAACATGCACACAAGTCCTAAAACATCATACGAACTTGCTTGCGCGATCAAATTGCCAAAATAACACCTAGAACTACGAATTGAATACTAAATCAAAGGAAATTTTCGAGAAGACTTTAAAACTTCTATTTTTACAACCGAATGTCTGAATCACGTCAAACGAACTCCATTTCTCACCAAATTTCACAGACAAATCATAAATATTATAGTGGACCTATACTGGGCTCCGAATGAAAATACGGACACAGTATCAATAAATCCAAATATCAGTCGATTCTTAAATATCATAAATCTTTCAAACTTGCAATTTTCAACAAAAATCAATAACTCGGGCTAGGGACCTCAGAATTCGATTCTGGGCATGCGCCCAGGTCTGAAATTACGATACGGACCCATCGAGAGCCTCAAAACACCAATCCAAGTCTGTTTGCTCAAAATGTTGACTGAAGTCAACTAAAATGAAATTTTTTAGCAAAAATTCTTATTTTTCATAGTTTTTAACATAAAAAAGCTTTCCGGAAATATGCCGGGACTGCGCACGCAAATCGAGGAGGGTAAAATGAGATTTTTAAGGCTTTGGATCACATAATTAGATTTTAAAATATAAGATAACCTATCGGGTCATCACACTTTGGCTTACGAACCAGCCTCCTTCTCATTTTCTTTTTCTCCAATCTCGGGGAACTCGGGGTCCTTTTCCTTTTCTTCTCCCCTGATGTGGCTCTGAGCTGTCCTAAAGTAGAAGAATTGACAGGTAAGTCCTCGTCCCCAACCGGGGGCCTAAGCTCGTCGGTCTTAGGCAAACCTGAACAAGAGAAGTAAAAAAATAATAATAAGAACGTGGTGCTAGAAGAAGAAGCCTAGCACAACCTATTCGGGAAAAAGATCTTACCATGAGAACGGGCCTCCCAACGGCCCTTCAAAAGTTTGTGCCACGAGTGCTCGGAGTAGGGCATCTACGAGATAATGCCTTTGATCCATTCCTTTAATCGAGGAACGACATTCGGGACTTGAGCGACAGCTGCGCCACCACAAACACCAATGAGGAAAAAGGGAGATGAGCAAGAAATTAAAATTCAAAGAGAAGTTGTACTTACGTGATGCATTCCACTTCTCAGGGAATAGCCTAGAATCGGGCAGAATCAATTCTCGGGTCCTAACCCGGACAAAACGCCCATGTCAACCTCGATCCCGGTCTTTATCGATGCTTGAAAATGGGGCCTTACTAGCCCGGTGCACGAGCTTTATCAGTACCCCTCGGAAGATTTGGGGACTGTATAAATGGAGCAGGTGATCTATGGTGAACTGACAGCAGTCGATCTTGTTCACAAAAAATCAAAGGAGGATTACGATCCTCCATAACGATGGGTGGATCTGGCCGAGACATACCTTGTGCCTCTTACAGAAGTCTATAATGATCGGACCCACCGGGCCCAACGTAAAGTGATAAGTGTAGACACTTAAGTATCCCTCAACGTGGGTTGTAATGGCCTCCTCAGAGTCGGGGACCACTATGTCCTTTTCGACCCAGTTGCAGTCCTTTTGGACTAAGAGGAGATCATCTTCAGTGATCGAGCAAATATATCTCGATGCCTCCTCACCCCGCCCCTGCACCAAAGAGGGCTTCTTGACCTTGAAGTCATCAGCGATCAAACAACCCCCGGGAATGAACATCTTCAAGGGAGGTTCAGGAGCCGGTTCATCGGTAACCACATTAGTAGTGGATCTCCCAAGGTCGAACACATCGGAAGTGGTTTCATTGGTTCTGACCGTCGTTTGGGAGGTAGAAGCGATCTTTTGGGGAATGAATTTGGAGGTTTTGGCAATTGTTGTATGGGAAAAATTTGAAAAAGATAGAGAAAGGGTGAAAGTTGACAACTCATATATCTTGGCTTGAGTAGAAAATGAGTAAAAATTCTGCAACGTACTTGCGTAACGGAGGTAAAAATATTAGAGTATAAAAGAGGGTACTGGATTTCTAAAGGCACGAGGGTAGAGGTTTGAACGTAAAGTAAAAAATGAACAAGGGAGGAGGTATTTATAGGGGCTTCGCAATGCTTCGCGTCCAAGAACAGCCAACTGACGGCTGACGTGCATTTAAGGCCATTATGACATAACTGACGAGACGTTTCGGGCTTTTTGTCATTTCTGTCATGGCGTATTGAAGAAGGAATGGGGGTGCTCACATCGTTTCTCGTCAGCTTACTCTCCGAGAAAAGAGGGGACTATCTGTATACGGATAAAAATCGAGATGATGATACACTCCGGCCTCCAATAGGATAAAACTAGCTCTAGATATGATTGCGAAGGATTGGAATCGAAGCAAAGGTCTCATCGAGTCAGAATCCGGGGGCACGATGCCTGCCATTGAGAATATCGGGGTTATGATTCAAGATCGATCCAAATCCTAAAAGAATTTGGAGAACATGGTCGGGCAATCAAGCACGACCAACAGAAGGCCGTAATATCCGCGACCAGCAGGATATCACAGCGTGTATCTCGGCACGTATCGATAAAGAATCGACAATCAGTTAAATAGAAGATTTTTTTTACCTTTTATGGAATTTTACTTAGAGTAGGATTCCCCTACTATAGAAAGGGAGGTCTGATAATTCATTAGACACATTGTAACATGCATTCCAAAGCAATATACTACTATTTTCACTGTTATTGTAAGCTTTTTCTTTCGTTCATCAAAATTATCCATTGTGAGCCCGGATCGAGGGTGAATGCTTCACTAAGGCTGGAATCATCCTCCTCGCGTGGTTTGAATTTTCTGTATCTTTACTTGTCCATTCTAACTCAATATATCGTTTTGTATCAAATTAATCCGCATATCTTTAAAATCACTTATAAATTTAATTGTTATCCGATTTTGAGGGTAAACATACATATATATATATATATATATATATATATAAGATCACATTTGAATGATATACCGATTTAAAAATATCAATACTTAATCCACGGGCTTGGATCAATGTTCTTCTCCCACTAAAATTGGGGAAAGTCGTCCACCTAAAGTCTTAAACTAAAAAGTGCTTATAAGCTAAGTATTTAGGAGTCACAATTATAAAATTCTTTTAACTTGATCAAAATTTTATTATTTTATTCCTAATACCTAAAATACATACCTTTTTTTTCAAAATAAAACCGCCTTGCCTCATGATCTTTAAAACCTAAAACTTCCGTCACCTCTTCAATCTCACAATATTTTGCAGATTTGCCTTGCCATTTATTTGGGGAAGATATGTCTCCAACAGGTATTAAAAGAGGCAGAAGCCGAGAAGATATAATCAGCAACTTGCCAACTGATGTAATATACCGTATTCTTGGGAAAATGCCTATACGTGATGCTATAAGAACGAGTGTTCTATCAAAGAAGTGGAGATTTTACTACTTAAACATTCCGGAGTTAGTTTTTGATGAAGAATTCTGCAAAGAACTTAAAGACATTGCAAGAAAGAAATCCCGTGTTGAATACCGTGAATATATGTATCAATTTGATAAAATTGTCACCAAGTCTGTTATGCTTCATCTTGGTCGAATAGAGAGATTTAAAGTTTGTATTCCTGATTTCATGTAAGGTAGGAGCAGAGGCGGACCCAAGATTCGACAGTTAAGGGAGCATCATTATATTCAATATAAATTCATCTGCTCATAAAGATTGGTACGGGGGCCTTTGTTAATATCTGACTATTTTTTGAAGAAATTAGCAAATATATATGAAATTTTTTGTCGAAGTTTCAGGGTGCCGGTGACCCTCTGCCGACCATGTAGGTCCGCCTCTAGGTAGTAGGGTTCTTGATGGGAACAAATGGATATTATACTTTTTTTCGAAGAACATCAAGAAACTAACCTTAAAACACAAGGACAAACACATTGAACATCTTAGGTTACCTACTTATTTCTTTTCTTGTTTGGACTTGACGTACTTGAAGCTCCAAAATTTTGTTCTTTCTCCACCACCTGAGTTAAAAGGTTTCCATAATCTCGAGCAATAGATACTTATTGAGATTGATATTCCAAACATCTTGTCACGACCCAAATTTCCCACCGACGGGATTGTGATGGCGCCTACCATTTCACTTGCCAGGCAAGCCAATGTTAGAGAATCATTCAACCAATTTCTTATTTTCATTCATTAAGTAACAATAATTAACTAAAATAAAATATAATAAGTGTGAAATATCATTAAAAAAATGTATTAATTACTACCACCGGGATTTGGAGTCACAATTCACGAGCATTCTAGAATTTACTACAAGTAATAGTCTGAAAGAAATACAATTGTCTGAATAAAAGAAACAGTAGAACAGAAATGATAGACGAGGACTTCAAGGTCTGTGGACGCCGACAGATCTACCTTGAGTCTCTGGACAGCGGACCAATAGCAAAATCTCGATCAACCAGAGCCGGTATCAAAATATGCACAAAAAGTGCAGAGTGCAGCATCAGTACAACCGACCCCATGTACTGGTAAGTGTCGAGCCTAACATCAACGAAGTAGTGACGAGGCTAAGGCAAGGCACCTACAATCAACCTTTATAATTTAACAGTGTATACGCAAATAACAGGAATGAAGAACTAAACAGGAAATGTCGGAAGGAAAAATATACTGAGGGGAATATAAGATAAAGAACTACAACAGATTGATCACCGGAGCAGTCAATATACCATGAATCAACAAGAATAGTGAATACAGTAAGGAAAAATGCACGGCATCACCCTTCGTGCTTTTTCTCTCAATCTCACCATAAAATTAATAGAAACGGCACGGTATCATCCTTCGTGCTTTTACTCTCATATCATGGCACGGCATCACCCTTCGTGTATTAACACTCACAATATGGCACGTCTTCACCCTTCGTACATTAACACTCACAATATGGTACGACATCACCCTTTGTGCATTAATACTCACAATATGGTACGGCATCACCCTTCGTGTATTAACACTCTCCCTTACCATAATGCAATGCATAAATATCAACAGGGAGATAGAATAGCAAGTACAAACATTACCTCAACATTTGGTTCCATAACATTAATCTCAACTTTGAAATAAAAACTCAATTATCACCAGAAAATCTGTAAACATGATGAGAACGATAAATTGAACAACACTAGTATAACACATCGCAATTAGGCATAGGATTGAGACAATATAAGAAAAACTAAAAAAATATGGAAAACAGGTAAATTGGCGGCGCATAAGTACTCGTCACCTCACATATACGCCGCTCACATGAATTTCACTTAGCAAGTAATCTAAGGTTCGTAATTTTCTCAAGTCAGGGTTAGACACAATACTTATCTCGCTCCGAAGGCCACTTAATCCTCAATCACAGCTTTTCCTTTGGAATTCACTCCAAACCACTCGTATCTATTTAAAAATGACTTAATAATATCAAATATTGCTTAAGGAATCAATTATATTGTATAAATTAAATTTCTCAAATTTTCCTCCAAAAAGTAGAAAAATCGACCCCGAGCCCGCTTGGTCAAAACCCGAGGTTCGAACCAAAATCCTTTTACCCATTCACCCCCGAGCCCGAATATGTAATTAGTTTTGGAATCCGACCTCAAATTGATGTCTAAATCTCCAAATTTCCGAAATCTCTATTTTCTACCCTAACCCCTAATTCTACCATAAAAACTCTAGATATTTGGTTGATAATTCAAGGAATGTAATGGGTAATTGAAAGAAAATAGTTTAGAATCACTTACCAATACTTTGGGGAAGAAAATGACTCTTGAAAATCGCCTCTACCCGTTTGGTTCTTGAAAAATATTGAAGAAATGGCTTAAACCCGTGTTTGATTCTGTTTTATGCACTGGGCGACAGTGTGCATCGCGATCGCGAAGTGTACTGGCTGCCAAGCCTTCGCGTTCACGAGACGTTGCTCGCGTTCGCGATGGTTACGCTCCCCTGGCCTTCGCGTTCGCGAGACGTTACTCGCGTTCGCGATGAAAGAATGACCAACCCTCCCCCAGTTCCCCAAGTGCTTCGCGTTCGCGATGAGCAAGTCGCGTTCACGAAGGGTAAATCCCCCATCACTTCGCGTTCGCGACCAGGCCTTCGCGTTCGCGAAGAAGGATTCTCAGCCTCACCGGATTACTCTTCGCGTTTGCGAGAGTACCTTCGCGAACGTGAAGAAGGACATGCCAGAACACAGATTCTGTAGAAAAACCAGATTTCCAAAGTCCAAAACATCCCGTGGCTTATCTGAAACTCACCCGAGCCCTCAGGGCTCCAAATCAAACATGCACACAAGTCTAAAAATATCATACGAATTTGCTCGCGCGATGATATTTCCAAAATAACACCTAGAACTCTAAATTTAGCACTAATTCAAATGAAATTCTCAAGAACACTTTAAAATCCACAACTTCTCAACTGGACGTCTGAATCACGTCAAATCAACTCCGTTTCTCACCAAATTTCACAGACATGTCTTAAATATCGTAATGAACTTGTACTGGGCTCCGGGACCAAAATACGGACCCGATACTAACAATGTCAAATATTAATCAATTCTTAAAAATAAATAATTTTTAAACTTTTAATTTTCATCAAAAATTCATAACTCAAGCTAGGGACCTCCAAATTCGATTCCGGGCATACGCCTAGGTCCCATAATTCGATACAGACCTACCGGGACCGTCAAAGCATAGATCTAGGCTCGTTTACCAAAAAATATTGACCGAAGTCAACTAAAATCAACTTTTAAGGCAAAATTCTTATTTTCATTAGTTTTCAACATAAAAGCTTTCCGTAAACCTGTCCGGACTGCGCACGCAAATCGAGGAGGGTAAAAAAATGAGATTTTTAAGGCTTAAGAGAGCAGATTCGAGTTCTAAAACATAAGATGACCTTTTGGGTCATCACATTCTCCACCTCTAAAACAACCGTTCGTCCTCGAACGGACATAGAAAAATACCTGGGCTGGTGAAAAGGTAGGGATATCTACTCCACATATCGGACTCGGACTCCCAAGTAGCTGCCTCAATAGGCTGACCTCTCCACTGCACTCGAACTGAAGGGTAACTCTTTGACCTCAACTGACGAACCTGCCGGTCTAGATTGGCCACCGGCTCCTCCTCGTAAGTTAAATCCTTATCCAATTGGACAGAGCTGAAATCTAACACGTGGGACGGGTCACCATGATATTTTCGGAGCATAGACATATGGAATACCGGATGAACTGAGGATAACCCTAGAGGCAACGCAAGTCGATAAGCTACCTCCCACATTCTCTCGAGGATCTCAAATGGCCCGATATACCTAGTGCTCAACTTGCCCTTTTTCCCAAATCTCATAACACCCTTCTTTGGCGATACCCGAAGCAATATTCTTTCTCCAACCATGAATGCAATATCACGAACTTTACGGTCCGCATAACTCTTTTGCCTGGACTGAGTTATACGAAGTCGATCCTGTATAATCTTGACCTTGTCCAAGGCCTCCTGAACTAAATCTGTACCCAATAACCGAGCCTCCCCCGGCTCGAACCACCCAACTGGCGACCTACACCGTCTACCATATAATGCCTCATAGGGAGCCATCTGAATGCTTGACTCGTAGCTGTTATTGTAGGCAAACTCCGCTAACAGTAAAAACTGATCCCAAGAACCTCCAAAGTCAATAACACAGGCGCGAACCATATCCTCCAAGATATGAATAGTACACTCGGACTGCCCGTCCATCTGAGGATGAAATGCTATGCTCAACTCAACCCGCGTACCCAACTCACGCTGAACTGCCCTCAAAAAGTGCGAGGTAAACTGCGTACCTCGATCAGAAATGATAGACACGGGCACACCGTGAAGATGAACGATCTCACGAATATAAATCTCTACCAACCGCTCCGAGGAATAGGTAACTGCCACAAGAATGAAATGCGCTGACTTAGTCAGCCTGTCCATAATGACCCAAACTGCATCGAACTTCCTCTGAGTTTGTGGGAGTCCAACAACAAAGTCCATAGTGATACGCTCCCACTTCCACTCAGGAATATCTAACCTCTGAAGTAAACTACCAGGTCTCTGATGCTCACACTTTACCTGCTAGCAATTTAGGCACCAAGCTACATAGGCAACTATGTCCTTCTTCATTCGCCTCCACCAATAATGCTGCCTCAAGTCCTAATACATCTTGGCAGCGCTCGGATGAATAGAATACCGGGAACTGTGGGACTCCTCAAGGATCAACTCACGAAGTCCATCCACATTAGGCACACAAATACGAGCATGCATCCTCAAAACTCTGTTATCTCCAACAGTAACCTGCTTGGCACCACCGTGCCACACTGTGTCTCTAAGGACAAGTAAATGTGGATCGTCATCCTTCCGATCTCTGATGCGCTCAAACAAGGAAGACCGAACGACTGTACAAGCTAGAACACAGCTAGGCTCAGAAACATCTAACCTCACGAACTGGTTGGCCAAGGCCTAAACATCCAATGCAAGTGGTCTCTCAGCAACTGGAATATATGCAAGGCTACCCATACTGACTGACTTTCTACTCAAAGCATCGGCCACTACATTGGCCTTCCCGGGATGATACAATATAGTGATATCATAGTCTTTCAATAGCTCCAGCCACCTCCTCTGCCTCAAATTGAGTTACTTCTGCTTGAACAAATACTGCAAGCTCCGATGATTAGTGAATACCTCACATGGCACGCCGTAAAGATAGTGCCTCCAAATCTTCAGCGCGTGAACAATGGCTGCCAGCTCTAGATCATGAACAAGGTAATTCTTCTTGTGAACCTTCAGCTGCCGTGAAGCATATGCAATAACCTTGCCACCCTGCATCAATACTGCACCCAGACCAATACAAGATGCGTCACAATATACTGTATAAGATCCTGAACCTGTGGGTAACACCAATACCGGTGTCGTAGTCAAAGCTGTCTTGAGCTTCTGAAAGCTCGCTTCACACTCGTCTGACCAACTTAACGGGGCACCCTTCTGGGTTAATCTGGTCAGTGTGGCTGCTCTGGATGAAAACCTCTCCACAAATCGATGGTAATAGCCTGCCAAACCTAGGAAACTACGGATCTCTGTAGCTGATGTGGGTCTAGACCAGTTCTGGACTGCCTCAATCTTCTTAGGATCCACCTGAATACCCTCTGCTGATACAACGTGACCCAAGAAAGCAACTGAACTCAACCAAAACTCATATTTTGAGAACTTAGCATATAACTGGCTGTCTTTCAGAGTCTGAAGAATGATCCGAAGCTGCTGCTCATGATCCTCTCGACTGTGGGAGTAGATCAAGATATCATCAATAAAAACAACCACAAAGGAATCCAAGTAGGGTTTGAACACACGGTTCATCAAATCCATGAAGGCTGCTGGGGCATTTATCAGCCCAAATGACATCACTAAAAACTCATAATGCCCACACCGAGTTCGAAAAGCTGCCTTAGGAACATCGGATGCCCTAATCCTCAACTGATGGTAGCTAGATCTCAAATAAATCTTTGAAAATACCTTAGCACCCTGAAGCTGATCAAATAAATCATCAATCCTCGGCAATGGATACTTGTTCTTGATGGTGAATTTGTTCAAATACCGATAATCTATGCACATTCTCATCGATCCATTTTTCTTCTTCACAAACAACACGGGTGTACCCCAGGACGAGACACTAGGTCTAATGAAGCCATTATCCAGCAAATCTTGCAACTGTTACTTCAATTCTTTCAACTATGGCGAGGCCATGCGATATGGCGGAATGGAAATAGGTTGAGTGCTCGGAGCTAAATAAATGCAGAAATCAATATCTCTGTCAGGTGGCATCCCCGGCAGGTCTGCTGGAAACACCTCTGGAAACTCACGAACAACCGGAACCGAATCTATGGAAGGAACCTCTGCACTAGAATCGCGGACATAAGCCAAACAAGCTAGACACCCCTTCTCAACCATATACCGAGCCTTAACATAAGAGATAACCCTGCTGGTAGAATGGCCGAAATTCCCTCTCCACTCTAATCGAGGAAACCCCTGCAAGGCTAAGGTCACCGTCTTGGCGTGACAATCTAATATAGCATGATAAGGTGACAGCCAATCC
Source organism: Nicotiana tomentosiformis (assembly GCF_000390325.3). Lineage (NCBI taxonomy): Eukaryota > Viridiplantae > Streptophyta > Magnoliopsida > Solanales > Solanaceae > Nicotiana > Nicotiana tomentosiformis. The sequence continues at coordinate 119,004,795 of NC_090822.1, forward strand.
ATACCCAGTATGACATCAAAATCAACCATGTCGAGAAGTAGAAGATCTACACGAGTCTCAAGACTCCCAATGGTGACCACACACGAACGATAAACACGATCTACAATAATAGCATCTCCCACTGGCATAGACACATATACAGGAGCACTCAAGGAATCATGGGGCACAACCAAATAGGAAGCAAAATAGGATGTCACATAGGAGTAGGTAGATCCCGGATCAAATAGAACTGAAGCATCTCTACTGCAAACTGAAATAGTACCTATGATAACAGCGTCAGATGACTCAGCCTCAGGCCTGGCTGGGAAAGCATAACACCGGGGCTGGGCCCCACCACCCTAAACTACGTCCCTGGGACGGCCTCTAGCTGGCTGGTCTTCACCTCTAATGGCCTGACCTCCACCTCTAACTGTCTTCCCCTACCTTTGCCTCTGGCTGGCTGAGCAGGTGGTGCAGCAACTTGTGCCGGAACCATGGCACGAGAACTCTGATGCTGTGAGTTGCCCGTTGCCTGAGGGCAAAATCTGGCAATGTGCCTCGGGTCACCACAAGTATAACATAACCTCGGATGCTGTGACTGCTGACCCTGAAACTGACCCTGTCGACCTGAATAATCACCCTGATAACTCTGGAGTGGAGGTGCACAAATAGGAGCTGGTGGTGCACTGTAGGCTAGCTGGTCGGAATAATGCATCTGAGGGCCACGACCACCTGAAGCACTGTGGGATACCCGGAGAGCTGAATGAAATGGCCTGGGAGGATGGCCTCTACTAAAAGACTCCTACCTCTAGATGAGGCACCGCTGAACTCACCGGAATGATGAGGCCTCTTGTCAGACACCTGACCTACTTGAGTAAGAACCATCTCGACTCGTCTGGCGACATTAGCAGCCACCTGAAAAGAAATATCACTCCTAGTCTCCTTAGCTATCTGCAATCTGATAGGCTGAGCAAGTCCATCAATAAACCTCCTCACCCTCTCTCTCTCTCGGAGGGAAGCAGAAGAATGGCATGACGAGCCAAATCCATAAAACGGGTCTCGTACTGAGTAACCGTCATACCGCCCTGCTGGAGATGCTCAAACTGACGGCGACGCTCCTCCCTCAATGTGATAGGCAGAAACTTCTCTATGAAGAGCTGAGAGAACTGGTCCCAAGTAAGAGCAGGCGACCCAGCTAGTCTGGTCAACAAGTAATCTCTCCACCATTTCTTAGCGGAACCAGTCATTTAAAATGCAGCAAAATCGACCCCATTGGTCTTCACTATACCCATGTTCCGTAGAACCTCGTGACAGCTGTTAAGATACTCCCGGGGTTCCTCTAAAGGGGCACCACTGAATTGAACAGGAAAGAGCTTGGTAAACCTGTCCAATCTCTATAAAGCCTCAGAAGACATAGCTGGCCCATCTCCAACCTGTGCCGCAATAACCGGCTAAATTAATCCGACTGGCTGAGCTGCTGGAGCCTGATACTGGGGAGCCATCTGCTCCGGAGCGGGAGTGGTAGGAGTCTGGGCTTCTCCTCCAGCCTGAGAGACTGCTGGTGCCATGGGGAATGCACCAGTCTGGGCCACACTCTCCACTCTCCATAAGGCCTACCAAACGGACCAAAGTGTCCTGAAGTACTCGGGTAGCAATGAACCCCTCCGGAACCTGAGCTGGTCCGACAGGAACAGTCTGGGCTGGAACCTCCTCGCCAATCTCTATCTGAGGCTCCACTACTGGGGCTACTGCTCGGGCCCTAGGCTGAGCCCCCCCCTCGCCTCGGCCTCTGGCATGACCTCGGCCTCGACCTCTGCCCCACGTAAGAGCTATCATTGGAGGCTTTGGCTGCTGTTCAGCTGAGGAAGCGGTACGTGTTCTCGTCATCTGTGAGAGAATAAGAGTAGAAGAGTTCAATCAGTATTGAGAAAGAAAAATCGCACGACAAAGAAGAATATAAGAGAAACTTGTTCCTAAACTTCATAGCCTCTGAAAGATAAGCACAGACGTCTCCGTACCGATCCTCCAGACTCTACTAAGCTTGCTTGTGAATCGTGAGACCTATGTAACCTAGTTCTCTGATACCAACTGTCACGAACCGAAATTTTCCACCGACGGGACCGTGATGGCGCCTAACATTTCACTTGCCAAGCAAGCCAACGTTAGAGAATCATTAAACCAATTCCTTATTTTCATTCATTAAGTAATAATAATTAACTAAAATAAAATATAATAAAAGCGGAATATCATTAAAAAAATATATTAATTACTACCACCCGGATCTGGAGTCACAATTCACGAGCATTCTAGAATTTACTACAAGTAATAGTCTAAAAGAAATACAATTGTCTGAATAAAAAAAACAGTAGAACAGAAATGATAGACGGGGACTTCAAGGTCTGTGGACGCCGACAGATCTACCTTGAGTCTCCGGACAACGGACCAATAGCAAAATCTTGATCAACCAGAGCCGGTATCAAAATCTGCACAGAAAGTGCAGAGTGCAGCATCAGTACAACCGACCACATGTACTGGTAAGTGTAGAGCCTAACCTCAACGAAGTAGTGACGAGGCTAAGGCAAGGCACCTACAATCAACCTGTATAATTTAACAGTGTATACGCAAATAACAGGAATGAAGAACTAAACAGGAAATGTCGGAAGGGGAAACATACTTAGGGGAATAGAAGATAAAGAACTACAACAGAATGATCACCGGAGCAGTTAATATACCATGAATCAACAGGAATAGTGAATACAGTAAGAAAAAATGCACGGCATCACCCTTTGTGCTTTTACTCTCAATCTCACCATAAAATTAATAGAAACGGCACGGCATCACCCTTCGTGCTTTTACTCTCATATCATGGCACGATATTACCCTTCGTGCATTAACACTCACAATATAGCACGGCATCACCCTTCGTGCATTAACACTCACAATATGGCACAGCATCACCCTTCGTGCATTAATACTCACAATATGGCACGCCATCACCCTTCGTGCATTAACACTCTCCCTTACCATAATACAATGCATAAATATCAACAGGGAGATAGAATAGCAAGTACAAACCTTACCTCAACATTTGGTTCCATAATATCAATCTCAACTTTGAAATAAAAACTCAATTATCACCGACACTTACCTCACTCTAAGGCCACTTAATCCTCAATCACAGCTTTTCCTTTGGAATTAACCTCCAAACCACTCGTATCTATTCAAAACTGACTCAATAATATCAAAAAGGAATCAATTATATTGCATAAATTAAATTTTCCAAATTTTCCTCCAAAAAGTAGAAAAATCGACCCCGGGCCCGCTTGGTCAAAACCCGAGGTTCGAACCAAAATCCTTTTACCCATTCACCTCCGAGCCCGAATATATAATTAATTTTGGAATCCGGCTTCAAATTGAGGTCTAAATCCCCAAATTCCCGAAATCCCTATTTTCTACCCTAACCCCTAATTGTACCATAAAAACTCTAGATTTTTGGTTGATAATTCAAGGAATGTAATGGGTAATTGAAAGAAAATGGTTTAGAATCACTTACCAATACTTTGGGGAAGAAAATGACTCTTGAAAATCGCCTCTACCCGTTTGGTTCTTGAAAAATGTTGAAGAAATGGCTTAAACCCGTATTTGATTCGGTTTTATGCACTGGGCGACAGTGTGCATCGCGTTCGCGAGGCCACTGTCGTGTTCGCGAAGGGTACTGGCTGCCAAGCCTTCGTGTTCGCGAGACGTTGCTCGCGTTCGCGATGGTTACGCTCCCCTGGCCTTCGCGTTCGCGAGACGTTACTCGCGTTCGCGATAAAAGAACGACCAACCCTCCCCTAGGTCCCAAAGTGCTTCGCGTTCGCGAATGGTAAATCCCCCATCACTTCGTGTTCGCGACCAGGCCTTTGCATTCGCGAAGAAGGATTCTCAGCCTCACCGGATTACTCTTCGCGTTCGCGAGAGTGCCTTCGCGAACGCGAAGAAGGACATGCCAGAACACAAATTCTGGAGAAAAACCATATTTCCAAAGTCCAAAACATCCCGTGGCCTATCCGAAACTCACTCGAGCCCTCGGGGCTCCAAACCAAACTTGCACACAAGTCTAAAAATATCATATGAATTTGCTCGCACGATCAAATCGTCAAAATAACACCTAAAACTCTAAATTTAGCACCAATTCAAATGAAATTCTCAAGAACACTTTAAAATCCATAACTTCTCAACTGTACGTCTGAATCACGTCAAATCAACTCCGTTTCTCACCAAATTTCACAGACATGTTTTAAATATTGTAATGAACCGGTACTTGGCTCCGGGACCAAAATACTGACCCGATACTAACAATGCCAAATATCAATTAATTCTTAAAACCAAATAATTTCCAAACTTTTAATTTTCATCAAAAATTCATAACTCAAGCTAGGGACCTCCAAATTCTATTCCGGGCATACGCTCAGGTCCCATAATTTGATACGGACCTACCGGGACCGTCAAAGCACAGATCCGGGACCGTTTACCAAAAATATTGATCGAAGTCCACTAAAATCAACTTTTAAGGCAAAAATTCTTATTTTCATTAGTTTTCAACATAAAAGCTTTCCGAAAACCTGCCCGGACTGCGCACGCAAATCGAGGATGATAAAAAATGAGATTTTTAAGGCTTAAGAGCACAGATTCGAGTTCTAAAACATAAGATACCTTTTGGTCATCACGCATCTGTTTTGAAAGTATTCTTTTCGGCTGCCCTGTTCTTGAAAGGTTGGAGTTGCATTGGTGATCTGGTACAGTCGTTAAACAGATCATGATCTTTAGGTAATTAGAATCTTTGGATGTTGAAGTGAATAGAGAGAAACAAATGTCGATGCAGTAATATAAGGCTGGGTTCTGACGCCGGGATTTAAACTTTATTTTAACTTTTAAGTTTTTTAGTATTGAACCCAATATAATCTTAAAGTTATGAGTTCATATATAAAAAAATAATAATTAGTCCACGAAGTTGTAATTTAGTACATTATGCTATATTTGGTTTAAGATGCAGTTAAACAACTTTTTTGTGTTTTGATTAAAAAGGTTTTAGCAAATCGAAAATAAGTTTAAATTTAATTCCTTGACTACGTAAAGACATTTACACGATCAAATTAACCTATTACATATAAATGTTTACACAACGAATTATCAATTTAAAGAGTGGGTAGCCTGTTTGAATCGGTCAAATTACGCTCTTGCAAAAGTTTTTAGGGTGAATGGCACAGTTACCCATAAAAATAAAACTATTTATCCTTACCTATCCATTTGTTTTTCTACCCATCATACTAATTACATTTTCTACCCATAGTAGTTTTTGTGGAAAATTTTCTCTTTTTTCTTCAATTCCTTTTTATTTTTATGCTTCTTTTCTTTTTTCCTTTTTTTCTCGTTTTCTTCTTTTTTTTTTCTCTTTTTCTATTCATTTATTTTTGCCCAAATCGTATTATTGTTATTTTTACCATAACTTATTCCACACTCAATTTTGACTCCTTTATTTTATTTTTTTATTTATTTTCTTTATTTCTTATTCCTTTTCTAATTTTATTTAACTTTTTTTTATATTCTTTTTCTCTTCATAATCTAATTTCATTTATTGTTTTCACTGTTTTTTATTATTCTTATTTTTATATAATAAAAAAAAATAACTGATATAGTAAATATTTGTTCACCTTTTTTTTTTAATATAACTAGTATAATATACCTTTTGTCTTTTTCATATTTTTTTAATTCAGTTATTAAACTAAAATAATATCAGTTGTCACTTGATCTAATTTACTAAATATCACACTGACTACTGCTGAGCACCATAAATTACATAATCAGATTCTAAGAATCAACATGTGATTGTCATGCAAACTTGATCTCCTTCCCTACGAATATGAGTACACACTCTATCATTAGCAATAACACAACCAATTATGGAGCAAGAAAACACAATCTACAATCACCAAATCTATATATATACTAGTTAGAATAGAAATGATAATAAAATATTGAAAATGCAATAAAAGTATAAGTAGCAAAAAAGACTTCTAGTACCATATGATACCAATATGGTATACATGTATACCAACAGAGTATATGATTGCTCTAGAATATTGCTACAACTATCTGCGACTATACTACAGTACCAAAACATTAAAGGATGCAATAAATATATGAGAAAATTACATACTCGCATTGCAAGCTAAATATTCGCAAAGCAACTTGCTCTATACTAACAGGATATATAGTTGTATGGGGTCGTTCCAACAATTGCCTATAACTATAAAAACTATTACATAATACACATAATCTATGTCCATCGGCACAAAATAATCCTAGCACTACAAATGATGTTCATATAAATAATTCAAGAATAGAATTCACTTAAAAATGCAGCTAAAACAACCAAAACAATGTTCAAACTACTATATGATACCAATATGGCATATAACTATACCAACATGGTATACAGTTTTACTGATAAATTTCCGGTAACTATATGATTATACTACTATTACATAACACACATGCATAAAGAGAAAAATAAAAAAATAGTGTACCACATATTAATATAATAAAGTATTTCAAGATATTGTACTTTATTACTATTATTAAAAAAAAATCAAATAGTGTACCAATTAAATACAGTTAATACAACCAAAAAAGGATTCAACTAACATATGATACTAATATAGTATATAGCTATACTAATAGGGTATATAGTTGTACGGGGTCGTTCCAACAACTGCTTATAACTATAAAATCTATGTCCATAGGTACAAGAAAATCCAACACAGCAAAATATGATCATATAAATCATTTCAGAATAGAATTCACTTAAACATGTAGCTAAAATAACTAAAATAATATTTCAACTACCATATGATACCAATATGACATATAATTATACGAATAGGGTATACAGATCTACTAATTAATTCCAAGCAACTATATATGACTATACTACTATTATATAATACACACGCATAAAGAGAAAAATCAAAAAATAATATACCACATATTAATATAATAATATATTTTTCAAATATTGTACTATAATACTATTATATAAAGCAAACGCATAAAGAAAAAATTAAAATGATTACATAATACATATGCATAAAGAAAAATTTTAAAAATTCAAGATATTGTACTATTCTACTATTACTAAAGAAAAATCAAATAATGTACCAATTAAATGTAGCTAATACAACCAAAAAAGGTTCTAACTAACATATGACACCATTACAGTATATAGATATACCAACAGGGTATACAGTTGTATGCAAAGAGTTTAAAAAAGATTTTTTTAATTCAATTATTAAATTAAAATAATATCAGTTATCACATAATCTAATTAACTCAATTTTGTGGGTCATCGATTATACTAAAATTTAGATATATTATAATAATATACTATATACCATTTTTAAATGGAGAATAAATTAATAAAAATATTCAATGGGCACGTACATTTTATTATGAAATGAGAAAGATAGAAGAAAAATGTTTATTTATATTTGAGAAAACAATAAAAGAGAAAATAGGTTGGGGCAATTAATGGAATTTTACGTAATCCGAGATTAGAAAGGGAATAATTTTGAAAATAGGTAGTTGGGTAAATACTTTAGATTGCATAGGCACACATTATAAGACAAATTAGAATGGGCAGTAACGGGTAATTAAAATTGCCTGAATAGACATTTAGAGTAGATTTCCCAATTTATTTTAATAGCTCCAGAAAAAAAGAAAAAAAAAAAAGAACAAACACCTCAAAGAAAGTGTTCAAATCCAAAAATAATTAGGCCACATATTTTCGTAAAGCTCTTACTTCTACAATGAACGTAATTTGATTTAGAGAATGAGCCTAAAATCCATAGATCTAGTACATCATGAAGTGGTATTTTAACACTTCTTGCTCCATTAATATCTCTGTTTCTAGAAGCAAAATAAAAAATGTTCCCCAAAATCCACGGCTAAGAAGAGGAAAGAGTAGACATAAAAAATAACAAATAAAAAATAAAAAAAGAGGAAAGAGTAGGAGAACTACATACCAAAACAACTAAAGCTGAGTGGGTAGTCGGGTAATACTTTTGGCTCAAATATGTATAAATTGTAATAAAGTTTAAGATGGGTAATATCGGGTAAATAGTTTAGTTTTTAGAGGTAGTTTGCATTATTTCCTCAAGTTTTTATACCATTAGTGGATTAAAAAATTTATATATATTACTATATTAAAAGAACGAAATAACGAAATGTCGTTCGTCTTTTTTACCCCTTTAAAATAGAATTCACACGGAATAAAATAGTCATTTGATTATTTTACTATATTTAGGAATAATCATTTAATTAATTTCCTACTATTTAGGAACAATCATTTAATTATTAATCTAATACTTAAAACTTTTATTTTTCAATTTATTTTAGATCTAAAATTTTAAACACTTTCAACTAAAACTAGGAAAGTTTTCGTTATTCAACTAAAACTAAAAAAATTTCGTCTTTCAACTAACTTAGGAAAATTTTATTCACTTTCAAGGAAAGTATCGTTGGAAGTGTTTTAGTTAATAAACTTTTGACAGATTTCTTCAAAAACTATTAGGTAAAAACTAATTTTCTTTTTGGTTTTGGAGTCTTTATTTTCTAATAAATCATTAAACTATACATTATTTTACTTTATATAAATCCTTTCCAGTTTCAAATTATATACCCGAAAAGTTTTATAAAAGAAGCTACAATTCTACGTTTTCATCATCAAACTTTACGTTATTCGAGCATTTCGAGCAGCAACTATAAAATTAAGAATTTTTAGGTTCTTCTTTGAGCAATTTTTTTATGGTAGTTGAATTTTGCATTCACGCATTTATATTAATAGTTAAATTTTACATTCGCATATTTATATTAATAATTAAATTTTGCATTCACATATTCAACAAGTACATCTTTATTTTGGTATTCTTAATTGTGAACCTCGATTGAACATGGGTTTGTTTGGCCAAAATCTCAAAAATTATTTATATTTTTAGTTGTTTTATAATTTTTTACAGTATTTCTTATTGATTAAAGAAATAGAATAATTCACATTTTGCTTGCAAGAAAAAAAAATCTTTTGTTAGTTAGATGAATATCATGTGTGTGTTTTAGAGTGAACTTAAGAATATATATTTCTCAAAAAAAAATCAAAAACAAACTCTTAAATTGTCGAGAGTTTATGTGCTCTTGATGAAAATATAAAGAAACACGAGAACTTGTGAAATTATAGTAATAAATAAATCTTAAGTTAAAAATATTGACTAAGATGATTGAGGACTTCTATTATCATTGTTTCTTCATTTATTCAGTTGCTAAACAGAATCAATAATTATCATTTTCAGGAACGCACACTTTTTTCTTAAACTTATTTTATAACTCAAATATAATTAGTTAACAAAGTATTTATGTGATTTTTTAAAAATATATATTTATTGAGACGGGATACACGCGCAACGCGCGTATCGTATAACTAGTACTTTTTAAAACGAGTTAATACCTTAAACCCCCCTAAACTATCAATTTTTTATCGGTTTCCAACTTAAACTATTCGGTGTCCCCAAAAATCCCTGAACTATATTTCCCTTTATATTAAAACCCCTTCATTGCATTCTAAGAGGTGAGTCTAGTACACGCTCCTAATTGTCTAAAAAACGTGCTATGTAGCACTGCACGTGGCTATTTAACCCAGCCTAAAATCCGCCTAAACTATTATTTTTTTGGCAGTTACCTACTTAAAATGTAACGATCCGACATGCCACTTTAAGTATCACAACCCCGTTCCCCCATTTACTGCTCAATTTATGCCTTACGGTTGATTTATGACTTATCGGGTTAGTTGGTTCGGGTCCGGAAGGATTTCAAAGTGAAATGAGACACTTAGTCTCATAATTGGAAACTTAAGTTGGAAAGGTTGGCCGTATATTCACTTATATGTAAACGACCTCGGAATTGAATTCTGATGATTTCAATAGCTCCGTATGGTTATTTTGGATTTAGGAGCATGTTCGAAAAATTATTTGGAGGTCCGTAATAGAATTAGGCTTGAAATAGCGAAAGTTAAATTTTTGGAAAGTTTGACCGGGGGTTAACTTTTTGATATCGGGGTCGGAATCTGATTTCGGAAATTGGAATAGGTCCGTTATGTCATTTATGACTTGTGTGCAAAATTCGAGGTCAATCGGACTTGATTCGATAGGTTTTTCGGCATCAAATGTAGAAGTTGAAAATTTCATAATAGACTAAAGTTTCAAGTGAGTTCGCACAAGGCCCAACTTTGAACAAGAATATATGTGTGTGTGTGTGTATATATATATATATATATATATATATATATATATATATATATGGGTTTATGTGGTGATCTACCTATCAAATAAAAGATATTCGAGTCTAGTTTCTAACGCTTCAAACCGTTCATCATTTGGACATTCCTATAAGAAGTTATGACCAAATTACCAAAGTCTGGAAAAGTGCGATTCTGCGACCAATTCTGCGATCGCAGAACCATTATGCGATCGCAGAAGTAGTTATGCGACCGCAAAATGGTCGCAAACTCATCCAGTGAAGCCCATTTCTGGGTATCGATTTTGCGATACACTTTGCGATCCGCATACCCATTCTGTGGTCCATTATGCGACCCCACACCTGCTTTCGGAGGATTAATTTTTCTATTTTCATAATCCGAACCCATTTTAATAAATAGGCTTTGGGACTCATTTTGGAGCAAAAATCTGATATTTTTTAGAGAGAAGGGAGAGTGTTCTAGAGAGAGGAAGAAGCTCAAGTGCTTTATTCATCAAGATCTTGTTCAAGCTTTGAAATCCAACAAGGAAATATCACAAGATCTTCACCCAAGAGTTAAAGTTCTAACCCCTAGTCTTCAAATTCGAGTTTGGGTAAAGACAGGTGATTAAGAGTATGATTCTTGGGTGTAATAGTATTATTTATACATACCAATAAGGTTTATGAAAAGATTGTTGAGTTCAAATGGGTAAATACTTGAGTTGAAAATGGTAGAAATCTTCAAAGACATTAACTTAAGATTTGAGGGTCGAGTTGATGTCGGAATTTGGTGAAATTTATATGGTTGGACTCGTGGTTGGATGGGCGTTCATATTTTATAACTTTTATCGGGTTCCAAAATATGGGCCCCGCGGGCAATTTTTGAGTTAATTTCAGATTTTTATTGGAAAAGTAGTATTTCCATAAGAAATTATTACAATAATTGGTATTGACTGAATCGAATTGATTGTGGCTAGATGCGAGGCTTTTGTAGACCAATTCTCGTGGCAAGGGCATAGTGGAATAAAGAATTATACGGTTTGAGATAAGTAACACTTCTAAACTTGGGTCTGAGGGTATGAATCCCCAAATTTGGTATGATATGAATTATTTGGAGGTGACACAGACAATAGGTTATGAACATGTAGACATGCACCACCGAAAGTGTATCTTGAATAAATCCTGTGAAGTAGTAAAATTAAAAAATCATGTTATTATCTAAACATGTGGCACTTGATAGAGGAATTAAGCTTAGGCTAGTAATAAAGATCATGTTTAGGCTATGTGCCGATATTTTTGGACCCATGGGATCGTGATATTGTTGAATTAATTATTCTAAAATATACATTTCACACTGAGTAATAATTGTCCATTGTGAGGATATTTATGGGATTGAGTTGCGCAACACAGCAGGCCATTTGGCTTTATATATATTATTATTAAATGGATCGGGGCTGCCCGCCTGCAGCAGGCCAGAATGGCTTTATACATTATTATTGTTCTGGATCGGAGCTGCCCGCCTGCAGCAGGCCTTATAGGCTTTGCTATTAAAAGGCCCAAACTCGAAGAAGTATATTCAATTACTGTACAAGCCGAGTGCGGCCCCGGAATTAATCCTGAAGCGGTTCAAATGCCCGAAGTGCCAAAGTATGACGGAACTTCATATCCACATGAGCACATTACCACCTATACAACAGCAGTGAAAAGAAATGATTTGGCTCCTCACGAAATTGAATCTGTATTGCTAAAGAAATTTGGTAAGACTCTCGTGAGGGGAGCTTTAACGTGGTATTCATTATTGCCCGACCATTACATAGATTCCTTTGAGATGCTTGCTAATTCTTTTATCAAGGCTCATGCCGGTGCCAGAAAGGTACAATCCCTAAAGGCCGACATATTCAGGATCGCGCAGGGAGAATTCGAGTTATTACGAGAGTTCGTTACCCGGTTCCAGAAGGAAAGGATGTTACTACCAGCAGTCCTGGATGAATGGGCAGCTGAAGCATTCATCAAAGGTTTAAATCCGAGAAGTTCGGACGCTTCCCGAACGTTGAAAGAAACTCTGCTCGAGTTCTAAGAAAAGACTTGGGCGGATGTCCACAATCGGTACGAATCGAAAATAAGGATCGAAGACGATCATGTGGGCTTTCCATCGTCGACCAAAGGATGGGAAAAGAACAGAGAAAAAATGAAAGATGATATTGACACGGATAGACGGACTTCGAGGGGGAGGTTTTTTCCCTATGAGCGGACAAAAAGTCGTGGCAGGAACTTCCGGATAGCAAACAAGTTCACCGTTGATAGAAGGACCGATCGTAGCCGGAACAACAGATCGCTACAGGACAGAGAAATATCAGGGTCATGAGATTCTTCTTACCCAAAGTTATCAGAATATAACTTCAATGTCAGTGTCGTAAAGTTCGTGTCGGCCATGAGGAATATCAAAGAGGCACGATTCCCAAGACCTATAAAATACGATCCCAGCTAAAGGGATCCCAATTTATGGTGTGAATACCATGGCACTAATGGCCACCGGACTGGGGACTGTCGATACCTCCGGGAAGAAGTGGCAATGCTGTTAAAGAATGGTCACCTCAGAGAATTCTTGAGTGATCGAGCTAAAAACAACTATGGTCGGAACAGGGGTGACGCGGAAACCTCGAAAGCAGGAAAGGAACCTCCACGCCAAATGATCAACATGATCTTCAAAGGGAATAAAATTAATGGAGTCACCTTTTCAGCTGTGAAGAAGATAAAAATATCAATAACTCATAGTAAACTTCTCCGGGAAGACGAGATCACATTTATAGACGACAACGTGGACGGATTACTACTGCCGCACAATAATGCACTAGTAATTTCTTTAAATGTGTTAGATTTTAAAATTAAACGTGTTTTAGTGGATCCAGAAAGTTTGGCTAATATCATACAATAGAGAGTACTGGAGTAAGCTAAACTCACTGGAAGCATTATCCCTGCAACAAAACTTCTCGCTGGATTTAACCTCGCAAGAGTGACAACCCGGTGAGAAGTTTTGCTACTCACGAACGCTGAGGGAGTAACGAAACACTTTTCGAAGTAGTAGATGGAGACATGGGGTATAACATCATCATGGGAAAACCATGGCTGCACGAGATGAAAGTCGTGCCTTCGTCATATCACCAATTGTTAAAAATTCCGACACCCAAGGGGATCAAATAGATATGGGATGATCAACTAGCAGCAAAGGAGATGAATGCAATTTCGGTTTCCAGTAGCAAAGGAAAGGAACGTGCGGCAAAGCAATTACTGGAATTGGCACCTACCCCCAAACTAGAGGAAGATAACTCAGGGACAGAAGAGTCGGAACAATATCAGGTACAAAGGTATTTTCAAGTACCATAAGAGACAGACGCGATGAAATCCACGGCAGAAGAACTGGAGCAGATGGCGTTATTCGAAGAATTCCTAGAAAGGAAATTCAATTTGGGAACAGGACTGCACCCGAAACTCGGGTCTGCTTTTATTAAATTCCTTAACAATAATGCCGACTGTTTTGCATGGTCGCACGAGGATATGTCAGGAATCCCAACGGAGATAGTCGTACACAAGTTAGGCTTAGATCCCAGCATACCTCTGGTGAGGCAAAATAAGCGCCATATTGCTGAAGCAAGGAATAAATTCATCAAAGAAGAGGTAACTCGTTTACTTAAGATTGGTTCAATCCGAGAGGAAAGGTATCCATACTGGTTAGCCAATGTAGTAGTAGTACCTAAGAAAAATAATAAATTTTGCATGTGCGTAGATTATAAGGATCTTAATAAGGCATGCCCGAAAGACTTATTCCCATTGCCAAACATCGATTAGATAATTGATTCTACGACCGGGCACGAGTTAATGAGTTTCCTCGATACTTATTCTGGGTACAATCAAATCAAGATAAACCCAGAAGATCAGGAAAAGACTTTGTTTATAATAAATTTTGGTATATATTGTTACAATGTGATGCGCTTCGGGCTAAAAAACGCCGGAGCCACTTATCAACGGCTCGTGAATAAGATGTTCGAAAAACAAATAGGAAAGACTGTGGAAGTATATATAGACGATATGCTCGTTAAGTCTTTGAATGCAGGTGACCACTTGAAGCATTTGCAAGAAACATTCGACATCCTGAGGGAGCATAATATGAAACTTAACCCCGAGAAGTATGTGTTCGGGGTCAGATCCGGTAAGTTTCTAGGATTCTTAGTCTCACAAAGGGGAATTGAGGTAAATCCCGACAAAATCAAGGCCATAGAGGACATCCCGGATCAATTGTCTAACATAAAAGAAGTCCAAAGGCTCATAGGGAGATTGGCAGCTTTGAGCAGGTTCATTTCCCGTTCATCAGAAAAATGTCATCGCTTCTTCGCACTACTCAAAAGGAAAAACAATTTCGAATGGACACCGGAGTGTCAGCAAGCCTTGAAGGAGTCAAAGAAATACTTCTCAACCCTCTGTTGCTCTCAAAACCAAAAGAAGGTGAAACGTTGCTAGTCTACCTCGCGGTTTCAGAAGTTGCGGTACGTGCAGTTTTAGTCTGAGAGGATGAAGGTACGCTATCTCCCATTTATTACGTTAGCAAAATTTTAACGGGAGCAGAAATTCACTACCCATATCTGGAAAAGTTGGCCTTAGCTCTCGTAGTTGCCGCTCGAAAGCTGAGGACTTATTTCCAATGCCACCCGATAGTTGTGGTGACTACTTTCCTTCTAAGGAATATCCTCCACAAACCCGAGCTCTCGGGTAGGTTGGCCAAATGGGCCATCAAAATGAGCGAATTTGATATAGAGTATAAATCGAGGACTGCAATTAAGTTGCAAGTCTTGGCTGACTTCGTGGCCGATTTCAGTCCAAGACTATTATATGTGGCAGCTAAGGAGGCAATAATGGTGTCAGAATCGACATCGGGAGTTTGGACCTTATTTACGGACAGAGCTTCAAACGTAAAACTGTCCGGGCTCGGAATAGTCTTAATAACGCTTTCGGGGAAAACCTTAAGGCAAGCCATCAGAACGATTCCTTTAACTAACAATGAAGCAGTGTACAAAGCTTTGATTACAGGGCTCAAATTCGCCTGGGGACTTGACTCCGAAGTCATCGAAATCAAATGTGACTCGTAGTTGGTGGTAAATCAGGTCTACGGAATTTTGGATACCAAAGAGGAACGTATGCAACAATACGTGGTCAAGGTTCAGGCTCTATTGGCACGATTCCAGGAGTGGTCAATAACTCATATCCCGAGGGAAGATAATGCAGAAGCAGATACATTGGCAAATTTGGGCTCATCAACAGAAATCCAAGGATCAGAATCAGGGATGGTAGTACAACTGATAAACTCAGTCTTGGACACAGATTACTATGAGGTAAATTCAACTAGTTTGGTCTGGGACTGGAGAAACAAAATAATAGATTATTTCGAGCATGGAAAGTTGCCCGAAGACCCCAAAGCATCAAGAGCGTTGTGCGCCAAAGCTTCACGTTATAGATTCAAAAAAGGCCAATTGTACAGAAAATCCTTTCAAGGCCCGGTGCCTAGGAGCATCAGAATCTAACTATGTCATGAGAGAAGTCCATGAAGGGATATGCGGCAACCATTCGAGCGTAGATTCTTTAGTGCTGAAATTAGTTCGGGTAGGATATTACTAGCCCTGTATGGAACTAGATGCCAAAGAATTCGTACGAAAATGTGATAAGTGCCAACGCTACGCACCACTAGTACATCAACTGGCAGAACCCCTACATTCGATTATGTCCCCTTGTCCGTTCATGAAATGGGGGATGGACATCATCAGACAACTGCCACCGGCTCCTAGAAAGGTAAATTTTCTTTTAATTTTGACTGACTATTTTTTTAAATGGGTGGAAGCAGGTCCTTATCAAAAGATCGGAGAACACGAAGTGGTCGACTTCCTATGGAGAAATATAATTTGAAGGTTTAGAATACCAAAAGAGATTGCATGCGACAACGGGCCGTAGTTTTTCGGCGCAAAAGTTACAAAGTTCCTTGAAGAAATGAAGATAAAGATGATTACCTCTTCACCTTATCATCCGAGCGCAAATGGTCAAGTGGAGTCAACAAATAAAGTGATTATTCAAAACCTCAAGAAAATATTGGAAGCAGCAAAAAGGCAACTAGCCCGAAGAATTACCTGGGGTCCTATGGGCCTACCGAACAACGGCCAAGTCAAGCACATGAGAAACTCATTTTTCCCTTGTGTACGGCGCAGAAGCTTTGATACCGATGGAAGTGGGTGAACCAACCTTAAGGTATTTCCAGGCAGACGAAGAATCGAATAACGAAGTAATGCTATTCAACTTGGAGCTGCTCGAGGAACACATGGACTTGGCGCATGTGAGAATGGCGGCCCAAAAGCAGAGAATAGAGCAATATTATAATCGAAGAGCCAACCTCTGATATTTCAAAGTAGGAGACTTGGTCTTGAGGAAGGTAACTCAAAACACCCAAGAACTCAATGCAGGTAAGTTAGGCCCAATATGGGAAGACCCTTACTGGGTTTCAGCTATCAATGGGAAAGGATCATACGAGTTGGAGAACCAAAACAAAGACAAGTTGACCAACAACTGGAACGTGGCTCACCTCAGAAGATATTACTGTTGGCGAACAACAGTCAAATGGAAAGTGTGTGCTGCACTCTTTTTCCCTTCGTTCATTTTTTGTCCCAATTGGGTTTTTCTGTAAAGGCTTTTAATGAGGCAGCGACGGAAAGTATACTATGAAGACAGTAGTGATAAGACCTTTCATAACAGGGCAAACAAACAAGTTTCCACTCGGGGACGATTAGATAATCTTTGCTTCGATAGAAAATTCCCACCTGGAAGTTAAGTTTGCTACCAAATGTAGGTTACCCGATCGTTAACGAGCACAAACCACTAGAGGATTGTTAGGTATTCTTTCTCTTGATAGCATGGGTTCCTAAGGGGAAACAAGATATGTTGCCAAGTGGAAGATTACCTAGCAATTCATTGGTTGGATCTTCGAAAATACAAGACCTCCAGTGTTCTAAGTCGCATTCTTCGCATTCAAACACTGGGGGGAATGACATGAGGTTATGACAACACTGAATGCCAGGCAACACCGAATGCCATGTCAACCGGGGAACCAAAATTCGAGAATATAATACATCATCGGGGTCGGGGACTGCACAGCCAGCCCCGTAGAAACAAGTTGTACAAGATAGCCACATGTCATGGCAATTTTGTTTCTGCATGGCAAAATGCTTATGTACTTTTGAAAATAGAAGGAATTAAATAAAATGAAATCCTTTTGTTTTTATCTTGTTTCTTGTCTGAACGATGAGTTTTTGCCATTTGAAAGTTAAACAAGTACTTCAAATGATTAGTGCCATAATGAACAGGAGACGTCCTCTTCAAGAGCACTGTAAACTTAAGAGGGGCCTCTCTTATAAAAACTCTCACGTTAAAGGGTTGGTTCCGGAAGAATCAATGCCCTGAATCTAGAATGTCATCAGGGAAAAATACACCCGAAGCCGCATACGAAAAAGACGCAAAAAGTAAACTTGCGCAAATACTCATGGAAACCCTCACGAAAAAGGGATAATACTCGGAACCAAAATGCTTCGAAGAAAAAGCACCCGAGATTACACATAATAAAGCACAAACAGAACAACATGCATAGAATACTTGAGCAAGTACGAAAGTTAAAGACTTGCATGAACATTCAAATGAAAGAAAGACTCAAATGATACTTGAGCAAAAAATATGTTTTTATTTACAAAGACACAACAAAATGATAAAGGTACAAAATAGAAAAAGAATGAAAAAGCTAAACTGCAACGTCTCCGGAATCAGGAGGAAGAGAAGTATTTGCATCCCCGGGAGTAGTATATGGTTCCACTGATGTCTCAACGTGTTCCCTAGCTTGGTCATCAACATCATCACTTTCTGATCCCTCTTCAGTTTCCGAAAACTCTAAATAGAATCAGAAGAACCCGGAGCATTAGACTGCGCCGGGAGTCCATTTTTTGCAGCCAACTCAAGCTCTCGGGCCTTAGAAATTTCGGCATCAATGTCAATGATACCAGTATTGGCCTCTTCCAAGGTTTTTCTCCTCATACTATACATGGAATAAGTGTTTTCAACAATGAGGGAAGCCGCTCAGCGCTTGAGTTCTTCTTTGAGTTGAGTAATTTCGGCAGAAAGGTTTTCCCGGGCGGAACTAGCAGACTTGAGACTGACATCGAGCTCACGGATAGTAGAACTAAAGAGCCTATTATGCTCGATAGTTTCCTGTACTTCTCTTCTAGTTGGGCATGTTTTTCCACCACAGCAGCAAGCTCTTCACTTTTGGAGTTTAAGGCTGCTTCCAAATTAATCACTCTTTCAGCGGAGGCAGCCTTGCGCTCGGTTGCAGCAAGAATGGCGTCCTGGACTTCAGCCTTTTTAGCCTTGGCTTCATCAAATCTAACCCTCAGCGGTCCAACTTCTTGGCCGAGGGTTATCACTTCTTGCTCGCTTTGCTGCAAACGAGCTTCCAAAACATCGGCCTTGGAGGCTCTGGTTTCCAGTTCCGAGAGGCGGAGAACAGTCTGGTTCCGTTTTGCCAAAAGCTGATCCCATTCAGAAGTAAGTTCTTTCTTCTCACGAATCAGCCTTTGAAGGCCCTCAGAAGCAAGAAAATTGGCCTACAAAACAAGAAGAGGTAGAACTCAAAATATATTCATTCAAAAGTAGGGGAAAGAACAGAGGAAGAAAGAAACGTACCGTTGCAGCGTTATGCATAGTATTGTTGAACAAACACTCCCCCGAGAGTGTCTGAATATTCTTCCAGACTTTTGCTGAAGCCAAAGGCTTCAGATAGTTAGCAAGCTCCACAGGCCTTGAAAGCAAGTTGCACCCGGTGGCGACCGAAAGGGTAACACTCCTCCTCATTTGTGGATCTTCAGAAGGGGCAGCATAATCTTGCCCCAAAATCCAATGAACTGGGGACTGTGGAGGAGAGATACCTTCTTCATGGTCAGGTGCAGCCGATGGAGATGATGTAGCAACCGCTGTTTGAAGAGTGGATAAAGATGGAAATGATGTAGCAATTGCTAGTGATGGTGAAAGTGGTGATGAAGCTGATAGAGTTGAAGAGTGTGAAGCAGCTGCATCAAATGTAGTGCTGGTTGTTTGATGCTCGCCAACCAAAGACGGCATGGACCCAGTACTCTGCCTTGCAGTACCGAGCATAACAATTGGGGCTCAAGAACGGGAGTTGGCATTATCTACCAAATCACATTCTCCCTAAAGTGCCGAGACATCATCCTCGGTTGGTATGATTGTCTCAACAGGTTAAGCATCATGTTGAGATGATGAGGATCGTAGCCTTCTATGTAAAGAAGCTCCCTCATCCTCAGCTTCTTCATCATCATCGATCATCACAGTGTCTATGACCAGCCCGGAAGGAGGACCAGTCATCATCGCCACCAGAGATGACTGGGGGGCATCAAGTTTTGCCCTCTTATTCTTTTCGCCGGCTGTAGAGGAATGTCTTCTTTTTGGTTGCTTGTTCTCTGGACGGGGACTCCGTAAAGAAACGTTTGCACCCGAAGTAGGCCTGGAGATGCCCGTTTGAGTTAGTGCCTCCTGAAGCAGCCTCGCCGCATCAGTAGGGTCAGCCAAAACATCCTCCTCGGGGACATCAACTGAGCCCGTAGGTAGACCTAATTTCGTGAGCAAGTCAAAAGGGTTCAACCAATTTCTTCATATACAAAAAGTGGAAACAAGGTAAATTAAAGTTACTATGACTTTTGGCCTTCCACCTGTATTTAATGGACAGTTCTTTCCACAAATAGGTTTCAGGCGTTGTGATGTCCAAGATCTTCTGAACCCACCGGTCCAAACCTTCTATCACCGGTAGGATCCATCGAGTCGCTGTAACAAATGAAGGTTGAAGGATCAACATAAAAATGAAAGATTATATAGTAAAAAAAAGGTGTATTAAAGAGACTTACGAGAGCGGTTCCAAGCAACCGGAAAGGATGAAGCCGTTGTTGGAGTAATGTCACTGGTGGCAACTGCAATGAATCGTTCTATCCACCCACAGTCATTGTCGTCGTCCATGCTAGATAACAAAGCATGGTGGCCATGCTTGCAAAGGTTTATCATTCCCCCGCGGAAGATTTTGGGGGAATAAAGATTCATCATATGAGCTAGGGTTAGCTCCTCTCCAGTTTCTAAGCACAAACGCCGAAGGCAGGTGACCGTCGTCCACACTAAAGGACTTACCTGTGCCAAGTACATCTGGTAGCAAAGGCAAAACTCCGCAATCATGGAATCAAGCTCTCCGCTCTAAGAAAATGCACCCAAAGTAAAGGGATACGTGAAAAAACATGTACACCCTTCCCTGGGAAGGGTCACTTGCTCCGATAGGTCAAGAGAAATGATGTCCAACTCATGGCAGCGGCAATCCTACTTCACAGCTGGAATACTGGAAGGGAGAATAGAAGAAGGGTACCTACTAATAGCCCATGTGCGAGGGTTAGCAGTAGGAAATTTCTCTTCAAAATCCTTTGAAGTACTAAGCCTTCTTGGGATGATGGAACCCACTGTTGGAGGAACGGAATCCTTGGTTTTGTTCTTTCCCTTTGAAAAACTAGCACGTTTTGAAGAGGAAGCCATTGGAATAGAGGGAAGGAAAATTCCTGGTTCGAAGAAGAGAAAAGATGGGAAATAAAGATGAAAATTAAAAGTTTGAGAGATTATAAGAGAAGGATGGTGCGTATAAGTAAAATTTTGGCGGCTAAATTCATGGCCATGATTACCTCGATAATCGAAAAAAGCTGTACTGAATCATGGAATAACGCGTGTTCCGGACATTAAATGTGGAGAGACGTGCGTCTAATCAACTGTTAGAGAACTTCAAAGGGAGTTATAGTAATTCCAGCCAAAACGGTGCTTTCTACTAACTTTCCGGTAACTCAAGATTGTGTCACCGGAAAGCAGGGGGACTATCTGTATAGGGAAAAATACGACGTGACATGTGGCTGCTTAAAGGAAGGACACATGGAACACAAGATGGGGATGTACACCGAACATAGTTGTTCCGCTTGTCACCAGAAGGAATAACGATCATAAATGGAGTATTAAATGCTTTGCGCCCAGTAACATTTAATACAGAATATTTTGCAGCATTGAGGATGATGGTGCGTTACAAGGAATTTAGCATTTATGTCCAACGTTACATCTTCATCAATGGCCCTCATAATTGACATTAAAGAAGAGC
This sequence comes from Nicotiana tomentosiformis, assembly GCF_000390325.3. NCBI lineage: Eukaryota > Viridiplantae > Streptophyta > Magnoliopsida > Solanales > Solanaceae > Nicotiana > Nicotiana tomentosiformis. Next base: position 119,026,366 of record NC_090822.1, read on the forward strand.
ATGATTCTAGGACTTTCTTCCCTAGACATAGCTATAAATAGGGAGCTCAGTTATCATTGTAGGAAGAGAAATTTTTTGGTTAACTTACACTACATTCTATGCAGCATTTTAATACAATTTTATTCTTTCTCTTTTGATCTGATCATTATTGTGCCTGGAAACTGTCACGACCCTAAATTTCCCACCGAGGGGATCGTGATGGCACCCAACATTTCACTTGCTAGGCAAGCCAACATTAGAAAATCGTTAAACCAATTCCTTATTTCTATGCAGTAAATAACAATGATTAACTAAGATGAAATATAAGAGGTGCGGAATTTTATAAAATTGTATTAATTACTACCACCCAGATCTGAAATCACGATTCATGAGCATTCTAAAATTTACTACAAGTAATAGTCTGAAAGAAATACAACTATCTGAATGAAAGTAAACAACAGTGACATAAAAGGTAGATGGGGACTTCAAGGTCTCTGAACGCCGACAGATGTAACTTGAGTCTCCGTACAACGGACCAATAGCAAACTTTCGATCAACCTGAGCCGGTATCAAAGTCTGCAGAAAAAGTACAGATTGCAGCATTAGTACAACTGACCCCATGTACTGGTAAGTGTCGAGCCTAACCTCGGCGAAGTAGTGACGAGGCTAGGACAAGACACCCACATATAAAATGAACAGTATAATCATGCTAGTGGCAACAATAGTAAATAAAGAAATAACGCAGAAATAATGGGAAGGGAACATACAGTGGGGGGAATACAACATAAAGAGTGAGAATAATGAAAAGACAAGATTAAACCGAAAATCCTTAAACGAATTGAGCAAGAAAAAATGCACGGCATCACCCTTCGTGCTTTTACTCTCAACCTCACCAAATAAATAAATAGAACGGCACAGCATCACCCTTCGTGCATTAAACCTCTCATAATATACGCGGCATCACCCTTCGTGCTTTAAACCACTCATAATATACACGACATTACCCTTCGTGCTTTAAACCTCTCATAATATACACGGCATCACCCTGCGTGCTTTACACTCTTCCTCACAATATAAATAATGCATGCACGACATCACCCTTCGTGTTTTACACTCTTCCTCACCATATAAATAAATCATGCACGGCATCACCCTTCATGCTTTACACTCTTCCTCACAATTCACAGAATCAATAACAACGGATAGAGAGAAGTTTCACAAAGAAATCAATATTTCATCAATGATTACTTTCACAATTTAACATCTCAACCTCGAATCAATATTCACAATTTTATCAACCTTGGTGGAACCGGATACAATTCTCCCACCATTTCAACAACAACAATAAGCATGGATAACAAGATTTAAGACTATAAATTTGCAAGATTGGAATTTCACTCGCATGCTATGACTCGACCACAACGCATAGATGCTCGTCACCTCAACTATACATCGTATTCAACAACAAAACCAATAGAAATTACTCACACAATACCTATTTCCTCAAGCCAAAGTTAGACACAACACTTACCTTGCTCCGAAGAATACTAAATTCTTAATCACAGCTTTTCCTTTGGAATTCACCTCCAAACCACTCGTATCTACTCAAAAATGACTCAATAATATCAAATATTGCTAAAGAAATCAATTATATTTCATAAATTAAATTTCCCAAATTTTCCTCCAAAAGGTTGAAAAATCGACCCCGGGCCCGCTTGGTCAAAACCCAAGATTTGGATCAAAATCCTTTTACCCATTCACCCCCGAGCCCGAATATGTAATTAGTTTTGGAATCCGACCTCAAATTTCAAAATTCCTAAGTTCTACCCAAAAATCCTAATTTCACCATAAAAATTCTAGATTCTAGGTTGAAATCTTGTTATAAGATGTAAAAGATTGAAAGAAAAGAGTTAGGAATCACTTACCTATGATTTGGGGAAGATTGGTCTTTGGAAAATCGCCTCTTAAGGTTTAGGGTTTTGAAAATATGAAGAATGAATGAAAAATCCCGTCTAAGCCCCTTTTACTCAGCTGCAGGTGTCGCTATTGCGACCTGAGCTTCGCAAATGCGAAGCTCGCAATTGCGATGCCCTTCACAATCCCGATGCCTTCGCAAATGCGAGGAAAGTGTCGCATTTGCGACCACTGAACCTCGCAAATACGAGTAAATATTTGCATTTGCGAACCTGCCCTTCCCAGACTCTCTTTGCAATTGTGAAGGTAACCTCGCAAATGCGAGAACTGCTGGCCTAGGCTTCTGATCGCAATTGCGATGAAAGCCTCGCAATTGCAGACCCTGTTATGTTTGCATTTGCGATGCCTGATCTCGCAATTGCGAGATCAGAGGCCTGCAACAGGTTCAGTTATACCAGCAAAATTTTTAAGTTCAAAACATCCCATGGCCTATCCGAAACTCACCCGAGCCCTCGGGTCTCCAAACCAAACATGCACACAAGTCTAAAAATATCATACGAACTTGCTCGCGCGATCAAATCACCAAAATAACACCTAGAACTACGAATTTAGCACCAAATTAAATGAAATTCTCATGAACACTTTAAAATTCATATATTCTCAATTGGACGTCCGAATCACGTCAAATCAACTCCGTTTCTCACCAAATTTCACAGACAAGTCTTAAATATCATATTGAACATGTACTGGGCTCCAGAACCAAAATACGGACCCGATACTAATAATGCCAAATATCAATCAATTCTTAAAAATAAATAATTTCCAAACTTTTAATTTTCATCAAAAATTCATAACTCAAGATAGGGACATCCGAATTAAATTACGGGCATACGCTCAGGTCCCATAATTCGATACAGACCTACCGGGACCGTCAACGTACGGATCCGGGCCCGTTTACCAAAAATGTTGACCGAAGTCAACTAAAATTAACTTTTAAGGCAAAAATTCTTATTTTCATTAGTTTTCAAAATAAAAGCTTTCCGGAAACCTGCCCGGACTGCGTATGCAAATCGAGGAGGGTAAAAATGAGATTTTTAAGGCTTAAGAGCACAGATTCGAGTTCTAAAACATAAGATAACCTTTTGGGTCATCACAGTCTCCACCTCTAAAACAATCGTTCGTCCTCGAACGGACACAGAAAAGTACCTGGGCTGGTGAAAAGGTGGGGATATCTACTCCGCATATTGGACTCGGACTCCCAAGTAGTTGACTCAATAGGCTGACCTCTCCACTGCACTCGAACTGAAGGGTAACTCTTTGATCTCAACTGGCAAACTTGTCGGGCTAGAATTGCCACCGGCTCCTCCTCGTAAGTCAATTCCTTGTCCAACTGGACAGAGCTGAAATCTAATACGTGGGACGGGTCACCATGATATTTCCGGAGCATAGACACATGGAATACCGGATGAACTGAGGATAACCCTAGAGGAAATGCAAGTCTATAAGCTACCTCCCCCACTCTCTCGAGGATCTCAAATGGCCCGATATACCTAGGGCTCAACTTGCCCTTCTTCCCAAATCTCATAACACCCTTCATGGGCGATACCCGAAGCAATACTTTCTCCAACCATGAATGCAATATCACGAACTTTACGGTCAGCATAACTCTTTTGCCTAGACTGAGCTGTGCGAAATCAATCCTAAATAATCTTGACCTTATCCAATGCATCTTGTACCAAATCGGTACCCAATAACCGAGCCTCTCCCAGTTCAAACCAGCCAACTGGCGAACGGCATCGCCTTCCGTATAATGCCTCATATGGAGCCATCTGAATGCTCGACTGGTAGCTGTTATTGTAGGCAAACTCTGCTAACGGCAAGAACTGATACCAAGAACCTCCAAAGTCAATAACACAGGCGCGGAGCATATACTCCAAGATCTAAATAGTACGCTCGGACTGCCTGTCCGTCTGAGGATGGAATGTTGTGCTCAACTCAACCCGGGTACCCAACTTACGTTGTACTGCCCTCCAAAAGTGCGAGGTAAACTGCGTACCTTGATCTGAAAAATAGACACGGGCATCCCGTGAAGGCGGACAATCTCACGAATGTAAATTTCAACTAACCTTTCTGAAGAATAGGTAGCTGCCACTGGAATGAAATGTGCTAACTTGGTCAACCTGTCCACAATGATCCCAAACTGCATCAAATTTTCTCTGAGTCCGTGGGAGTCCAACAACAAAATCCATAGTGATACGCTCCCATTTCCATTTAGGAATTTCTAACTTCTGAAGCAACTTACTAGGTCTCTGATGCTCATACTTAACTTGTTGACAATTGAGACACCTAGCTACATATGCACCTATATCCTTTTTCATTCTCCTCCACCAATAATGTTGCCGCAAATCTTGATATATTTTGGCGATACCTCGATGAATGGAATACCTGAAACTGTGTGCCTCTTCAAGAATTAATTCACGAAGCCCATCCACATTAGGCACACAAATACGACTCTGCATTCGCAGAACTCTATCTTCCCCCACAGCAACCTACTTGGCATCACCGTGCCACACCGTGTCCTTAAGGACAAGTAAACGAGGATCATCATATTTCCTCTCTCTGATGCACTCATATAAAGAAGACCGAGCGACTGTGCAAGCTAGAACTCGATTGGGTTCTGAAATATCTAACCTCACGAATTGGTTAGCCAAAGTCTAAACATATGCAGCTAATGGCCTCTCACCAACCAGAATATACGCAAGACTGCCCATACTCACAACCTTTCTACTCAAAGCATCGGCCACCACATTGGCCTTTCCAGGGTGATACAAAATGATGATATCATAGTCTTTCAACAACTCCAACCATCTTCTCTGCCTCAAATTAAGATCCTTTTGTTTGAATAGGTACTGAAGGAAACGATGATCAATAAATACCTCACACGAGACACCGTAGAGGTAATGCCTCCAAATCTTCAGCGCATGAACAATGGCTGCCAGTTCTAAGTCATGAACATGATAATTCTTCTCGTGAACTTTCAATTATCGCAACGCATATGCGATTACCTTGCCATCTTGCATTAATACTGCACCAAGCCCAATGTGAGAGGCGTCACAATATACCGTATACGATCCTGAACCTGTGGGTAATACCAACACTAGCGTTGTAGTTAAAGTGGTCTTGAGCTTCTGAAAGCTCAACTCACACTCGTCTGACCATCTAAATGGGGCACCCTTCTGGGTCAATTTGGTCTTAATAGTTGTTCATAATCAATTACAGAATCGTCAATTAACTTCATGTTAACAAAAATCTCATTTCAAACCTTCACAATACTAATAACGAGATATGAGGCATGAAGACCTCATAATTATTTACTCAAATTAATGAGTCACATTTAACGTCACCTGGGTGGTCACCTACCTCGTAGGTTACAACTCAATATTACAACACGAATTTGGCAAGTATGCACAGAGAATTTCATAAAAAAAAAATTTCAAATAAGCCTAGCAGGCATGACTCCCTATTAGTACTATAGTACAAATTTAATTTTCACAAGGGAGAATTTAAACACAAGGATCTCGTCCTTATAAAACTTCCACCACAGCTCATAGCTCGGTTTAAACATATCAATTTATTTTAAAATACGAGGACCTCGGCCTCAGTTCTGAATCACAAGTAATATGCACATCTTGCCAATCAAAACTTTCCATTTTCTCCTTTTAAATAACTTCCGTTAAAAAAAATCACAACACATAATGAACCCTACACCGGTAGGGCATATAATTCACAATTTGTAATCAATTATCCGGAAATACATCAAAACATACCAAAATAAGTACCATAAAGGCACCTTTAGCCTCACAGATCTTATTAGAGTCCATCATGGAATGATAGGTGCAGTTATCTCCATAAAACCTCCCAACAGAAGTAAACACATAAGTAGATTATAGAATTACGAAGCTCACTCATAAGTGGAGCATAATAGGAGGACTCGTCTTGATACTCAGAACCGAATCAAGTTAAGGAAATTATTCCTTTATTTTAAATTGAGGTTGTACCTATAATGGTACCATCTGATGTAACGACCTCCACCATACCATAAAACAAATATAACAACGGCTGGGTCTCCACCTCTAAAACACCTTCTACCCGCCTGTCCTCCACCCTTAATTGATCGTGTGGGTGGTGTAGTAACTACAATGGGGCACGTAGCCTGAGTACTTTGATGAAATATGCCTCTCCTACGTTGGGGACAATTTTCTCATGATGTGCCTAGTATCACCGTATTCATAACAACCCCTTTGCGGGTTTGGCTGCTCATATTGAGTCTGTGCCAGATAACTGGAATAACCATTGTAGGAAACTCATGTCAGTGGTGCATTAAAAGAACTTACTAGTGCACCTCAATTAATCTGATGTGCGAACTGGGCTGGCCGACTACCCGAGCCCCCACCATAATGATTTATACTCGCAGAGTAGAATCCATTGAATCCCCCAGAACCTCGAGACGTCTTGGTCTCCTTAGTTTCCTTTTTTCCTTACCCCGAACACGTTCTAATATCTTGGCAATTTCTACCACTAGTGGAAATGAAGTATCAGTCTGTAGCTCCCAAGTCATACAAAATTTTACGAACATAATTAAGTCCTTTAATGAGTATGTGGACTCGCTCTCTGGCTGTAGGAAGCAAAGTAGGAATATGACGGGCTAACTTATTGAACCTGATGGCATATTATGACACCGTCATAGGGACCTGACGCAATTGTTCAAACCCTATGCGCCATGCATTACGGAGAGTCCGGGAAACAAACTCTTTCAAAAGTATTTTTGAGAACCGAGCCAAGTGGGCGGTGTTGTATTGGCTGGTCTGCCCTCTTCATAGGCTTGCCACAGACACCTGTGGAGAATTATCTCTCCCAAGGCCAATTTCTTCTTTTGTTATGCTGACTCAACACTATTGAGCTGACCCATTTCTTAACATACTCTTCGATTCTTCTTTGGGGTAAACTTTACCCCTATTTATATACAATGATCACAAACGTAGAGCTCCATACAGACAATTCTTAGTCCAGAATCTCGTCAACTACTGTACTTCCTCCGAAGCACCCCAAAATCTGCAATTGTGATGTCCACGTTGAGTAGACCTTCTGTAAATTTAATGTTGTTTCTCTAACTCCTTTGGTACTGAAGTATAAGATTATTACGGAGGCGGACATACCGCAAGTCCTAACCTTATCCTCTACAAAATCTCAGGCCTTAAACACATGTAAATTTTGGGAGAACCTATCAGTACCACATATATACATTTCAGGCCAAAACTGATATAACACATGACTCGCAATCCATTCATTGATAGTGGACTCCCCACTCAGCGCGAATTCATAGTTCACCACGTCCGATGGTCCACAATATTAACCTTCACAACTCGTATAAATCAACCAGATGCCAAGGTCAGT